>NW_021636238.1:600000-1015241 GCF_004799145.2 Neltuma alba | reverse complement strand
TATTATATGTGGTTATATTAATTGTGTAGATTATTATTGGTTGAGCAAAGGATTGACCTTGTGGTAATCCTTAGTATTGCTTTGGCGAGAGGTAACCACTTTCCACTTGTTATATGTGCTAATATGTTGTTGTTTGTGAGTATTTTCCTATTTTTGAATAATATTTGATATTTGGAACTTCGAGTAGATATGTTATATCTGTTGAGCTATGAAAATTGTCTTGTGGGATTTTTGGAATTGTGATTGAGAAGTTGGAAAAGATATATGATTTATATCTTATGGATTATACTGAGAAAGATTGAGACATTTTTATTATATTGTGAATGATTGGTTGTTATTTGGATTTTGGGATTGAGTCCTATCCTACCACGTGGTAAGGCCGCCATTGGTGCACATTGGTTGGCTTCTTCTTTCGTCCCCCATAGTGAGGGATAGCCTTTGTGGCTTCTTATTCGTCCCCCAGAGTGAGGGATAGGCCCATATGATTGATTGATCCCCCAGAGTGAGGGATAGACTTATGTGGCTTGTGTGTTGGCCCCCATAGTGAGGTTTGGATTATTGAAATTATATTTCTATGGATATATCTATAGTTCTCGAGAATTAATAACTGTCCCACTTGACACCTCACGAGCACGTGTTAGTATGTATGATGAGTTGGAAAGTTGGTTACTGAGGCATTTGTCTCACCCCCGTGGTTTAACATTTTCAGGCGATAGTTCAGGTGGTGGCCCATCAGGGAAGGCTCCGGAGGCATAGTGTGCTGTTATAGCTTGTATAGCCTCCCTGCTTTTGTTCTATGTGCTGACTTGTTATATATTGCCACATAGGGCTCATCTACTATCATGATGTAAAATAATACTTTTAATTATACTATCTGGTATATGATAGGGCCGTGAGGAGGCCCGAGACATTTTAGACTCTGCGTGTAACGCTCCTTTGAAAGTGTTGACTTTTGACTAATGAGCTCTATAGTTTATATTAAACTGATTTATCAGTTCGTATGTTTGAAAATATAAGTTTGGTTTGGGCTAACAGGTTGATGATATATCTGGGACTTTGGAAGTCCAAGGCCCAGGTAACGATCATGTTACTGTTCTATTATAAGTTTATTTCTTTTAACCATGATAGCATTTTAAAATTTTAAGGTTTCTTCTTTTCTATCATGGTTAATCGTTTGATAAATTGAAAATTTGATCTAAAATGGTTTTGAAAGAACGGTTGTCACAATTTGGTATCAGAGCTAAAGATTCTGCGAAGGTTGCATTACATTGCATTTAGTGGCAATATATAATAATCTCACATAACCTTCCCTGTTACTTTGTCTGTGTTTGTCCTTACTTTGTGTTTCTTTTGGTGGGTTCCATCCTTAGGTGGGGAGGATGGTACGGACGCTTAGGTGGGGAGGATGGTACGGACGCGATCCTGACAAACCGATCAGGGTGGAGATGAATCCACAAACCCGCCTAATCAACCACCGAATCCTCTGCAGTTTAACCAGGAGACTTTACTGCAACATTAAGGGAAGTGGTAGTTACGGTGGTAGATGAGAGAGTAAGGAAGATGGGGAAGATTTGAGAGTCAAGAAAGCTGTGGAAGAGTTTGAAGGGAAGGGCTTCCTGGACCGTCGGTGGGAATTCTGTCACCCCCAGGGGTTCTATTGAAGGAACCAGAGAAGAGAGTAGTTCACAAAGGCGACCAGGAAAAGAAGAAGCGGTGAATTTATAAGTGTATGGAAGGATTAGAGCGGCATCACCCAAAGACGTTTGATGGGGGTATGGATCCTGACAAGCTGAGGCTTGGATCGATGATATGGAGACAATATTTAAAGCTGTGGCTGTAATACCTACCAAAAGGTACAAGCAGTAGTAGTCTTATTGAGGGACCGAGCTAAGAGGTGGTGGAGGAGCGTAAGCGGCATAGATGACTCGGGAATTACTTGGAACGAATTCAAACAGATGTTCTTTGATCACTACTTTCCCCCAGCCATGAGACAAGAAAAAGAAACAGCTTTTTATGCTCTTCAACAGGAGAACATGCATGAGGATGAGTTTATTGCCAAGTATATTGACCTCTCCAAGCATGTTACCTATCTGCAACATAATGATAACCCAAAGTGGATGGCCCGACAATTGATAGAACGGGCAAGGCCAGAGTTGAAACAGCAAATGGCTTTATATGAGTTTAAGAGTTTTGAGGATGCCTGCACAAAACTCAGGATGACAGCTCGCAGAACCCGAGAGGTAGAAGAGAGCCGACGTCGAGATAATCAGGGCAGATTCTCTGGTTTTATGAGACCAACGGGAGGAATCAATAAAAAGAATAACTATAGTTATGGGAGCTCGGGTAACTCAAGCAAAGGAAAGAACCAGAATCAGAAGAATTCAGCCCGTGGAGGCTTTATGCAAAGGAGACAGGCTCAGGGGAGCCGTATAGGGGGAGATCGGAGTGTCCCCATGAGTGATAGATCTACACCAAGTGTTAGTGGTCCTTGCATGAGATGTGGAGAAATCACCCAGGACAATGTTGGGAATGCTATCGATGCCATAAGTTCGGACATATAGCTCGCAATTGTCCAGAGATGCTGCAGCAAACTCCTAGTTTCAGATCCACGGTGCCGGGAGAGTTTTTGCTTGACTAGAGAGGAAGCTTGTATGTCTCCTAATCTGATTAGAGGTACTGTCTCTCTTCAAGGACATGATATACCTGTGTTGTTTGATTCTGGTGCCACTCATTCTTTTATTGCTGCGGAATGTGCTCAAAAGTTTAAATTTCCCATGCATGATTTGTCTTACATGTTGAAAGTGTCAACTCCAACGGGAGCCACTGTGTTAACCACACAGGCGTGTTTAAGTCTTGTGCTTAAAATTGAGAATCGTGAGTCTGTGATTGATTTGATTTGTCTACCCCTCAAGGGTATTGACGTGATATTGGTATGGATTGGCTATCAGCAAATAATGCCTTCTGGATTGCAAAAGGAAGATAGTAACTCTTCCTTTGTGCACTACGATAGTTGAGGCTATTAATGGTCGTTTGTGGTTGTCTGCTACTCAAGCAACTAAGTGTATTCAGAAGGGTTGTCAAGCGTATGCTGTTTTCTTTTCTGTTAGTACGGATAAAGAAGTTGGTATAGAGCAAATCGAGGTAGTAAAGGAGTTTCCTGAGGTATTCCTGAGGAAATATCCGGTTTACCTCCTGAAAGGGAAGTTGAATTCTCCATTGAGCTAGTGCCAGGGACAGCTCCAATTCCAAAGCACCGTACAGAATGTCACCTTCTGAATTGGCAGAGCTGAAAAAGCAAATCGAAGAGTTACTTGAAAAGGATTTATTAGACCAAGTGTTCACCATGGGGATCACCAGTACTGTTTGTGAGAAAGAAGGATGGGAGCCTGAGATTGTGTATAGATTACAGGCAGTTGAACAAAGTGACTATCAAGAACAAATATCCTTTGCCTAGGATTGATGATTTGTTAGATCAATTAATGGGGTCAGTAGTGTTTTCTAAGATTGACTTAAGGTCGGGATATCATCAATTAAGAGTTAGAGCAGAGGACATCCCAAAGACGGCCTTTCGTACCAGATACGGACATTACGAGTTTCTAGTAATGCCTTTTGGTTTGACGAATGCTCCAGCGGTGTTTATGGACTATATGAACCGGATCTTTAGGCCGTACTTGGACAAGTTATTGTGGTGTTTATAGATGATATTCTGATATACTCTAAGAACGAGGAAGAGCATCGAGAGCATCTTTACATTGCATTGCGAATATTGAGGGATCATCAGTTATATGCTAAGTTGAGCAAGTGTGAGTTCTGGCTTAAAGAAGTGAAGTTCTTAGGCCATGTAGTATCTGCCGAGGGAGTAGCTGTTGATCCTAGCAAGGTCGATGCCATATTGCAATGGCAAACACCAAAATCTGTGACGGAGGTATTATAAGATTCATCAAGGGTTTCTCAGATCAAGGGCCTCTGACTAAGTTGACCAAGAAAGACCAACTGTTTATCTGGAATGAAAAGTGTGAGGCAGCTTTCCAAGAACTGAAGGCTAAGTTGACCACGGCTCCAGTGTTGACTATTCCAGATCCTAGTAAACCGTACACCCTTTACACGGATGCTTCACTTAAGGGTTTAGGGTGTGTCTTGATGCAGGAAGGTAAAGTGGTTGCCTATGCATCTAGACAATTACAGCCACATGAGGAAAATTATCCTACTCATGACCTGGAATTAGCTGCGGTGGTTTTTGCATTAAAGATCTGGAGGCACTACTTATATGGATCACAGTTTGAAGTCTTCAGCGATCACAAGAGCTTGAAGTATTTAATAGATCAGAAGGAATTGAATAATAGACAACGCCGGTGGATGGAATTCATCAAGGATTATGACTTTGAGCTTAAGTATCATCCGGGTAAAGCCAATGTGGTTGCAGACGCTTTGAGTAGGAAAACGGTGCATGTGTTTCACATGAGTCTGGAGGAACACTACTGCTTAGAGAGATTGAGAGATCTCCAAGTGGTGCATGAGGCTCCAGCCACTCTACAATCATTTTGGGTGATTATGAGTTCTTTCGAGATTTGAAGGCTGCACAGATGGAGGATGACCGGTTACTGAGCATCCGAGAGGAAGTGGAGACCCATGGTGTGCCTGATTATGAAATTGGTGAAGAAGGAATCCTAAGGTACAAGAAGAGGATTTGTGTCCCTAATAATGAGGAAATCAAAAGGACTATTCTAGAAGAGGCGCATCGAAGTAATTACACGATACACCCAGGGATAACCAAGATGTACCAAGACCTGAAAAGGAACTATTGGTGGCCAAAAATGAAGAGGGATGTCACGGACTTTGTAATGAAATGTCTGACATGTCAAAAGGTCAAGATAGAACATCAGAGACCTCCAGGACTATTAAAGAATCTTGATATTCCCCAATGGAAATGGGATAGTATTTCCATGGATTTCATTACTGGTATGCCAAGAACCCCGGCTGGCTATGATGCGATATGGGTAATTGTAGATAGATTGACTAAGTCAGCGCACTTCCTGCCTATCAAGAGTACTTACTCGTTAGAACGATTGACAAAGCTGTATATAGATGAGATTGTTCGACTTCATGGAGTGCCGGAGTCTATCATTTCAGATAGGGACCCGAGGTTTACATCGAACTTCTGGCAGTCATTACATGAAGCTATGGGCACTAAGCTCAAGTTTAGTACTGCTTATCATCCTCAGACTGATGGACAGACTGAGAGGACGATTCAGACTCTCGAGGACATGTTGAGGGCTTACGCTATAGAGCTAAAGGGTAGTTGGGACACTCACTTGTCATTAGCTGAGTTTGCCTATAACAACAGCTATCACGCTAGCATTCAGATGGCACCATATGAAGCTTTGTACGGGAGGAAGTGTAGATCTCCACTTTGTTGGACTGAATTAAGTGAAAGAACAATTATTGGCCCAGATTTAGTGGACATCACAACCAGAAAGATTGAGCTGATCAAGCAGAAGCTGTTGATGGCCCAAAGTCGACAGAAGAGTTATGCGGATCGTGGAAGGAGACCTTTAGAATTTGAAGTGGGTGGTCATGTATTTCTGAAGGTTTCACCGGTCACTGGTGTTGGTAGATCCATCAAAGCCAAGAAGCTTACACCCCGATTTATGGGTCCTTATGAGATTTTGGAGCGGATTGGACATGTTGCATATCGAATTGCGCTGCCGCCACATCTTTCCAGTTTACACGACGTGTTCCACGTGTCACAATTGAAAAAGTATCATCCTGATCCATCTCATGTTATTGAACCCGAAGAGGTTGAGTTGCGAGATAATTTGACCTATCCAGCAGAACCAGAGCGGATTTTGGATGTTAAAGATAAACAATTGAGGAACAAAACTATCCGTCTTGTTAAGGTCTTTTGGAAGGGCATGAGTCCCGGTGATGCTACTTGGGAGACAGAGGAACGGATGCGTTATGAGTACCCTTACCTATTTGCTTAGTAAGCGCTTTGAGTTACTTTTGTTTTTATCTCTTGTGTGTGGTTGTTTGAATTTTGGGGACAAAATTCTTATTAGGTGAGGAGAATTATAATATCCTAAAAAAAAAAAAGAAGAAAAAAGAAAAGAAAAGAAAAATAAAATAAAATAATATAATATAATAATATTTTATTATAATATTTAAAAAAAATAAAAATAATATATATAAGTCAACTTTCCACCGAATTCGGTGGAAAGTTGACGTTGCGTGTGGAATTTTTGGAGGGGGTTGCGGTAGAATTCAACCCCCTCAATAAATGTTAGGTTGTTAAATACCCCCTCCCCCAAATTCATTTCCGCATCAGACGCAAGGAGGAAAGAGAGATAGAGTGGGTGAGGAACGAGAGAAAGAGAGATAGAGTGGGACGAGCATACCGGTAGAGGAGGAAACAAGCTTTGAAGATATTTTAGGTACATAAAATTACTTATTTTTATCAAATTTTCTTTATAAATATTTCCTGTATATTTTAAGCTTCCTATTTATGTTATTACTATAGTGATTGGAGAAAATTTTGAGACTTGTATATGATTTAACTATTGAGTTTTGACAAAAGATGACTATAGAAATTTAGAAGTAAATGAGTTGTTAATTTTAATCGGTTTAGATTTCTCTATTTGTTGGTTTTTAATATTTAAATTAATTTTTCTAGTTGAAAAATCTGTTATATATGATTTATATTATGTTTTTACCGATTAAATTCAAGTTAAGCAATTTATTTGGATTGTTTGATATATTATTAAGATTTTAATCGGTTTAGTTTTATTTATTGGGTGACTGGAGGTTTTAAAATAATTATTGTAGCTAAAAATTCTATTATTTATGGAAAAATATATATATATATATATGGTAGTGGTACCATTAAAGTTTTGATTAGATTATTTAGTTATAAATATTTGAAGTATTGTTGAATTTTTGATAGTTTAATTTTGAGGTTTAAACTTAAAAAGAGTGTTTTTAGAATTTAGAACATAATAATTTTATATGTAGAAATTGTGGAAAATCCTTTTTATTAAAGTAAATAATTTGGAGGTGGTAAATAAATAATTTGGGTTGTTAGAAATTTTAAGTTGTTTTTAAAATACTTAATAATTGTTGAGTTATGAGAGTTACAGGAATTTAGAGTAAAAATTTAATTAAATTAGAAATTTAAATAATATAGAGAAGTTTAATTAATTAATTTATATTAATATGTGGTTATATTAATTGTGTAGATTAATTATTGGTTGAGCAAAGGATTGACCTTGTGGTAATCCTTAGTATTGCTTTGGCGAGAGGTAACCACTTTCCATTTGTTATATGTGCTAATATGTTGTTTGTGAGTATTTTCCTATTTTTGAATAATATTTGTTATTTGGAATTCGAGTAGATATATTATATCTGTTGAGCTATGAAAATTGTCTTGTGAGATTTTTGGAATTGTGATTGAGAAGTTTGGAAAAGATATATGATTTATATCTTATGGATTATACTGAGAAAAGATTGAGATATTTTTATTATATTGTGAATGATTGGTTGTTATTTGGATTTTGGGATTGAGTCCTATCCTACCACGTGGTAAGGCCGCCATTGGTGCACATTGGTTGGCTTCTTCTTTCGTCCCCCATAGTGAGAGATAGGCCTTTGTGGCTTCTTATTCGTCCCCCAGAGTGAGAGATAGGCCCATATGATTGATTGATCCCCCAGAGTGAGGGATAGACTTATGTGGCTTGTGTGTTGGCCCCCATAGTGAGGGTTTGGATTATTGAAATTATATTTCTATGGATATATCTATAGTTCTCGAGAATTAATAACTGTCCCACTTGACACCTCACGAGCACGTGTTAGTATGTATGATAAGTTGGAAAGTTGGTTACTGAGGCATTTGTCTCACCCCGTGGTTTAACATTTTCAGGTAATAGTTCAGGTGGTGGCCCATCAGGGAAGGCTCCGGAGGCATAGTGTGCTGTCATAGCTTGTATAGCCTCCCTGCTTTTGTTCTATGTGCTGACTTGTTATATATTGCCACATAGGGCTCATCTATTATCATGATGTAAAATAATACTTTTAATTACTACTATCTGATATGATAGGGCCGTGAGGAGGCCCGAGACATCTTAGACTCTGCATGTAACGTTCCTTCGAAAGTGTTGACTTTTGACTAATGAGCTCTATAGTTTATATTAAACTGATTTATCAGTTCGTATGTTTGAAAATATCAGTTTGGTTTGGGCTAACGGTTGGATGATATTTCTGGACTTTGGAAGTCTAAGGTCCAAGGTAACGATCACTGTTACTCTTATTATAAGTTTATTTCTTTTAACCATGATAGCAATTTTAAAATTTTAAGGTTTCTTCTTTTCTATCATGGTTAATCGTTTGAATAAATTGAAAATTTTGATTAAAATGGGTTTTAAAAGAACGGTTGTCACATTATGCAGCCTCCCTTATGTCACTGTCCATTCTTATTCTAATAACTAGAGTTACAGACTAATACATAGTCCAACCAAAACTAATCCATTTGACTAGATTGTCCCAAGCTCACCAGTACTTAAAATATGCCCAGCCAAAAGTGTAGAGTCCAAGTCTAGACTATGGCTTCCCTCCTTAAAAGAGCAAACCTAAGGAGGTGTCATATGTCCCACAATTCCGATGAAATCCATGCTAAAGGAAAACATGAAAGAAGGGGCACTAACAAATATCATCCACTATGCACCGAGTAATGGCATACGATGTGGTAATTAAATAACATACAAATCTCCTTCTGACCTCAGCCCATCACAAATGCATATGCCATGATAATTAATAGTATAACAAAATATCTCAACCAATATACTTCTGTTCCACTACTAAAAAAAGAATCAAAATCCAATACAAATCATCAATAGTATAATTCTTTATATTTCAATCATTATAACTATCAAAATATTTAATTATTACAAATATTACTTGATATTTCATACTAAAATAATTAATTTGCAAGATATCTAAAAACAATAACATCCACAAACAATTCATATGTATATAAAAGAAATTTCAGAGTTATCTGCTACTCTTTAGCTCATAGATAATCACACAAAGTTATGCCAAAACTCTTAATTAGAGTATGCAATAATGAGGAGGCTGAGCAGCGGCAAAAAGCAAGAGGTGAAGAGAAATAGAAGAAATTATAGGGAAGAGGTTTAGTGTTAGGTTTTACTTTTTATTTGGTTATAAAATAATAAAATAATATCTTTTTTCCCCTAACTAAAACAGTAATAGTAATAATTTTTTTGACATATACCTAAAACAATTATTTTATGAAAATACTTCCCTTTTCATGCATCTCTTTATGTGCTTATTTTCTTTATTACTTATTTCATTATTTATAATTATTATGTTTTGTAGAGTAATAATTTATTATTATCATTATTTTTTTAAAACCCTTCCAAAATCATTTTATTCTTTAGTTATATATCCTAAACCATAATTCTCACTTAATCCCTAAATAAATAAATTGATGATGTTACATAATTCAAATGATTTATTGGAAAATCCTCAAATTTAAAAAAGAAATCTCAAATAAATAAAACATAAAATATCTCAAATAAATAAAACATAAAATAACTAAAAATAAACTAATTTGTGGCTCTTAAGCATCGTAACTCTTGATGAGTCTCTTTTAGTCTCTTTAGTAATTAGATTTTCATTCCCCCCTTTTTAAAAAGATTTGCCCTCGAATCATGACTTATATCACAAGAATAGAAAATAATGCTACATAAGAAAAAAGATTAGTAGATAAAATTAATGCCCTTTTAGCATCTCCTTTCTTTCTTTTTTTTTTTAAAAAACGAGATGACACTTTTCCTCCTATCTTTTTCATTAACCTCACTACTCTTCTTTCCCCTCATTTGAAAGCTCTCCCTATGTTGAGTTGATCTTCATAAGATTTGCCAAAAAATATAAGAGAATTTACAACCTCAAAATATATTGGTTTTGGTGCGAACGGAGAACTCAGTGATTCACAACAAAAAACCCTTGAGGAGAGATAATGAATGAACTCTTTGCTAATAGAGTTCCTCCTCCAGTGGATGATCCTACTTGTGCACGTAGGTTTCGGATACTCTCAACGACAGCGTCTTTCGGCATCCCTCAGCATCGCATCATGGTCCATTAGATTGATCTAAGAGCTCACAGTATGTTACATCATCATGCCATTAAAAACTAAAAATAAATATGACTTATGCTATAAAATTGCTTAGTAGCTTTAAAGTATTTTTTTAAAAAAAAATTTAGAGTGACACACCTAATATCTTGGACCTACTTATTTTAACTATAGAGTTTATTAGGAGTTCAGATATAAATTGAGTCAGACGACCACAAAAATAGCAAAGCTCTGCCATCTAGTATTTTAATTAAAAATTAAAAAAATAATACTTGCTATAGTTTTAATTTGGTATAGTTTTGAAACTCCTTATGGTCTTACGATTTGTGTTAGACTAAATTGAGATGAATCTTTTAGTTTAAATTGGATAAGTCCGAAAACCTATATATAAATATTTGGTGTTTAAGTTTTTTCATCCTTTATGGTTATCTAAGTCACTTCTCATAACTCTTCTAGTTGAGATGAGGTTGGCGAAAAGAATTGGATATTATGCTAAAAAATCTTCAAAAATAATTCAAAGCCGGTAAAAAATTTTGCAGGACGATTAAGATTTATTTTTACCTTTTAATAGCATAATGATGTGGCAGAATTTGAGCTGTTAGATTAACTCTGATGGATGTGATATGGATGCTAAGAGACGCTGAGGGAAGGGGACACTGAGAGCATCCTCTTCCGTCCATGTAGATCTGGGCAAGGCGACTTCAAGGAATGTCAACAGCAGCCTCATCACCACCGCATGCAGCGACTCCGTCAACTACCTCATCAGCGGTTGCGACTTGGATGATAGTGCCAAGCTCCAGATGATGATGAACTTCCACATAGCGCTTTTCGATGTCAGGATGGCAGCGACTAGGAGTACAACCTGCTGTGATTTTTTTTTTATTTAAAAAAATTCAGATGAGCTGAATTATATGTCTCTAGGCTCAAAAGATTCTTGCAGAGATAACTACAATTGCCCATCAAAAGCTCTTACATTGATAGTAAAATTTTAACTCAAAACTTTATAGGTTATAAATCAATTCTTTACTAGTCAGGCCAATCATTAGGAGTCTGCTGTAAAGTGCCCTCCAAGTGCCAAATGCACAGATGCCGCCTACCTTGACCCATCAAATAGAAAAAGTATAGATCAACGGTGCAACGATTTCAACCGAGTTTTTATAGTTTAAATGTTATGTGAAAGGTTTTTATTGTTTATATATTTCACTGCCTATGATTTCCTTTGTTCTTCTGTAGGTGTGTTTGTATGTGTATCGCTTTGTTGACGGTAAGAATAATTATGAATTTCCAGTTGCATGGAAGGTAATATATTAAATTTTGGCAATACTTTACAGTGAAATTTATACAGTTTCACGGTAGTGTAAACTTTAAATTTCCAAATAATAATTTTTAAATTCATATTATCATTGCTTAATATTTTATGTTTTACCAGTTTTCTATAGAAATATAAAATATTTTTTGTACACCTACAATTTCAGTTTTTTGATTCAATTTTTTCTCCATTTGATTTTATTTGATATACCAAATCACTTTACTAATTATATTTGGTAATATTTTATAAATAATTACATAATATTAAGCGTAAAAAGGACAAAACTTCAGTCCATTTCCTTATATCCACGAGATTTGATTCTTGAAAAAATTGTAAAAAAAATCTTTACAATTAAAAAATTGCATACAAAGACCTATTCATAAAAATTGTTGTCAATTGCTTATTAATTGTTTTAAAACCAATACTAATATTACAACAGGTCCCTATTTGTAATTTGCCAATTTCTAAAGTCTTTTTTTTGCGATTTACTAAAAAGGTGTTTGGATAAGAGCAAAACTATAGTTTCAAAAGTGCTTTTACGGTATACGAAGTAAATATGTGGAGGTGTTTTTTTTTATTTGTAAAAAAGTACTTCTGAAAAGTGTTTATTGGGTTACCTAAACACCCCCTAAATCGGTTTTGGTTGCTTGACTACTCATCTTTTTTTTCTTTTTACTTTGAAAAAAAACTTGTAAACTTGAAGCTTTTTTTTTTTTTTGCTAAGACCATACAATCATCTCATATATACAAATTACACTTACCAAATCTAAAAATAAAATAGAAAATATTGCAAATAACTAAATTAGAGAGAAGGATGCGGTAATCAAACATAATATAAATTTTTTAAAAAAAAGATATAGACACTGGGTCAGATCAAACTATATAATCTGAAGAGTTAGTCCGAAACCCAGTTAGACTTGATGTCCAATCCGGTCCAACCTAGTCCATTTTTAATGGGTTGGAATAGACTGGTTTCTTCTGATCGGCCCACGTTTTGCCTAGACTGGTTTTTTATTTAACTGGAGAATTTGACTATATGAAAGTGAACAAATTGACCTATGTTTTTCCCTAAAAGAACAACAGGGGGCATTTGGTATAGAAAATATAATCAAACGCAAGAAATTGAATTAAAAAAAGGTAATTTTGTAGGCATAAAATATATACATCAAGATGACTTATTTTTTGATATTTCCATCACCAATTAAGTGATCAATTTTTTTTTATCAAGATCGGCAAAAAAATCAGCAACATCTAAATGAGTAACATCCATATTGCCATAATCAGAATCGCCTTTTTCTCCAACAAAATTTGTTTCCACCTTTAGCTCTTTGCCTTTATTTTTATTCTTATTCTTATTTTTTAGTGATTCTTGGTAGAGGTCAACTAAATGTTTGGCGTACGACAGGTACGAAACCAATGACCCTTGCCACCACAACGATAACAAAGATTTTCAACATGATTATCATTTACACTAGATTCCTTTCGGTGATTCTCATCATCATTTGCCAACTTCTGGTGGGAACGACCACCTCCACAGCCACGACCACGTCCACGTTCACGTCCACGACCATGGCTATGGATTGATTCACTTGCTACTGCATTCGCTTCTGGGAATGAAGTGGAGCCAATAGGACAGGATTCATGATTTCTCATTAAAAGTTCACTATTTTGCTCTGCCACAAGCAGGCAGGAAATTAATTCATAATATTTTTTGAAACCTTTCTCAAGGTATTGCTGCTGCAGGGGTATATTGGATGCATGAAATGTGGAGAATGTTTTTTTAACATATCTTCATCAGTAATCTTTTCTCCACATAATTTCAGTTGAGAACTGATTCTAAACATTGCAGAATTATATTCAATTACAGATTTAAAGTCTTGTAAACGTAAATGCTTCCAGTCATAACGAACTCTAGGAAGGATTACAATTTTTTTGGTGGTCATACCTCTCCTTTAAATTGTTCCAAAGAACAAGTAGATTTTTTATAGTCAAATATTCAATCTTGAGTCCCTCATACAAATGCTGACGTAAAAAAATCATGTCTTTGGCTTTATCTTGGTTGGATGCTTGGCTGTCTTCCTTGATTGTGTCTCCTAGACCATTGGCATTTAGATGGATTTCTAAATTTAATATCCATGATAAATAATTCTTTTCAGTAATGTCAAGAGCCACAAACTCAAGTGTCATGAGATTTGACATGATAATACTATTATATAAAAGTTAAATGGAAATTAATATTAAAAGAATGGAATAGTTATAAAACAAATCAATATGAATAAGAGAATGGAATAATTATGAAACAAATCAGTACAAAAATAATATAAAAATTTACCTTACGGTTAATTAGCGTTACTGTAACACCTTCCAATTATAAAAACACTTCGTGCTGATAACATCTCATGAAAGTGAACCAAAATGAAACCACAAAAGTAGAAAGATAAAGACAAGAGAATACAAGAACTTTTGTATTTCTTAACTTGTACTACAACACAAATGCTATGTTCTATTTATAAGCATAGTCTTATACATAGGTTATAATTATCCTTAAATAACAAATATTTGATAATCAATCTCATGATGTAAATAGAGGTGAGTTACAAAAGTGAATGAATAGTGGAAGAGTAATAGATTACGAAGATAGTAAAAGTTATTTAGAGAAAATGAAAAGAAAAGGGTAAATAGACATCTACGTAATACTCATAATATCAAGATCAATTATTGTTAAACCCCAACCACAACTTTGATGCCCGACTTGTTTGAAGCATAACAACCATGGAAGATAAAAAATAATAATTAGTAAAAATTCAAAAAGTACTCTTACCAAGGGGGAAAAAAAAAGATAACAAAAAGTAGATGAGGGGCGGCGACTGGCGACTGGCGACTGGCCAGACGAGCCCACTTGGGCGGCCCCACCCTCATCGTCTTGTCTCCACGCCCATGCTTTTCGCAGCAACACAAATACATGATTACAGAAACTCAGGGGGGTGAGATATCATCGAATTCATTTTCCGACGATGCCAAGTGATCGGAGAATACAGAGAACACAACTATTACCCAAAAATTAGGCTCGATGCGGAAATTGATCGGTCGTATTAAATCCGTGTGCTACAGAAATTACTTCTAATCACAATCTCTTATTATTTTATTACAGGTGCGATTCATTATTATTCTCTCTCACGATACACAGAAAGTGGTAAAAACCCAGAATTACATATAAAGGGGAACCGAAAGCGTTAAAACAGAGCAACAAACACCATCAGATCACAATTTTTAATCAAACCACAAGACACTGACTAATTTCTCAGCAGTTTCGAGTGTAATCGCCGCATTTTTGTCTCGGAGCCCCTCCATTTGCAGTGGGAAGGCAGGTTCGGTATCCTTGTGTTTGAGGGCAATCCACAGAAGCCTGATCGCGGTTCGGTGTTCTCCCAGTGATAGACCTGCTGACATCGTAAAGCATCCTTGCTGCGTGAGAATTCATCTGGAACTCGGCGACCACGTCGACTTCATCGCCGATGAGGCAGTCGCCGGAGCCGCACTCGGCGGTGAAGCTGTGGTTGAGGTTCCCTGAGGTTGCTCTGCTCAGATCTGCGTGAACCAGTAGGACCATCAGCATGATGAAGATAAGCGAGAGTGTCTTCTTCATTTTTGCTGTTCGAGAGCTCTGTCTGTTGCGTGAGTATTGTTTATTCAAAGGCCATGGCCGTCTATTAAAGCACGGACGTCAAGACGACTTGCTGAAAAGTAAACCACGGAGATCCAGTGTTTTCTAATAAATGAATAAATATTTTGTTTTTTCGTTGTTTATATTTATTATGTTAAATTTTTAATTGCATATAGTTATGTGTTCTAATTTTTAAAATATTATAATTAAACTATGAATTCATATAAAACTAAAAGACAAATAATCATGTGTGATTGTAGACCTTAAGATAATGAAAATAAGAGATATAATGTAAGTCCTTCTTTTTATATTTGTAAAATATTTAAATTTATTAACTTAAATTAATTTTAAGCTAAATAATTAATTTCACTATTTTATGCAAAAGTAATTTTATAAAAGATTAAGTTAAGCTTTTATCATTCTTTATTTGATTTTTCATTCTGATTTTATCTTTAGTAGGGAAACCATCTGAGGATAAAGGTGCAGCGGGATGTATCTCATTTTGGGGGACGGTAATGAAACTGAAGACTGACGGGAGGGCACCGAGGCAGTTGTGAAAAGCGTCCGTATCTGGTACTCATCAAGCAATGAGCACCCACTGCTTATCACTTGATAAGCAATTTGGACCGTCTAAATCTAATTTGGAGGGTCCAAATTAAATATTTTTAAATAATTAGTTTAAACTAGAAAAAAATATTTTTTAAAGAATGATAATTAAGAAATTATCTTTATTTTTTTATCATATACCTATTAAAATAATTATTTTAAAAAAATAAAAATTAAATTAAATCTGGACGGTCCAGATCCGATGAGCACTAGGTGATCATCAATTTGATGAGCACCCAATGTAAATCCTATTGAAGTTGTCATTCATTACTGTAGAAGATTCACCGGCTACTATAGTGATTCAAATGCTAAGACTATCAGCTACTATTCTTGAAAGAATTTGGAATTGATTTTAATTGTTCCTCCACCAGTACAAGACATCTAATTCTTTTTAATTATCTTAAGTATTGATTCTTCTCGATAATTTTTTAGTTTAGATTTGTCTATAAAAGACTAATATATAATTATATAAATATTTTGATAATAATAATTAAAAAGAAGGGCGGCTTAAAAGGGTTGATCTTTTTATTTCTTAGTCCTAGAAAGTTAATCCTTTCAAGCCCCTGTTTTTAATCTCCTAAAATAAAAACTCAACCCTTCACTTAAAAAAGCTTAAACCGACTGAACTGATGAGCTTGACTCGTTTTCACGGCTCCACCGGCGAGTCATGTACTATGTCCATCAATTAAATACAATGCACACTTCACCACTAGAAAAGAAAAGTTCTTTTTTAAACCGCATTATCTGCCCATTCATGCTTAACATGTGACCAATAATATTTTTATAAATATCGATACAACTTTCGTATCGATTCTTTGCATACACCATGGGGATGTTCATGGTGCCGGTTGACCTCATGATAAACCCGTAAAAAAAAATGACCCTCCCCACTTGACAAAAACAACTGGTAAAAAAGGGACATTTTCAGTCCAGGCTATTCATAGGGCTCGGCTGCGGACAAGCTATTCAACCTTAAAATATATAATTATATATTATAATATATAGTGGAATATTAATATATTATATTATATTTCAACACCAAAAAGAGAAAATAGAAAAGCATATTTCAAGTACATATTAATATTTATTGTGAAGAATTTTTTTTTTTAACAGATCGGAAAGAATATTGCGAAGTAATCTTAAATCTCTAGTTGTTTCAGAAGATCTGTAATATCATTGGCTTAGCTGTGCATAAATAACTTATTTAATTTCACCAATTTATTGCCACTTAAAGTACCTTTTTATTAATACAAGAATTGATTCCTATACTATTTACCATCAAGATTCATTTTTGTTATTATCCTTTTCCAATATTCTTAAACATTATAAGTCGTCATCAATGATTGACTTTATTGGTAGTTAATTTTCATATTTGATACTATGGCCATTTCGAACAATGAACAAAAAAATTATAAGGGATAAAATAGTACCAAACATCCTGATTTTTTTTTCAGATGCACTAAGCACTATAATTTTTTTAGTAGTGCAATTTTATTCATGATATTTAAATTTAATGCAATCTCATCGTTTTTTAAAATTTATTTTAAATAACTATTTTCCTTTTGTTGATATTAACGATTAAAACTAATAATTTTTGTTTCTTTTATAAAATTATTAACGACTTTTAGATAATGTAACCAAATTACAGTCACATCAAAAAACTAAAGCATGAGTTAGAGTGCACCAAACATTTAATAGATTGTGGGTAAAATTGTTCTACTAAAAGAATTAGAATGTTAGGTATATTTGAGAAATATCATCACAATGTTAAGTGAATCTTTATCTAATTATAAATTTAAAAGATAAAATGAATTAAATTTTTACATTTCGTTAAAAAAAAAAACTCTAACTAGCTCCTACGGGTATTAAATGCAAACACTGCAAATTAAAATTAACCAAAAGTGAAGAATGAGGATTGAGGAGAGAGTATACTGTGATGGACAAAAGCATGGAGTGGTTCCCCTCAATTGTTGCTCCGTCACATAGACCGTTTATGAGACTCCCCACTTGTTAGTGGTCCACGCGGCATGAACAGTAGAAGGAGTCAACGGACGATGTTTTATTCTATAGACTTCGAACGTTTACTCCCCCGAGAAGCTTCCTCGCAAGCGGCTACTAGCATCCGTGAACCCAACTCCTATAAAGCGGGAACTGATTTCTGCTAATTGAACTACAAAATTTACTTCCATCAAAACCTGACTTCGTCTACCTCTTCCAGAGATGAGCCTCAGTAATTATACTACTTCTGCATCATTAAGGACCATCTTCTTCCTCCTCCTCTGTTTTCCCCATCTTTTCCTTTCCACACTTGCTTCTTTGTACACCCCCGTTGATCTATTCAGCATTAACTGTGGCTGTTCCGGCAACTCATCGGAAAATGACCGGACATGGACCGGAGATATCGACTCAAAGTTCTTATCAAAACAAGACGAATCTGTTGCAGTCACAGCACTTACTCAATCTCCTTCTGCTCAACAAGTCCCTCACACCACAGCTCGTCTATCTCGCTCCCAATTCTCCTATTCATTCCCTGTGTCTCCAGGCCAGAAATTCATCCGCCTCTTCTTCTACCCAGCTTCTTATCCAGGTTTTAACCGTTCTGATGCCTTCTTCACTGTCAAATCTGGTGGGTTCATACTCCTTCAGGATTTCAATGCTTCGGTCACAGCTGATTCGAACCATGAAGATACCATCCTCAGGGAATATTGTGTCAACGTTGGCGATGGTGGGAATCTCAACTTAACTTTCACTCCAAATTCAACAAACCCACAATCATATGCATTTGTTAATGGGATCGAGATCGTATCCATTCCTGATTATCTCTATTACACTAAAGCTGATAGCCCTGGATTCGCTTTAATTGGTACGGACGTCATGTTTTACATTCCCAACAACGTTGCTCTCCAGACAAAGTACCGGCTTAATGTCGGTGGGTGCGAAATCTCAGATACGGATGACACAGGAATGCTCCGATCTTGGGACGTCGATGACAGTTTTCTAGTAAGTCATTCTCAATTACCTGCTGATTTTGAGGGTGAGAGAAGACCCCTGATATTCACTAAAGTTCCTAATTACATAGTACCTGAGCGAGTCTACCGAACAGAACGCGATATGGGAAAGAATAAAACTTTGAACAAGAACACTAACCTTACTTGGGAGTTTCCTGTCGATTCTGGTTTTACCTACATGCTGAGACTCCATTTTTGTGAGCTTAATCCAGATATCAACATTTCCTACAACAGGATATTTGATATTTACATAGCCGACCAGTTAGCTGAGCCTGGTGCGAATGTCTTAAATTGGGCAAAGGGAAAAGCAGTTCCGGTATATAAAGACTATGCCGTGATCATTCCAGGTGATGCAAAACCAGCTAATCTTTCGCTCAAAATGCATCCTGATTTGCAATCACAGTTGGAGTACAATGACGCGTTCTTAAATGGGCTTGAGATTTTCAAGATCAGTGATCGAAATCTCGCCGGACCCAACTCTTATCTTCCTCCTCCTTCACCACCCAATTCTAATGAGCTACCCCGAGAAAATCAGGGAAGAAGAAGCAAGATAATTGGGGTCGTGGTTTGCACTGCAGCTTTCGTCGCCGTTTTGGTTCTCATTGTTGCTTTCTACCTCATTACTCGCGGGATGAACGTCAAGTCGAGCGATTATGGAATTTTCAAGCGCTTTCAATTATCTACTGTCACCAAATCAGTGAATATTATTACCAGCGGCTCAATTGTACGGACGGAATTGTGCCATCACTTTCCCATCGTTGAGATCAGAGCCGCCACCAACAACTTCGATGAACTCTTCCTCATCGGAGTCGGAGGATTCGGCAACGTCTACAAAGGTTACATTAACGACGGTCAAACTCCGGTGGCAATCAAACGACTCAAACAAGGGTCGCAACAAGGGCTTCACGAGTTCCGAACTGAGATTGAAATGCTCTCCCAGCTTCGTCACAATCACTTAGTCTCTCTCATTGGCTACTGCAACGATGGCAACGAAATGATCCTCGTCTATGAGTTCATTGCTCGTGGGACCCTCCGTGACCATCTTTACAATTCTAACAACCATCCCCTTTCCTGGAAGCAGAGGTTGAAAATTTGCCGGGGTGCAGCGCAAGGACTACATTATCTTCATACGGGTGCGATACGAAATATCATTCATCGTGACGTGAAGACGACGAACATTTTACTTGACGAAAAATGGGTGGCTAATTTTTCTGACTTTGGACTATCGAAAATAGGACCCACTGGGATGTCCAAGTCCCACACTTCCATAGTAGTGAAAGGAAGCATTGGTTATTTGGATCCAGAATACTATAAACGCCACTCTAAAGTCTGATGTTTATTCGTTTGGTGTGGTATTACTTGAAGTATTGTGTGGGAGGCCACATTTCTTACGAACTGTGGAGAAAGAGAAGGCAAGCTTAGTAGAATGGGTCAGAAAATGCCATCATAAGGGTGTGATTTGTGAAACTGTTGATTCATTCATAGTAGAAAGTATCGGACCAGAGAGCCTTAAAGCGTTCAGCGACATGGCGTTAAAATGTTTGGAAGATGACCCAAATGAACGACCATCGATGAGTGAAGTTGAGTGGGGCTTAGAATTTGCGTTACAGCTACAAGAAAGTGCAGAGGAAACTGAAGAAGAAGGAAAACATGAGGAAGAAAGGGCTCTGTTAACAGGAGTTACTGATGTGGAAGAAAGTAATGAAGTTGGTTTCGATAATGTGGAAATCAGTTTTGCCCTCTGGAATGATTTTAAAAGTCAAGTGTAATCGAAATATATGTGACAGAGGAAAGACAAATGATATTGAATTACACTACCCACAATAAATTAGGAAGTTTTTTACAAAGCAATAATTGTTATTTTTGTCATTTTGCTAGAATTAGATTCAAATTTGAAATTACAATTGTTATTCCTTTTAAAATTGCACCCTTGTTAAATTGACTAAAAATTGGTATATGTTCGATTTTATATATTAAATTGTTATATGGGAAATAAAAAAAACCTTTATGAATTACTAAATTATTTCTTAACTTAATAATCAACTTTAATGATAAATTAATATTCTCCCATTGTCATATACTGGACTCAAAATTGTCAGCTGATGAGAATCTATCTTCAATTCATTATAATAGAATGAAGCATGTGTGTGTAATAGTTATATAGAAGAATAATGGGTGTGTGGTAATAGTAACATAGGAAAAACATATTTTATCGAAGCAATGGTGCAAAGTTATTTAAAAAAAGCTTGAAGTAGCAAATTTCTTAGTCTCGAAAGTTCTGATTTTTGATTGGTTCTCAGAGATTCGTTCTAGCTGGATTTATACTAGTTTTGACCAGTCTCCTCTCATTTAACGTGGCTTGATTCATCTTTGACGTGTTAATTAAATGAGTCGTTCAAAGCGCTTCACATGTACACTATGTCTTAATTAACACAGCGTGGAAAAATACTAACAAACTAGTTAATCTTTGGAGCAAAATATGATACACATTTAACACGATTGTCATTTGGACTAATGCGTTATTCTACTCAAGCGTATGAAAAATCTAGAATTCTTACTATAAAGCTTAAAAGAGGTTTTCTTTTCAATCTTTAATACGTGTATTAAGTGCTAATGTGTTAATCTGTGCACGGTTGAGTTTCTAAATATTACGAACTTATCTCGTCAACATGCTAGATCTTCTGCCTAACTTATTGATCATTCATATGAGTTTCAATCTGATCACTCCACAAAAAGTTTACCTTTGGTCCTTAATATAAGAGGTAAATAACTAATTTATAAATATTAAGAATATTAGTTAAGTTAATTGTTTGTAATAATTAGATATTATCATGTGCATTGAAATTACCTTTTAGTGAAAACCCTTTAACATCTGTAATCACTATATGGATTACTTGAGGGAAAAATAGAGAAATATTGGAGATAATGTAAATTGAGGTCCTATATTTATAACCAAATAAAATCTTTAATTAATTTTTATATTAATGATTAGAGATATTATAATTTATGAATCACGTTATTCTAGTTCTAAAGAATGAACTAAGCAAATTATGCTAATACGTTAAAAATCTTAGGAGAATAACTTATACACACTGTAAAAAAACTCCAAATATGTTAGCATCGATGTTTTAATATGTTATCCATATTGTCTAGAGTAAAGCTCCAATATTCCCATGTGTCTAATGTGCTAAGCCTTTTTGGCAAACGTCATCTATCATATTTTTACTCTCTGGAAAAATTCCAACGGGTTAGTCTTCATGACAAACATCACATTAACAAGTTTCAAAGTTCAGTATTCCAAAATGATAATATATTGATTAACATCTAGATCTTTAACACATCAAGTAGTCAGAAAAGCTCTCCAAGGGCTAAATATGATTAGTTTCTAACAGCAACATGCATCTCTTTCTTTCTAACAGTTATTTCAAATTTTGGTTTATAAATATGCCACTCTAAACAAGTTTAAAGTGCAAGGAAAAGAGAGAAAACAAGAGAAAAAGTTGAGATGATTGAATTCATATTTATATATTCTCTATCATAAAACCATTCCCCTTGAGCCATCAATTATCATTCTCTCATCCCACTCTTTATGAGAGTTTTTGTGAGTAATTTGTGTAACCACAAGGAAGAGTGTTCCTTTAGGATTAAGGGAAAGATTGACCTTGAAAAAAATTGTAGTGATGTCTTATATGTCCCAATTAAACTTGAAGAATTGCAGAGACATACTAAGATCAAACTTAAAGGACTTTAGTGGTTTTATAAGTGTCCAGATCAAACTTATGTGGTATATAATGGAAAATACTAGAAGATTTTTTGGGGACTAGACATAGACCAAGGTTTATAGTGGGGATACTCTCTTCTTTTATATTTTTATCAATTCTAGCATAATTATTCATATTAATTTTTGTATTACTTGCTTATTTGTTTCTGCACTTATAGTTATTAAAGCTTTTTTATTACACACCACACACATATACAGAGAGAGAGAGAGAGAGGCATGTGTGTATTATTTCCTCAACAGAACATAGAGATTACAATTAGGGATATTTATAGGCTAATAATCCCTTACTAACACTCAACTAGTTATACACCATCTGTAACTGAAATGGACATGTGCTAAAACTAATGTAACTGACTCGTATTTACGCCCCACCTAAAGAATATTCTTGTCCAAAAGGATGATATTGGATGGTGGAGCAGAACAATCAAATGTAGAAAATTGCTGTTTGAGAAAGGAAAGATCCTCCCAAGTGGTGTCCTTAAGTCTGCTATGATTCCAATTTACTAGAACTTGAGTAACAGGCAATGAACCACACTTGACAAGCTTATGGTGAAGAATACACTCAAGTTTAAGAGAAAATTGACTTTTGGCATCTATCATAGGCAATGAAGTAGCAACTGGAAGGCCTTACTAACACATTTCTTCAACAATGAAACATGAAAAATTGGATGCACTTTTGTTTCAAGAGGAAGTTAGGTTCATAAGCAACCTTCTCAACTCGTTTAATAACTTCAAATGGTCCAAAATACCAAACAGCAAGCTTATGTAATGTAGAATTATAGATTAAATTTTTGTAAAAAGGGTGAAGCTTAAGATAAACAATGTCTCCCGTTGAAAATTCCTTTTCAATATGGTGCTTATTGACTCGCAGGAACATGCAGTGCTGTGCAAGTCCTAACGATGCTCAAGATGATTGATTTGTATACCAGATCTTGTTTCCTGCATGATGGTGGTGTGGTCGAGAAGTCAACTCTGATATCAAATTGTTATGCAGCACAGAGAGAGAGAGGAGCACATGTGTATTATTTCCCCAACATAACAAAGAGGTTACAATTAAGGGATATTTATAGGCTAATAATCCCTTACTAACACTCAATCAGTTATACAATCTGTAACTGAAATGGGACATGTGGTAAAACTAATGCAATTGATTCATACTAACCTTTCTTAAGTTACTAAAAATTTTTATTGATTACCAAGTTCACCTGCTCTTGAGTTCCAAGCTAATCTAATATAAATAATTGATAATATTTGACTAAAATGTATTTCAAATAATTTTAGACCATCTCAAAGTGTTTACAAAATATTTGAGTCCAATATCAGCTCTTAACCCGGAGTCTACAACTTTTCGACCCTTAAGTTTATCAATCTTCAATCCAGGTAAAATTGGAAGGGAAAAAAAAAAAGACTTTGAAAATTACGAAATCCGAGATCAGAAATTTTCACAAAATTTTTTTATTATTTGCAAATCAATTCTTGTCAAAACTAGTTAAAGTACTATCATGATTCCTAATATGAGATTTTATAATATTCACGATCTTTTTTTTTTTTGCAATTTTCCCTTTAATAAATGGGTTTGCAATTTTTCTAGTATATACTCTAGATTTATACTTGCATTTTGGTTTAAAAATTAAATTTTTTTAATGGTTCAGATCCCATCATAATGATGAGCGCTGCGTCCTAGACATCACCGAGGTTTTATTATAATATAATTTCATTGATAACCAAAAAAAAAAATTGCATTTGGTTCCAATCCTGCTCTCCTTCGCTCCTATTTTCCATCTTTTAATTTTTATTTTTTGGATAAGTTTCCGTGCTTTTAATTTCCATTCTTCTTCTTTCAAAAAAAAAAAGCGCCCTTTTTTTAACTTGACAAAAAAGAAAGGTTGACTTCTACCTCCACGCTTTTATTTTATTTTAATTCCAGTCTCCCATTAACCTTGATTGAACCACCACGTATCCCCCTCGACCTCCATTAGTCAATTCACACCTCTCAGTCAATTATCTATATCCAGATTCGTCCGGCTTTATAACAAACCAAAACCCAACCGTTTATTTTTAATTAACATTATTTCCGGTTATTAATATAAAAAGTTATTTAATTTTTATTTTGATCTTAAATATAATACTTTAATTTACTTTGTCTTCTATATTTATCTTTTTTTTTTCAAAGTGGTTATTATAATAATAGTAGTTTTAGCCAAATACACTTGATTAATAAGGATATTTTAAAAAAGATAACACATATTGATTACAAATGACTAATTTAACTAGTTTTATTAATCTATTCAAATTAATCAATTAATTTTTTTATATTAAGGACTGGGGTTAGTACCCATTTATGCTTGGACCTTCACGTCTCCCCTCACCCATGGTTTCTTTTTTGGGTTAATTCGAATAATCCGCTACTTTTTACTTTTCTTGTTATTAATATAAGATCTAATTAATAATTTAAATAGTTAATGTTAATTATATATGTGAAACCTATATTATATGTTTGTTAATTTTATTCTAAATAAATTCTATTGATATTCTCTCAATAATAATTAAGTAGGAGAGAAAGGAAGAGAATTAAAGAAAATGCTTATACTATTTTAAAAAGACATATTATATTAATTAATTTAATTAATATTAGTAGTTTGCTTAAATTAGTAAATTAAATACTAATAGAAAGAAGTATATATTTTCTACTATGTAACTCACACCTAGCTACTGCACCCTTCGTAAATGTTCCAACTCACAATTAACCTCACCCTTTCTTAAAAGAATTAAGAAAAGTGTCTAGTGTTAGTAGGTTGTAAGTCGCCAACAAAATAATCCATTACTATTTCCAATTCGCACTCGCCATAATATTCAGCAACCTTTTTTTGATTCGTCACGGCATCCACGTGTTCCCTCGTTCCCTTTCCATTCATCCGCATCTATCGTCCCTTCACGCGATTCTCTTTCCAACTCACGTTCTTATCCCCATCATTAAGCTCCTCAGCTGTACCCACTTCTTCTCAGTTCGTCTCCTCCATTGAAGTCGTCGCCATTGATGGGATTCATTGCAAGCTTGATCACGCTCTTGAAGAAAGCTAGGGCTAAGCATCGACAACTTCTAGGAGAGTGCGATGGATGGCTACAGTCCAATGCATTCAAGGGTATGTCTCTTTCCTACTTTAATTTCCCTTTCAATTCAATACAAGACCAAACAGTCTCACTTTTTTTTTTGCTTTTTCCTGCCCTATCATGGACATTCAAAATAACCATTTATTTTTATAATTTTCTTAATTGTCTCATTATCCTTTTTTCCAATCCCCTACGGCTGGCACCCATCGTTGATCAGGTCAAGTGTACTGTTTTAAGTGCTTTGTTCTTTTGCGAAGACTCGAGCGTTTACTCTCGCAGGCGGCTTCCTGGAAACTACTACCATGGCAATTACAGGTCCTAATCTTCTTTTTTTTCTCTATTTTGGCTCTGTCGAATTTACCTCCATGAAGAACAAACTTCGTCTTCTTCATCCAAACATGAGCTTCAATCATACGGCTTCTGTATCATCATGGACCACCATCTTCTTCCTCTGTTTACCCCTGCTTTACGCTTCCACACTTGCTTCTTTTTACGCCCCCGATGATCTTTTAAGCATTAACTGTGGCAGCTCCGGCAACTCAACGGGAAGTGGTCGGACATGGGCGGGAGACAACGATTCAAAGTTCTTATCCAAACAAGACGAATCTGTTCCAGCCACGGCACTTACTCAATCTCCTTCTGCCCAACAAGTCCCCTACACCACGGCTCGTCTCTCTCGCTCTCAGATCTCATATTCGTTCCCTGTCTCTCCAGGCCAGAAATTCCTTCGTCTCTTCTTTTACCCAGCTTCGTACCCGGCTTTTGATCGTTTCGATGCCTTCTTCACTGTCAAATCTGGCGGGTTCACACTCCTTAAGGATTTCAATGCTTCGGTCACGGCCGATGCTCACCGTGAAGATACCATCTTCATAGAATATTGCGTCAACGTCGGGGATGGCGAGAGGCTCAACTTAACTTTCACTCCCACTTCAACACACCCAGGTTCTTATGCGTTTGTTAATGGAATTGAGATTGTCTCCATGCCTGAAGATCTCTATTACACCAAACCTGACGACCTAGGATTCAAATTAATTGGGTCGGTGGCCGGGTTCAGCATCTCCGACAGCGTTGCTCTTCAGACAGAGTACAGGCTAAACGTCGGTGGCAGAATTATCTCAGCTACGAAAGACACGGGAATGCTCCGATATTGGGACAGCGATGACAGTTTCTCTGTTAAAAGTTATTTTTCACCCGCTGATTTTGAAGGTGAGAGAAGACCCCTGATGTTCACTAAAGTTCCTAATTACACAGCACCTGAGGAACTCTATCGAACAGAACGCGATATGCGAATGAACAAGACTTTGAACATGAACACTAACCTTACTTGGGAGTTTCCCGTCGATTCAGGCTTTACCTACATGCTGAGACTCCATTTTTGTGAGCTTAATCCAGATATCAACATTTCCTACAACAGGATATTTGATATTTACATAGCCGACCAGTCAGCCGACCATGGTGCGAATATTTTAAATTGGGCAAAGGGAAAAGGAGTTCCGGTATATAGAGACTATGCCGTCATTGTTTCAGGTGATGCAAAACCAGCTTCTCTTTCACTCAAAATGCATCCTGATTTGCAATCACAGTTGGAGTACAACGACGCGTTCTTAAATGGGCTTGAAATTTTCAAGATCAGTGATTCACAAAGTAATCTCGCCGGACCTAACCCTGATCCTCTTCCACCACCCCTTCCCAATGCTAATGATCTACCCCAAAAACAAGCAAGAAAAAACAGGAGAAACATTTTAATCGGTGTCATCGTCGGCGTTCCAGCTTCCATTATGGTTCTGATTTCCTGTACCGTATTCTTCCTCATCACTCGTGGGAAGAACATCAAGTCGAGTGATGGAACTTCTAAGTGTATTACTAATGGCTCACTTGTACCGGCGGAATTGTGCCATCGCTTTTCCATTGCTGAGGTCAGAGCCGCCACCAACAACTTTGATGAACTCTTCATCATCGGCGTCGGAGGATTCGGCAACGTCTACAAAGGTAACATTAACGACGGTCAAACTCCGGTTGCAGTCAAACGACTCAAACAAGGGTCGCAGCAAGGGCTCCATGAGTTCCGAACAGAGATTGAAATGTTGTCCCAACTTCGTCACAATCACTTAGTATCTCTCGTTGGCTACTGCAACGATGGCAACGAAATGATCCTTGTCTACGATTTCATGGCTCGAGGGACCCTACGTGACCATCTCTACGAGTCTGATCAGCTCCCACTTTCTTGGCATCAAAGGCTGGAGATTTGCCTGGGTGCGGCACGAGGTCTGCACTATTTACATACAGGTGCAAAACACGCTATCATTCATCGTGACATCAAGTCAACAAATATCCTCATAGATGAGAATTGGACGGCCAAGATCTCAGATTTCGGACTCTCCAAAATCGGACCCCCAGGAATCACGAGATCCAACATTAACATAAGCACAGTAGTTAAAGGAAGCATTGGATACTTGGATCCAGAATACTACATGTGTCAAAGGTTGACAGAAAAGTCAGATGTGTATTCTTTTGGAGTGGTCCTTCTGGAGGTATTGTGTGGAAGGCCTCCTATCATTCGTACAGTGGAGAGACAGCAACAAAACCTAGTAGAGTGGGTTCGGAGATGTGTTCGTGAGAATAAGATTTATGAAACGGTGGATCCATTCATCAAGGAAAGTATAATGCCCGAAAGCTTGAAGGAATACATGGGGATTGCTTTACAGTGCTTAGATGATGATGGCAATGAACGGCCGTCCATAGGCGATGTGATGTTGGGCCTCGAGTCTGCGATGGAGACGCTGAACAGTGCAAAGATGGCAGAGCTTGGTGGGGCTCTAAATGAAGATATTACTCCCTCCCATCCTAAATAAGAGACTTATTTTATAGTATAATTTATACTATAAAATAGGTTTTATATTTAAAACTAGAAGAATACTTTTGAAGAAGGGTAGGCTTTCAATGGGTCGTGGCCATTTACAACCTTGCGTGGTCCTTCGTTGTTCACCAACATCAAGGCATGCACCATTACTACATTATTGTTTTGTTTTTTAAGTAAATCTTCCAAGCAAGTTGCAAAGCGCAATTGTAATTAAACAAAAGGCACTTTTTGCCTACAAAATTATAGTTTTAAATAGGGAAAATGCCAAAAAAAATAATTTTTGAATTGCAAAATCCCTAGAAGGTCACATGAATTAAGCAATTTCTAAATTGATGATAATGACTAAATTATAATTTTGAAATGTTGGTGAATTTTTAATTTTTTTCCTCACCAGCCAATTGACCGATTGTTAACAACTCATGCTGGAGTTCAAGTGGGTTGTTGGGCACTGAAGTTTAGGTGACTGTTAACTTTTTTTTTTTAAAAGACTCTTTCAACATTTGTAATGTAATTAACAACTAACTTATATGACAATATTCACAACTCCATTAATACCATTAATCACATATTTTTTTAGGTTTTTAAACTGAGATTTTTTTCAACATTTGTAACGTGATTAACGACGCTTATAATAATATTCACAACTCTGTAATGCCATTAACTATGTGTTTTTTAGGTTTTAAGCTAGGTTTTTTTTTTTTAACATTTATAATGTGAATGACTCTCATGATGATATTTATAACTCTATTCACACCATTAACCAGCTTATATGATAGGTATTGCTATGCATATTTTGGTTCAAAGGAATTAAGGCAGGGATCTCTGAAAATATTGTGTTTGCATTCATAGTCCTTTTTTTCCCATGCTCATTTACTCGACCTTTTGCATAACTAGTTTGGATGAGCACCCTAACATTATCGGATCCAGACCATCTAAATCTGATAACAATCCAGATTTAAAATTTCTAATTAATAATTATTAAATAAAAAATTATTCTTTGAAAAAAGTAATAACTAAGAGATCTTCTCTATTTTAGATTATATACTTGTTAAAATAGTTATTAATAAAAAAAATCAAATCTGGATTGTCCAAATCACGTTTATGCGGTTCAAATCTCATGAGTATTCAAACTAGTTCTGACCATCCGAACTACATTTAACCCGCCTTGGCGTACATAAAATATAGTAGTATATATTTATATCTATTCAAAGAATATTTGATTTATAAGTTGCTCATAAAGTTTATTGATTGTGTTTAATATATATTTCAATTTAATAGTATTTCATTTAATCAACAATTATGCGATGCATATGGAGAGCGCCTCTTTGAGTTATTTGCATATCGAAACTCCATCTATGTGTTCTTTACAACTTGTATATCGAAAGGCGCATTCAGTTTGGAATAGTCAATGATGTATATGATGGCGTGCTCCGAAAATAAACGTAACAGTGGTTCAGCTAGAGTTTCACTGCTCATCACTCTAAGTTATTAGATTTAACCGTTTGTATATTATTTGAATAACCATATTTAAAATATTAAATTAATTATTTTTAAATAGAAAAAACTATTTTTTTTTGAAAAATGATAGTTAAGAAATTATCTCTATTTTAAATTCTATATATATTAAAATAATTATTTTGAATAAATAAAAATAAAAAAAATAAAATTTAGACCATTCAAATAAGATATGAACGATTCAAATCTGATAGGTTTAAACTGATTATGTCCATCTAGAGCCCTTTTACTAGCTTTTCCCTTCCATTCATTGTAGCCTTCAGTGTTTCAAGTATCTTTGGGGGAATGGAGGTTATTTTCTAAAAGACCACTCCTTTACATTCTTCTTCCACGTTTGTCGCTATTCTTGATAGAGCCCATTTACTAGCTTTTTCCCTACCATTCGGGCCTCTCATGGAATCCGTTAACGATGGGACTCCACAAATCAGCATCGTGTGTTTGGTTTGCAGTTTGTCATAACCAATTATATTGGTGATCACTTTCAAATTAAAAGGGTAAAAATAAATTGTAACTAATATTATATATGATGAGTAGGTGAAAAGAACTCTAAAATCTTTTTAGAAGTTCATCTCTTGATTAATTTCATTATATCCTATAATGCTCAAATGGATGGTTTATTCTAATATTTACTACTATGACCACGAATGTTTTCATGTTTGCACCATAATGTGGATTAATTCTTCTATTTATGAATTGTAACTCTTAAAAGGGCTGGAAGCTTGTAATAAATAGGGGCTAAACAAACAGAATTATATGTACCTAAAAAAAAAAATCTAAGGAACAAGAATTTATCCATCTTTCTCTCAAATTCTCGTGTCTTTCTCATCTTTCTAATCTATATGTTTTCATAGTTTTATAACACTTTCACTTATGATTGACTTTTTCGTGTGAAAAAAAAAAAACACTAAAATATTTTCAAAAATGCTAAAGGACAAACTAAAGTGGATGAATTTCAAAATCCTAAATCAAACCCTCTTGTACTATTTTGAAATTTTAAAATATTATAAAATAATAACATTGTCCTTATTTTTAATAACTACTTTCATATAATTATTGACTATTTTTCGTTTTCAAAGTTCAGATGACTACTTTTGCATAACTATTGATTATACAAGAATAGTAAATAACTAAAACAAAAGTAGTCATTGGATCTCTAGCAACACTTAATGCGCTTTTTTTTTTTTAATATTTGAAACAAAAGTAGTTATTAGCTAAATAATAGTAGTCATCAAATTTTTAAAAATGAAAGTAGCTAATCGTAATACTAAAGTAGTCAGTAGCTAGTAGTGATCAAAATTCTAAAAATAAATGTAGTCAATATCTTAACAAAAGTAGTCAATATACAAGAAAGAATGTTCACGGAAGCTCCAGCAAGCGGTCACTAGAGCTCTCATGACATGTTGCTAGAGCTTTGGATGCTGGCCATTGGTAGGATTGTCAGTGTCAGAGCTCCAGTGGCCAAAAACTAGTTAAGGGTGTTAAGATAGCAATATTTAAAAAAAAAAATAGTGAACGGCATTTGCATAATTTTACAAGATTTGAAAATTTTGAAATAGTATAAGGGGTTTAAATTGGAATTTTGAAAGTCATTTAGCAATTTTTAGGATATTTTATTATTTTTTTGTTTCTTTTTGTAATTTTTATGCTTTTGTTGATGAATTTTTAGAAAACAAATCTCTCTACCTGACATCGAGTGACAGTTAGTTTATTAAAGGAAAAAAATTTAGGCCAAGTTTCTTATATCCGTTATGTCAAGATAATGTAATATCGTACTTTTCAAAAATCAATAAATTAAAATAAATAATAAAAATATGATATTTTTATTCTTTTTAGCTCTAATTTCATACGATCACTTTTAATTCAAATTAATCATTAATTAATACATTTAAGCCAAATAAATATGACAAAATTTCTAGATAAGATTTGAAAAACCATAATAAAATGAGTACTCATCATTAAGCCCTCTAGCAGTGGTAGAGATTCAGAAAATGACAATTGAGAGTTATTAATAATTGTGATTTTAGTTGACATTTGACATTTCAAGTATTCAGGACTTGTGTTTGGACTATATTCTTTAATTAAGGCATGTTTGGTTTTCAACAAATTAATTGTCTTTTACTCTCTCTAAGAAAATAAACAAATAAACAAAATAAATATATATAAGAAATTAAAAGAAAAAAATTTAAAAAAAAAACGAATCCATGATTAATTAATAAATTAAAAAAATAAATTTGCTACGGAATATTCCGTCGGTAATTTGTGACAATTTTTGATGGAATATTTTGCCGGAAATTATTGTCAAAGTTTAAAATTCCAGCAAATGAAGTCAGAGACGGAATATATTGTGCCAAAAATTTGTTAGCAATTTATTTCCATCGCTAATTCGTTGGTAATTTTGAATTCCATCACTAATTTGGTTGGTAATTGGGTGTTTTTTTAGTAGTGATGGACTTTTATCCTAATTTACACTTATAAAAATCAAATGAAGTAAAAATTATTTTTCCTACTGCTAATCCAATCACACCCTAAGCAGTGGTAAACGTGAACAAAATAGGATACTGTAAATAAAAACTATATAAACATGATATGCATGCGTTAAACCCTCTTGTTTCTGATATTTTTCTCTGGAATTGTAAATGTTGGAATATTCATTTGTCACAAATTTTCAAATATGACAACTCCAATTCTTCACTGGTGGAGAAGGGTGAAAATAATTCTTCTAAAAATATTTTTGATTACTTTTTACACTGATAGTGTTTACAATTAGTGCAAAAGGCTGAATTATTTTTTTTAATATATTAATCTTCTTTGCTCCTAAATCCCATTATATCATCCAAACTCTTAAAAAACACAGTCAATAATCTTGTATCGCACCTCCGCCATTTTCATTCCTAGCAAGCTTGTCTCGCTCATAGCACATATTGAAGACACATTGTTGCCGCTGCCCCTCCCTAGCTAGCTCCCTCTGTTGTCATTACCACCCTAATTGGTACCAGAATAAGTGATCAGATTATCAGGGGACTCAAATATCAGTATATGCAACCAGAGAAGAAGTAGGCCATTTTCAAATAATAAGAGCATGATCAATTCTAACGTTCGATAAACACCTTGTATGTTAATCAACATTCAAACAAGTTTTTCAAGCTTCTTAATCCTCAAATCCTATGCCCAACAATGTTTCAAACATCAATATATAAAAAATACTATGCTTTCCAAATACAATTCTTTACTAAGAACCAACTTAAACCCAAGAAATAGAGCTTAGATCCATCTTCTTTTCCGATATTTCAACAACCAAACAACAAGGGTTTGTTTGGGAAGAGGCTAAGATCCCATATAAGATCATTTAAACTAGATGAGTAATATGGGCACTCTGGTAATTTCACATTGTTAGACCAAAATAAAATCATCCCTTCGTCATAGGAAGATTCAAACGTGGCACCTAGAGACACCAGCTCCACCACTAGATCACCTCACTGCAGTAAATAATTAAAACATTAATAAAAAAAGAATAATTATTTATTTCAAATATAAGGGCTATTACAGGCAAGATTTTTCTGTGGTAAAGGGTTGAGTTGTTCAACTATGAAGGATGTATTTCCTAAATTGAAGTGTGTAGAACTGGAGAAGTGTTCTTGCTGCATGGTTGGAGAACAAGCTAGAGTTGCTTGAAGCCTTGAATTGCTTGAGTTGATGTATTCTCATATTCATGGAAAGTTTGAAGCTTATTGTGAGGATGCCGGATATATTGGCGATTATCTCTACATAGTCAGGACGAGGAGATATGTTGGGTTTGGGCTCTATTCCTATATGGAGAAAGACCTAATATTTGAAGCTCATCTCGAGTCCCACTTATTAAAGTGGAGAGAGGGTAGATTATGGTTAAAGGGTAAGGTCTCATTTTCAGAGAAAGAGCAGCCATTTGAAGAGAGAAGAAGAGAGAAAGTTATTTTCGCATCTTCACAGGGCAGTCTCAGTAAATCAGCATTTACACATTCGTTAACTGTTAGGCTAGGGTGAAACTTAGTCAATAGATTTGCAATATCTAGTAGTGCATCATTTTCAACAATTTGATTGTTAATTCGATGCTTGGTGTGAGAGATATTGAGTTTGTTCTTCATTCTCTATTGTAAGGTTGTAGCTTTGATTGTTTGGCTGGTTGTTTGCACTTGTTTGTGCATTTGATTGAGACTTTCTTGCACCCTATTTTGATTATAGTGGAACTGTGATTTTTTTTACTCTGGACGACTCATGGTTTTCCCCTTGTATTGAAAGGTTTTCCGAGTTAGTAATTTTGGTGTCTCTTATGTTATTTAATTTTTGTCATATACTTCTTTTGTTTTCTCAGAGATTCTTGCAAGTAGTGAGAAAATATTTTTGCTGCATATAACTCATAAATTTGAGTTATGTGTTTTTCTCATCACAAATGAATATTGTCTGCCTTCCATTGCATTGATCACATGCTCTATGGCAATCATGGACTTAAAAAGTCTAGGCATAGTGTTAGTGAAATATTCAAATTTAATAAGAAGGCGTACTCTATACTACTCTCTTCCATTTTCAATATAAAAATTAGATGATTAGATATTAGAAAATTAGTTAAATTAGTTATATATTAAAAATGTATTTTATTTTTAAAAAAATCATTTTTAATCTTTTGTATTGAAAATATATATTGATAAAAAAAACCTCCTTAATATGTACAATAATCAATATAAATAGTTTGAAAAAATTATAAATTTAAAAAACAAATTAAATTGATGTCTGAAATTTGAAATCAAATCAAACCCCCCAGCTTATATGTGTAGCACTCAAGAGAGTATTATTACTCATCACATATATTTCTTGGGGAAAAGATTTGGGGTGGAGAGAAAGGTGGGTGTTTAGGATTTCAGCTAAAGTGGATTTTTTAAAAAATAAAAAAATCAACCGGTCACATTTACATAGCTTGATCAAGAAAGAATATTTAATAGTCAAACTTAACCTTAAATGACAGCTTGATGACATTGCTATGTTTTTGGTATTTCTAAAATGACATTACTTCTAAAAAGCTTTCGAATGCCCATAATTTCTGAGTGAAAATTTTCTGAACAAAATTGGACCTTAAACCATAATATAAAATGTCAGCAAATTACAATGAAAGCCTCATAATAAGTCTTAATACTACCTCTACTCCTTAATATAAAAGCTAGTTTAATTTTTAACTTGGTCTTACATATAAGACCATAATCTACTTGGTCTCTCATATTTATCTATTGATAGTATTAGCAAATATTTTAAGAAGGACTACACCTATTTATTACAAATAACTAACTTAACAAACTTTCTTAATCTACACAAATTGGCCTACTAGCTTTTATATTAAAAATATGAGGTAGCATTAAAGTTGTCGTAACAGATATTAATTTTTCAAACAAGCCATAACATAAATCAAACTGTCTCGAGAAGTCTTCAAATTAATAAGCCACAACTAACGAGTCTTCTTTTTTGCTTTACACAGTCGTTTTCAACATTTGAGTCATTTGACATAAGATCTGATAAGGAGTCATTTAGCTTATTGTTGCTCAAGTGCTTCCAATCTAGACAAAATCTGCATGTTCTGTACCCCGTGTTCTTGATTCTCTTATATAAGTTGTGTGACTATGCTTTCTATGTAAATCCTCTTCAAAATCAAAATGGACCATTGAATTATCGATGAAAGAATATGTCCTATCATTGCAAAAAGAAAAACAAATCAGTTTCATATGCCTCCTCATGATACGCTCTCGCTGTCCCCCCCGGTAGCAATGTTATGCTATCTTTGTAGTGTAGAATTAACTTCCTACAGTTTGAGTTGCAATCAACCTATAGCTTTTAATTGAGAAATTATATATACATATACTCACATATAAACATATATACATATTTATTATCCATATGACCTAATATTTTGGTAAATTGTGTTTTTCAAGATTGATTCATAAGTCTTTGGTCAAACTATAGGGTGTTCAAACTATAGGATATAACCAGCAAGCTAGCATGAGGAGCTCTCATCTTTTCTTTCTTTTTTTTTCTTTATGAATTTTTTTCCTTTCTTGATTTCAAAACCAATTGTGCATAGAGTACAGAAAATCATGATAAAAACTATACAAAAAAATAGATAAAAATGAGATTAAAAAATTGGCGCTAATTGAAATTTTGACAAAGAAAAAAAGTTTTCTATGATCGTGGGAGACAAACCTAAAAAATCACATAACCCACATAGAACAATTTGTAAACAACACAATTAAAGTAACAATTGATAAATATAATTACAATAATATTATTATAGTGATAAAAATAAATTTATCAGATTAAAAAGGAAAGATAATATTTCAGTTGTTAAAAGAGACTGAGAAAGGATAGCTGCACGCCACACAACACGGTTGAATATCCCAAACTATCACATTAAGCTAGAGAGCATCTCCTCTAAATTGTCCTTTTTTCTTTTAAATCTCAGTGCTTTTCTTCCCTTCTTGCTAGTGTGAGCGTCAGGGAGAAAGATTTTAGAACAGGGAGACACACATATATACATAAAGCACACTCACAAACTAAATTTTACATGTTAAATTAGTAGAAAAATTGTTTTTAAATATACACTACAATGATAATGAATTTGAAATTAGAACATTTACATTTGACTATATGACATGGATTCCTAGAGGAATTCACGAAACATAAAACTAAAATATACTTGAAAATAATAAAAGTTGGTTAGCTAAAATCCTAAAAGAACTTATTTCTAGATTCATAGTTATAAGAAGGCTTCCCAAAGAGTTGATCAAACTCTTACAACCTAACTATATTCTATCACGAATACAAAAATACAAGTAAATATTTGTCAAAGAAAATTTTCATTTATAACTTGAAAATAATTGCATGCAATTGACTCTTAAAATAGACAAAATTCCTAAATCTTTCTCCTGAACTAAAAGATGTTCTTGTTGGAGCATGTACGATTATAAGGTGTAATCCAACCACTCCAAATGCTCGGGAGGGCAGAAAGTCCAGGTAAGGCCTAACTGCTGCTATAGATTTATTATCCTAAAAATCGAATTGATTAGAAAAGCAAATGCTCAAATGAGACTCTAAATATTAAAATTAATCTAAAAATATAAAATATTATTAGGATAAGATTATCATCTATTAAAATTTAAATCAAGGATATAATAATAATATCTCATAAAATATCTCTGAGATCCCTATTTGCCAACTCATATTTCTAAAACAATATATCTAATGGATAATTTGTAACAACTCAAAACTATAATCCACATAGTTAATAAAAGTACTTTATAAATAGTCCATAAGTATTTCTAGTATGCAAGTCAACCAAAAAGAGCATGAGCATGTCTAAACAACCAAGCATGTCATAGTTTCAAAAACAATCTTTAAAGTATCATAACAAAATAAAATGAAGAAGTCTTAGAGTTATGGCAAATAAAATAAACATAACATGTCCTCAATAAACACGAAAGAGCCTTAATGGCTCACTCTATTGGTGTCTTCCCTTACTTCCTACTAGATCTATCGCCTGAGAATGTTAATGAAAGAGATGAGATCTAACGTATCAGTAACATATACAATCCAAGCACGCACATATATAATTTATTAAAACTAGATGTTAATATATATTTATATACATCAATGTGTTACAATTTTACCAAAAACTATCATTAAATCAACAACATGATCAATCCATGTTCATTTACAACTTGCATTTCACAACAATAAATGCATTATGTAACCTCCCTTATATGATCGTCCATTCTTATTTCGATGACTAGAGTTATAGGTTAACACATAGTCCAACCGAAACTAACACATTTGACTAGATTGTCCCAAGCTCACTAGTACTTAAGTTATACCCAGCCAAAGGTATAGAGTCCAAGTTTGGACTATGGCTTTCCTCCTTAAAAAAAGAAAACTAAGGAGGTATCACATATCCTACAACTCTAATGAAATCCCGGCCAAAAGAAAACATAGAAAAAAGAACCCTGACAAGTATCATCCACTATGCACTGAGTGATGACATACCACATGGTAATTAAACAACATACAAATCTCCTTCTGACCTTAGGGCATCACAGAATGCATATGCTATGATAATTAATAATATAACAAAATATCTCTACCAACATACCATTGTTCTACCACAAAACGAAAATAATGAAAATCCAATACAAATCATAACAGTATAATTCTTTATATTTCAATCATCAGAACTATCAAAATATCTAATTATCGCAAATATTACTTAATAACATTTCATTGCAAGATATCTAACAACAATAACATCTATAAACAATTCATATGTATACGGAAGAAATTTCAAAGTTACACACAAAGTTACTCGAAAGCTCTCAATGAGAGTCAACAATAATGAGGAGGCTGAGTCATGGCAAAAAGCAAGATTCGAAGCAAAAAAAGAGAATTTATAGGGAAGATGTTTAGGGTTAGGGTTTTACTTTTTATTTAGTTATAAAATGATAAAATAATATCTTTTTCCACATATACCTAAAATAATTATTTTATGGAGATATTTCCCTTTTCATGCATCTCTTTATATGCTTATTTTCTTTATTACTTATTCTATTATTTATAATTATTTTTTTGTAAAGTAATAATTTATTTTTATCATTATTTTTTTACACCATTCTTAAATCATTTTATTCTTTAGTTATATATCATAAACCATAATTAACACTTAATCCCAAAATAAATCAATTAAGGATGTTACAATTCACTCCTCATAAAAACAATTTTATCCCTAAAATTTGACGCACATGCTAACAAGCATACCTAGGTAAATAAATGAGGGTATTCTTATCTCATCTTTTGCTCTGTCTCCCAATGGCATTACTAGGTGCCATTCCTTTCCAAATAATGTCTACAAGTTCGATGGTCTTATTCCTTAATTGTTTATCTTTAGCACCCACAATCTTTTCTGATTCAACTTTATATGTCATGTTATTCTTGAGTTCAATCTCTTCAAGCTCGATAACATAGGAAGGATCTAGTTGGTACTTCTTCAGTTGTGATAAATGCAATGCATTATGAATGTTTTCCAATTGTGGGGGTCCTGTAAGCCATTGGCCCTACTCTATCTAAAATCTCATAGGGACTCATGAAGTGAGCTTCTTTGCTCGAATTGATCTTACAATACCTATCATTGATATGGCTCTCAAAGATACATGGTGTCACACCATGAATTCTATTAGTCGCCTTCTTTGATCCACATAACTCCTCTATCTGCTCTGGGTGGTAAGTAGTTTCTACTGAATCATCTTAATCTTTTCAGTAGTTTGATCTACCAAATCTGGGCCTATTAAACTTTTTCACTCAATTCTGTCTAACAAAGTGAAGATCTGCACTTTCTTCCGCACAAGGCCATATAAGGATTTATATTGAATACTTGAGTGATAACTATTATTGTAGGTAAACTGCTAGAGGTTGGTGATCATCCCAACTCTTTTTTAATTCAATCACACAAGCCTTTAACATGTCCTTAATAGTTTGAATAGTCTTTTTAGTCCGTCCATCTGTTTAGGGATGACAGAAAGTTCTAAAATTCAATCAGGTGCCCATAGCCTCATGCAACAATCTCCAAAACCTAGAGGTGTATCATGAATCTCAATATGATATAATGCTTTCTAGTGTTCCATGCAACCTAACGATCTCCTTCATATAAATCTTCACTAACTTTTTTAAGGGGCCAATCTGCCTTGATAGCTAGAAAGTGAGCTAATTTAATGAATCTGTCAACAATTACCCAAATAGCATCATGTCCAAATTTAGCTCTAGAAAGACCCATGATGAAATCCATGGGAATATTATCTCACTTCCATTTTGGAATCTATGGATTTTGCAACAAACTTGGGGGCTTTTGATGTTCAAACTTGACCTTCTTGCAAGTTAGGCAGTGAGGGACAAACTCAGTTATATCTTTCTTCATACCAGGGCATCACTAATTCTACTTTAGATCATGATACATCTTGGTTGCTCTATGGTGAATAGGCTATTTGCTTCGGTGAGCTTCATCAAGCAGTAGCTTCCTTAATTCTCTGTCATTAGGGAGACTAATGCTTTCTTTATACCTTAGTATCCTATCTTCACCAATATCAAACTTTGACTTTGTTCCTTGTTCAACTTCCTTCCTAACTCCCGATGCTCATCTTCCAATCAGGCTATTTTATTTTCTTTCCACATTATACTTTTGATGGTTAGCACCTCTATGGTAGCGATTAAACCAAACATGATATCTATAGATGTACTTTACACTTCTTGCAATAGTTTCCATTCTCGGACCATCATTTAGGTTGCATGGATAGACTTTCTACTTAAAGCACTTGCTACAACATTTGTCTTTCATGGGTGATACTTTAACTCATAATTGTAATGCTTTAGAAACTCCATCAATCTTCTCTATCTCCTGTTAATTTTTTTCTAATTAAACAAGTACTTCAAACTCTTATGGTCACTGAAAATCTCAAACTATGAATTATAGAGATAGTGTCTCCACATCTTTAATACAAACACAACTGCTACTAACTCCAACTCATAAGTAGGATAGTTCTCGTGATGTGGTCTCAATTATCGAGAGGCATAAGCAACCATCCTACCATTTTGCATTAATACACATCCAAGACCCTTTTTAGATGCATTAATATATAATGCGAAAGCTTGAGTGGGGTCTGGAATCATAAATACCAATGTGGTGATCAACTTAATCTTTAAATTTTGAAAGGCTGCCTCACATTTCCCATTCTAAACAAATGGCTTGTCCTTCTTAGATAATCTAGTTAAAGGTATGGCTATATGTGAAAAGCCTTTCATGAATCTCCTGTTATAACCTGTCAATCCCAAGAATCTTCTTATTTTTGTTACACTTTGTGGTTTGTCTTATTTCTAAACTACATCAATCTTGATAAGGTCTACTAAACTCTTTCAACTGATACAACAAGGCCTAAAAATTTTACTTCTTTGAGCCAAAACTCACATTTAGGGAACTTTTCATAATATTTATGTTATCTCAATATCTGAAGCACAACTCTGAGGTACTCCCCATGCTCTTTCTTATCCTTAGAGTAGATAAGGATATCATCAATAAAAACTACTGCAAATTTGTCTAAATAGGGCCTAAAAATTCTGTTCATGTAATCCATAAAGATAGCTAGAGCATTTGTTAATACAAACAGCATAACAAGAAACTTGTATTGACCATATGTAGTTCTTAATATAGTTCTTGGGATATCGTCTACTCTAACCCTTAATTAATGGTAGCTTGACCTCAAGTCAAGGATATAGATGTGCCAGTCAATTGGTCAATTAGATCATTAATCCAAGGTAAAGGATATTTGTTTTTTATGGTTGCCTTATTCAATTAGCTGTAATCAACACATAATCTCATACTTTTGTCTTTTTTTTTCACAAAGAGCACAGGCGAGCCCTAAGGGATACACTAACCCTAATAAAGCCCTTCTCCATCAACTTCTCAGTCTGTTTCTTTAATTCTACTAATTCTAATAGAGACATCTGATATGGAACTTTAGAGATAGGCTTTGTATTGGGTGCAACATTGATAGAGAACTCAAGTTCTCTCTCTAAAGGCAATCCAGCTATCTCTCTCGGAAACACATCAGGGAATTCACTCACTACTACAATGCCGCCTACTCCTTCTTTAACTTCTACTTGAATAAAGAAGAACACCATATAGGCCTAACAACCTTTCAAATGCACCAAGCATATGTTGAAGATAAAAGTTGTGGCCCACTAGAACTCACTTAAGGGGCCGGAAGAGAAATGGTTTTTCTTTTACAATCAAGAATGGTATTATTTTTCGATAATCAATTCATTGTTACAATCAAATTGATACCTTTCATGGGTCAACACACAAGATCTATAGTAGAAGTCTTACCCTCCAATTCAATCATACAATTCAACTAAGCCTTGGAAGTTTTTACCGAGGCTCTCACTAATGTAGAAACATCCATATCAAATGACAAATCATATATATACAATTTCGAATAAGGCACACAACCATTAGATATAAATGAGTGTATTACACCAGAATTAAATAAAGCTTCAATTTCAAATCTCTAGAGTTTGAGAATACCTTTAATCAAATTCGATGTAACATTAACCTCCTGTTGTGACAACGTGAACACTCTACTAGGAACTATAGCTCTCGTATCATTTGCCCCTTATGAGCTATCCTCACAGAATCTAAAAATGAGGCCAAGTTTTCTGTACTTGAAGCAGATCATGCAACTCCCTTAATGCACCCTTCCAACTTGGCACACTTTTGATTATTAGTGGTGCTAGAGATAAGAGCTCTGGAGCCCCTATAGGAATTCTATGCCCCACTAAACTGATTTCTCAAAGATCCACTAAATTGGCTCCTCAAAGGTATACCAAATTGATTCCTTAAGAGCTGATTAAACCACTTCTTTGAGCTACTAAAATTAGGAGTTTTCTTCTTACTGATTCCCCTTGAAGGTCTCATGAATAGACCGGATCTAGTATAAGAGTCCTTCCTCTTCTTAGCTTCTTGCTCTCTCATTCTTTTGGCTATGATGTGTAATTTGATGTACATCTCCTCAAAATCCTCAGTCTCAAAGGATGGTTGTTAACTTTGGTCTAGCTTTCTGTTGGAATCTATCGGCCATCCATCTCAAGTTATGTTGTGTTTGAGGATAGGTGATATACTTGACTAACCTGATGAATCATGACACGAAGTCTTTTTCAGTCAAATTCCCTTGCTTGAGCCATAAAATTCTGCTTCTTGATCAACTCTGAGAGCACTAGGAAATAGTGTTGGAGGAGTTTTCATTTAAACTCCTCCCAAGTCATTTTTGTATTTCCAAAAGGCTTAATATTGTCCCACCACCTTCTTGATACCTTTTGTAATAGCTACTTTGCAACTTGTACTTTTTCTTGAGGGTTGCAAATCACTATTCTAAAGATTGTCTCTACCCTTTCAATCCACTCTTCAGTCTCAGACAGATTCAGCATGCCCTCAAATATGAGAGGATTAAACTTTCTAAAACTTTGCCAAAAAAGAGTGATACATGCAAGATTGTGCTAAGAATGTGCACCATTGTTACCTCTTGATTTAGTGCCTCTAAGGATATCACCTCCTGGCTAGTCATCACTAGGAGCTTCATCAGTAATAAGGCCATTTTCCTCTTGATGACTATCACGTTGACCTTTTATTGCAACCAACTCGCTCTTATATCTCTTCATTCTCCAATCAATGCTCACAACATAATCTTATCACTATTGCAAAATACCATTATTATCTTCGTGAGAATGAGCATCTTGAGATGAAACTAGGGTAGAGGTAGTCCTTCTAATGGTCACCATTTTTCTCTCCTATGTAGGACACCACAAGGACACTGAGTAAGCTAAACAACACAACTAAAACAAACTTTAAATCTAAATAAAGGAAAGTGCACATTTTACCATTTCTATATTTTCATGACCTCTAACAAGATTAAAGATTTCAAATTTTTTGAACAAAATATGTCACACAATAGTAAAACAAAAAGTCATAAAATATTATGACTCTGATACCAAAAATATAAAAACTCAAAAATATATACCATTTTTTTTTTGCCAACAAAAATATATACCATATACTTAACAAAAGTACTTCATAAATAGTCCATAAGTAGTTTTAGTGTTTAAATCAACAAAAAAAAGCATGGCCATGTCCAAACAACTGAATATATCATAGTTTCAAAATAAATCCTTAAAGTACCTTAACAGAATAAATGAAGACGTATTGGGGTCATGGCAAATAAAATAAACATAACATGTGCTCAAAGAGTGCAAAAGAGACTTCATGGCTCACTCCATTCATGTCTCCTCTTACTTCCTACTAGATCCATCACCTAAAAATATTAATAGAAGGGATGGGATTTAACATCTCAATAATAATGAAATCCCTAACATATACAATCTAAACACACGCATATATCTATTATTAAAACTAGATATTAGTATATATTTATATACATCAAGTGTCACCATTTTACCAAAAATTATCATTAAATCAACAACATGATCAATCCATGTTCATTTACAAATTGCATTTCACAACAATAAATGCATTATGCAGCCTCCTTTATATCACCATCCATTCTTATTCTGATGATTAGAGTTATAGGCTAACACATAGCCCAACCAAAACTAATCCATTTGACTAGATTGTCTCAAGCTCACCAGTACTTAAAATATGCCCAGCCAAAAGTATAGAGTCCAAGTCCAGACTATGGCTTCCCTCCTTAAAAGGGCAAAACTAAGGAGGTGTCATATGTCCCACAACTCTAATGAAATCCATGCTAAAGGAAAACATGATAGAAGGGGCCTTGACAAATGCCATCTACTATGCACTGAGTAATGGCATACCACGTGGTAATTAAATAACATACAAATCTCTTTATGACCTCAGCCTATCACAAATGCATATGCCATGATAATTAATGGTATAACAGAATATCTCAACCAATATACTTATGTTCCACTACTAAAACAAGAATCAAAATCCAATACAAATCATCAACAGTATAATTCTTTATATTTCAATCATTATAACTATCAAAATATTTAATTATTACAAATATTACTTGACATTTCATACTAAAATAATTAATTTGCAAGATATCTAAAAACAATAACATCTACAAATAATTCATAAGTATATGAAAGAAATTTCAGAGCTGCCTACTACTCTTTAGCTTATAGATAGTCACACAAAGTTATGCCAAAGCTCTTAATGGGAGTATGCAATAATGAGGAGGAGAGCAGCGGCGAAAAGCAAGAGGTGAAGAGAAATAGAAGAAATTATAGGGAAGAGGTTTAGAGTTAGGTTTACTTTTTATTAGTTATAAAATAATAAAATAATATCTTTTTTCCCCTAACTAAAATAGTAATAGTAATAATTTTTTCACATATACCTAAAACAATTATTTTATGAAAATATTTCCCTTTTCATACATCTATTTATGTGCTTGTTTTCTTTATTACTTATTTTATTATTTATAATTATTATGTTTTGTAGAGTAATAATTTATTATTATCATTATTTTTTTAACACCCTTTCAAAATCATTTTATTCTTTAGTTATATATCCTAAGCCATAATTATCACTTAATCCCAAAATAAATAAATTGATGATGTTACATAATTCAAACGATTTATTGGAAAAAAATCAAATTTGAAAAAGAAATCTCAAATAAATAAAACATAAAATAACTAAAAATAAACTAATTTGTGGCTCTTAAGCATCGTAACTCTTGATAAGTCCCTTTTAGTCTCTTTAGTAATTAGATTTTCATTCCCCACTTTTTAAAAAGATTTGCCCTCGAATCATGACTTATATCACAAGAATAGAAAATAATGCTATATAAGAAAAAGATTAGTAGATAAAATTAATGCCCTTTTAGCATCTCTTTTCTTTTCTTTTGTTTTTTTTTTAAAGATAAGCTGACACTTTTCCTCCTATCTTTTGCATTAACCTCACTACTCTACTTTCCCCTCATTTGAAAGCTCTCCCTATGTTGAGTTGATCTTCATAAGATTTGCCAAAAAATATAGGAGAATTTACAACCTCAAAATATATTTGTTTTGGTGTGAACGGACAACTCGGTGATTCACAACAAAAAACCCTTGAGGAGAGATAATGAATGAACTCTTGCAAATAGAGTTCTTCCTCTAGTGGATGATCCTACTTGTACATGTAGGTTTCAGATCCTCTTAACGACAGCGTCTTTCGGCATCCCTCAGCATCGCATCATGGTCCATTAGATTGATCTAAGAGCTCACAATATGTTACATCATCATGCCATTAAAAACTAAAAATAAATATGACTTATGCTATAAAATTGCTAAGTAGCTTTAAAGTATTTTTAAAAAAAAATTTAGAGTGACACACCTAATATCTTGGACCTACTTATTTTAACTATAGAGTTTATTAGGAGTTCAGATATAAATTGAGTCAGATAGGACCATAAAAATAGCAAAGCTCAGATAGGAACACAAAAATAGCAAAGCTCTGCCATCTAGTATTTTAATTAAAAATTAAAAAAATAATACTTGCTATAGTTTTAATTTGGTATAGTTTTGAAACTCTTTATGGTCCTACGATTTGTGTTAGATTGAATTGAGATGAATCTTTTAGTTTAAATTGGATAAGTCCGAAAACCTATGTATAAATATTTGGTGTTTAAGTTTTTTCATCCTTTATGGTTATCTAAGTCACTTCTCATAACTCTTCTAGTTGAAATGAGGTTGGCGAAAAAAATTGGATATTATGCTAAAAAATCTTCAAAAATAATTCAAAGCCGGTAAAAAATTTTGCAAGACGATTAAGATTTATTTTTACTTTTTAATAGCATAATTATGTGGCAGAATTTGAGCTGTTAGATTAACTTCAATGGATGTGATATGGATGCTAATAGACGCTGAGGGAAGGGGACACTGAGAGCATCCTCTTCCGTCCATGTAGATATAGGTAAGGCGACTTCTAGGAATGTCAATAGCAACCTCATCACCACCACATGCAACGGCTCCATCAACTGCCTCATCAACGGTTGCGACTTGGATGATAGTGCCAAGCTCCAGATGATGATGAACTCTCACATAGCGCTCTGCGAAGTTAGGATGGCAGCGACTAAGAGTACAACCTGTTGTGATTTTGTTTTTAAATAAAAAAATTCAGGTGAGTTGAATTACATGTCTCTGGACTCAAAAGATATTTATAGAGATAACTACAAATTGCCCATCAAAAGCTCTTACATTGATGGCAAAATTTTAACTCACAACTTCACAACTTTATAGATTATAAATCAATTCTTTACCAGTTAGGCCAATCATTAGCAGTCTACTATAAAGTGCCCTCCAAGTGCCAAATGCACAGATACCGCCTACCTTGGCCCATCAAATAGAAAAAGTATAGATCAACAGTGCAACGATTTCAACCAAGTTCTTATAGTTTAAATATTATGTGAATGGTTTTATTGTTTATATATTTCATTGCCTATGATTTCCTTTGTTCTTTTGTAGGTGTGTTTGTATGTGTATCGCTTTGTTGACGGTAAAAATAATTATGAATTTCCAGTTGCATGGAAGGTAATATAGTAAATTTTGGCAATAGTTTACAGTGAAATTTATACAGTTTCATAGCAGTGTAAACTTTAAATTTCCAACTGATAATTTTTAAATTCGTATTATCATTACTTAATATTTTATCTTTTACCAGTTTTCTATAGAAATATTAAAAAAAAAATTTGTACACCTACAATTTCAGTTTTTTGATTCAATTTTTTTTCATTTGATTTTATTTGATATACCAAATCACTTTTACTAATTATATTTAGTAACATTTTATAAATAATTACATAATATTAAGCGTAAAAGGACAAAACTTCAGTCCATTTCCTTATATCCACGAGATTTGATTCTTGAAAAAGTTGTAAAAAAAAAATCTTTACAATTAAAAAATTTCATACAGAGACCTATTTATAAAAATTGTTGTCAATTGCTTATTAATTGTTTTAAAACCAATACTAATATTACAACAGGTCCCTATTTGTAATTTGTCAATTGCTAAAGTCTTTTTTTGCGATTTACTAAAAAGATATTTGGATAAGATCAAAATCATAGTTTCAAAATGGTATACGAAGTAAATATGTAGAGAAGTTTTTCTCGATGTATGAAAAAGTGCTTCTGAAAAGTGGTTATTGGTTTATCTAAACACCCCCCAAATCGCTTTTGGTTGCTTAGCTACTCATCTTTTTTTTAAAAAAAAAAAAACTTGTAAACTTGAAGCTTTTTTTTTTTTTTTGGCTAAGACCATTCAATCATCTCACATATACAAATTACACTTACCAAATCTAAAAATAAAATAGAAAATATCGCAAATAACTAAATTAGAGAGAAGTATGCGGTAATCAAACATAATATAAAATTTTAAAAAAATAGACATAGACACTAGGTCAGATCAAACTATCTAATCTAAAGAGTTAGTCCGAAACCCAGTTAGACTTGATATCCAATCCGGTCCAACCTAGTCTATTTTTTATGGGTTGGAATAAACTGGTTTCATCTGATCGGCCCACGTTTTGCCTAGACTGTCTTTTTTTAATAGCTCTTTCATTAAAAAAAAAAAATCATGCGTTCAGTTTTAACTGGAGAATTTGACTATATGAAAGTAAACAAATTGACCTATGTTTTTCCCTAAAAGAACAACAGGTGGCATTTGGTATAGAAAATATAATCAAATGGAAGAAATTGAATTAAAAAAAGCTAATTTTGTAGGCATAAAATATATACATCAAGATGACTTTTTTTTTTGACATTTTCATCACTAATTAAGTGATCAATTCTTCTATCAGGATTGGCAAAAAAATCAGCAACATCTAAATGAGTAACATCCATGTTGCCATAATCAGAATCACCTTCTTTTCCAAGAAAATTTGTTTCCACATTTGGTTCTTTGTCTTTATTTTTATTTTTATTCTTATCTTTCAATGATTCTTGGTAAAAGTCAACTAAATGTTTTGGCGTACGATAGGTACGATACCGATGACCCTTGCTACCATAATGATAACAAAGATTTTTAACATGATTATTATTTCCACTAGATTCTTTTTGGCGATTCTCATTATTATTTGCCCACTTCTAGTGGAAATGACCACCTCCACGGCTACGGCCACGTCCATGTCCACGTCCACGACCATGGCTACGAGTTGATTCACTTGCCATTGCATTTGCTTCTGGGAAGGGAGTGGAGCCAGTAGGACGGGATTCATGATTCCTCATTAAAAGTTCACTATTTTGCTTTGTCACAAGCAGGCAAGAAATTAATTCAGAAGATTTTTTGAAACATTTCTCAAGGTATTGCTGCTGCAGGAGCATATTGGATGCATGAAATGTGGAGAATTTTTTTTAAACATATTTTCATCAGTAATCTTTTCTCCACATAATTTTAGTTGAGAACTGATTCTACACATTGCAGAATTATATTCTCAATCACAGATTTAAAGTCTTGTAAATGTAAATGCATCCAGTCATAACGAGTTTTAGGAAGGATTATAGTTTCTGGTGGTCATACCTCTCCTTTAAATTGTTCCAAATAACAAGTGGATTTTTTATAGTCAAATATTCAATCTTAAGCCCCTCATACAAATGGTGACGTAAAAAAATCATGACTTTGGCTTTATCTTGGTTGGATGCTTGGTTGTTTTTTTTAATTGTGTCTCCTAGACCATTGGGATTTAGATGGATTTCTGCATTTAATATCCATGATAAATAATTCTTTCCAGTAGTGTCAAGAGCCACAAACTCAAATTTCATGAGATTCGGCATGATAATACTATTATATAAAAGTCAATTGGAAATTAATATTACGAGAATGGAATAGTTATAAAACAAATCAATATGAATAAGAGAATGGAATAGTTATGAAACAAATCAATATGAATAAGAGAATGGAATAGTTATGAAACAAATCAGTACAAAAGTAATATAGAAATTTACCTTGCGATTGATTAACCTTACTGCAACACCTTCCGATTACAAGAGCACTTCGTGCTGATAACGTCTTATGAAATAGAACCAAAATGAAACCATAAAAGTAGAAAGATGAAGACAAGAGAATAAGAGAACTTTTGTAATTCTTCACTTGTACTACAACACAAATGACGTGTCCTATTTATAGGTATAGTCTTATACATATGTTACAATTATCCTTAAATAACAAATACTTGATAATCAATCCCATGAATGTGAATGGATGTGAGTTACAAAAGTGAATGAATAGTGAGAGTTATGAATAGTAGAAAAGTAATAGATTATGGAGATAGTAGAAGTTACTTAGAGAAGATGAAAAGGAAGGGTAAATAGACATCTACTTGCTATTCATAACATCAATATCAATTATTGTTAAACGCCAACCACAACTTTGATGTCCAACTTGTTTGAAGCATAGCAACCATGGAAAGATAAAAAATAATAATTAGTAAAAATTCAAAAAGTACTTTTACCAGAAAAAAAAAGAGAGCAAAAAGTAGATGAAGGGCGGCGAGTGGCTAGACGAGCCCACTTGGGCGGCCCCACCCTCATCGTCTTGCCTCAACGCCCATCCTTTTCACTGCAACACAAATACATGGTTACAGAAACTCCGGGGGGTGTGAGATATCATCGAATTCATTTTCCGACGATGCCAAGTGATCGGAGAACACAAAGGACACAACTATCACCCAAAAATTAGGCTTGATGCGGAAATTGATCGGTCGTATTAAATCCGTGTGCTACAGAAATTACTTCTAATCACAATCTCTTATTATTTTATCACAGGTGCGATTCATTATTATTCTTTCTCACGATATACAGAAAGTGGTAAAAACCCAGAATTACATGTACAGGGGAACCGAAAGCGTTAAAACAGAGGAACAAACACCATCAGATCACAATTTTTAATCAAATCACAAGACACTGACTAATTTCTCAGCAATTTCGAGTGTAATCGCCGCATTTTTGTCTCGGAGCGCCTCCATTTGCAGTGGGAAGGCAGGTTCGGTATCCTTGTGTTTGAGGGCAATCCACAGAAGCCTGCTCGCGGTTCGGTGTTCTCCCAGTGATAGACCTGCTGACATCGTAAAGCATCCTTGCTGCGTGAGAATTCATCTGGAACTCGCCGACCACGTCCACTTCATCGCCGATGAGGCAGTCGCCGGAGCCGCACTGGCGGTGAAGCTGTGGTTGAGGTTCCCTGAGGTTGCTCTGCTCACATCTGCGTGAACCAGTAGGACCATCAGCATGATGAAGATAAGTGAGAGTGTCTTCTTCATTTTTGCTGTTCGAGAGCTCTGTCTGTTGCGTGAGTATTGTTTATTCACACGCCATGGTCGTTTATTAAAGCACGGACGTCAAGACGACTTGTTGAAAAGTAAACCACGGAGACCAAGTGTTTTCTAATAAATAAATAAATGAATAAATATTTTGTTTTTTCGTTGTTTATATTTATTATGTTAAATTTTTAATTACATATAGTTATGTGTTCTAATTTTTAAAATATTACAATTAAACTATAAATTCATATAACACTAAAAGACAAATAATCATGTGTGATTGGAGACCTTAAGATAATGAAAATAAGAGATATAATGTAAGTCCTTCTTTTTATATTTGTAAAATATTTAAATTTATTAACTTAAATTAATTTTAAGCTAAATAATTAATTTCACTATTTTATGCAAAAATAATTTTATAAAAGATTAAGTTAAGCTTTTATCATTCTTTATTTGATTTTTCCTTCTAATTTTATCTTTGGTGGGAAAACTCTATGAGGACAAAGGTGCAGTGGGATGTATCTAATTCAAGGGGATGGCAATGAAACTAAAGACTGACGGGAAGGTACTGAAGCGGTGGTGAAAAGGGTCCGTATTTGGTACTTATCAAGCAATGGGTGCTTATCACTTGATGAATAGTTTGGACTGTCTAGATCTAATTTGGACGGTCCAAATTAAATATTTTTAAATAATTATTTTAAAATAAAAAATTATTTTTTTAAAAAATGATAATTAAGAAATTATTTTTATTTTTTATCCCATACCTATTAAAATAATTATTTTAAAAAAATAAAAATTAAATTAAATCTGGACTGTCCAGATTGGATCTGAACGGTTCAGATCTGATAAGCACTAGGTGCTCATCAAAACTGATGAGAATTCAATGCAAATCCTACTGAAGTTGTCATTCGCTACTGTAGAAGATTCACTGGCTGTGTAGTGATTCAAATGCTAAGAATATCAGCTACTATTCTTGAAAGAATTTGGAATTGATTTTAATTGTTCTTCCATCAGTTCAAAACATCTAATTCTTTTTAATTATTTTAAGTATTGATTCTTCTAAATAATTTTAGTTTAGATTTGTCTGTAAAAGACTAATCTATAATTATATAAATATTTAGATAATAATAATAAAAAAGAAGGGCGGCTTAAAAGGGCTGATCTTTTTATTTCTTAGCCCTAATGGGTTAATTCTTTTAAGCCCATTTTTTTAATCTTTTAAAATAAAAACCCAGCCCTTCACTTAAAAAAGCTTAAACCGACTGAATTGATGAGTTTGACTCGTTTTCACAGCTCTACTGGCAAGTCATATGCTATGTCCATCAATTAAATACAACGCACACTTCACCACTAGAAAAGAAAAGTTCTTTCTTAAACCGCATTATCTACCCATTCATGCTGCGACAGTATAAAAAATGTGACCAATAATATTTTTATAAATATCGATGCAACTTTCATATCGATTCTTTACATGCACCATCGGATGTTCATGATGCCGGTTGACCTCATGATAAACCCGTAAAAACAAATGACCCTCCCCACTTGACAAAAACAACGGGAAAAAAAAAGGGACACTTTCAGTCCCGGCTATTCATAGGGCTCGGCCGCGGACAAGCTATACAACCTTAAAATATATAATTATATACTCCTCCGGTCCTTATTATAAAACCCAATTTGACTTTTTATTTGGTCCTAATTATAAGACCCAATCCATTTTGTCTCTTATATTTATGCATTTTTTTCCAAGATAATCCTTCTAATAATGATAGTTTTAGCCAATATACTTAATTAGCAAGGATATTTTAGGAATGACAACACTTATTTATTATAAATAACCAACTTAAATTACTTCCTTAATTTCCTCAAATAAGTCAATTGGGTCTTATAATTAGGACCGGAGGAGTATTATAATATATAGTGGAATATCAATATATTATATTATATTTCAATACCAAAAATAAAAAATAGAAAAGCATATTTCAAGTACATATTAATATTTATTGTGAAGCACTTTTTTTTAATAGATCGGAAAGAATATTGCTAAGTAATCTTAAATCTCTAGTTGTTTCAGAAGATCTGTAATATCATTGGCTTAGCTGTGCATAAATAACTTATTTAATTTCACCAATTTCTTGCCACTTAAAGTGCCTTTTTATTAATATAAGAATTGATTCCTATACTATTTACCATCAAGATTCATTTTTGTTATTATCCTTTTCCATTATTCTCAAACATTATAAGTCGTCATCAATGATTGGCTTCATTGGTGGTTAATTTTCATATTTGATACTATGGCCATTTCGAACAATGAACAAAAAAATTATACTGGATAAAATAGTACCAAACATCCTGATTTTATTTTTCAGATGCACTAAGCACTATAATTTTTTTCGTAGTACAATTTTATTCATGATATTTAAATTTGACGCAATCTCATCGTTTTTTAAAATTTATTTTAAATACCTATTTTCCTTTTGTTGATATTAACGGTTAAAACTAATAATTTTTGTGTCTTTTATAAAATGATTAACAACTTTTATATAATGTAACCAAATTACAGTCACATCAAAAAACTAAAGCATGAGTTAGAGTGCACCAAACATTTAATAGATTGTGGGTAAAATTGTTCTACTAAAAGAATTAGAATGTTAGGTATATTTGAGAAATATCATCACAATGTTAAGAGAACCTTTATCTAATTATAAATTTAAAAGATAAAATGAATTAAATTTTTACATTTCGTTAAAAAAAAAAAAATTTAACTAGCTCCTACAGGTATAAAATCCAAACACTGCAGATTAAAATTAACCAAAAGTGAATAATGAGGATTGAGGAGAAAGTATGCTGTGATGGACAAAAGCATGGAGTGGTTCCCCTCAATTGTTGCTCCGTCACATAGACCGCTTATGAGACTCCTCACCTGTTAGTGGTCCACGTGGCATGAACAGTAGAATGAGTCAACGGTCGATGTTTTATTGTGTAGACTTTGAACGTTTACTCTCCCGAGAAGCTTCCTCGCAAGCGGCTACTAGCATCCGTGAACCCAACTCCTATAAAGCTACTAGCATCCGTGAACCCAACTCCTATAAAGCGGGAACTGATTTCTGCTAATTGAACTACAAAATTTACTTACATCAAAACCTGACTTGGGGATGTTTAGTAACCTTTAAACTATAGTTTTAAAAGTATTTTTTTGACAAAACGAGATAAATTCCTTCATATATTTATTTCATAAACCGTAAAAACACTTTTGAAACTATAGTTCGGTTTCTATCCAATCACCGTCTTCGTCTACCTCTTCCAGAGATGAGCCTCGGTAATTATACTACTTCTGCATCATTAAGGACCATCTTCTTCCTCCTCCTCTGTTTTTCCCACCTTTTCCTTTCCACACTTGCTTCTTTGTACACCCCCGTTGATCTATTCAGCATTAACTGTGGCTGTTCCGGCAACTCATCGGGAAATGACCGGACATGGACCGGAGATATCGACTCAAAGTTCTTATCAAAACAAGACGAATCTGTTGCAGTCACAGCACTTACTCAATCTCCTTCTGCTCAACAAGTCCCTCACACCACAGCTCGTCTATCTCGCTCCCAATTCTCCTATTCATTCCCTGTGTCTCCAGGCCAGAAATTCATCCGCCTCTTCTTCTACCCAGCTTCTTACCCAGGTTTTAACCGTTCTGATGCCTTCTTCACTGTCAAATCTGGTGGGTTCATACTCCTTCAGGATTTCAATGCTTCGGTCACAGCTGATTCGAACCATGAAGATACCATCCTCAGGGAATATTGTGTCAACGTTGGCGATGGTGGGAATCTCAACTTAACTTTCACTCCAAATTCAACAAACCCACAATCATATGCATTTGTTAATGGGATCGAGATAGTATCCATGCCTGATTATCTCTATTACACCAAAGCTGATAGCCCTGGATTCAATTTAATTGGTGCGCAGGTCATGTTTTACATTCCCACCAACGTTGCTCTCCAGACAAAGTACCGGCTTAATGTCGGTGGGTGCGAAATCTCAGATACGGATGACACAGGAATGCTCCGATCTTGGGACTTCGATGACAGTTTTCTAGTAAGTCATTGTCAATTACCTGCTGATTTTGAGGGTGAGAGAAGACCCCTGATATTCACTAAAGTTCCTAATTACACAGTACCTGAGCGAGTCTACCGAACAGAACGTAATATGGGGATGAACAAAACTTTGAACAAGAGCACTAACCTTACTTGGGAGTTTCCTGTCGATTCAGGCTTTACCTACATGCTGAGACTCCATTTTTGTGAGCTTACTCCAGGTATCAACGATTCCTACAACAGAATGTTTGATATTTACATAGCCGACCAGTTAGCTGAGGAGGGTGCGAATGTGTTAAAATGGGCAAAGGGAAAAGCAGTTCCGGTATATAAAGACTATGCCGTAATTGTCCCAGGTGATGCAAAACCAGCTAATCTTTCACTCAAAATGCATCCTGTCTCGGGATCGATGACTGAGTACAGTGATGCATTCTTGAACGGACTTGAGATTTTCAAAATCAGTGATCGAAATCTCGCCGGACCCAACTCTTATCTTCCTCCTCCTCCACCACCCAATTCTAATGAGCTACCCCGAGAAAATCAGAGAAGAAGAAGAAGCAAGATAATTGGGGTCGTGGTTTGCACTGCAGCTTTCGTCGCCGTTTTGGTTCTCATTGTTGCTTTCTGCCTCATTACTCGCGGGATGAACGTCAAGTCGAGCGATTATGGAATTTTCAAGCGCTTTCAATTATTTACCACCAAATCAGTGAATATTATTACCAGCGGCTCAATTGTACGGACGGAATTGTGCCATCACTCTCCCATCGTTGAGATCAGAGCCGCCACCAACAACTTCGATGAACTCTTCCTCATCGGAGTCGGAGGATTCGGCAACGTCTACAAAGGTTACATTAACGACGGTCAAACTCCGGTGGCAATCAAACGACTCAAACAAGGGTCGCAACAAGGGCTCCACGAGTTCCGAACTGAGATTGAAATGCTCTCCCAGCTTCGTCACAATCACTTAGTCTCTCTCATTGGCTACTGCAACGATGGCAACGAAATGATCCTCGTCTATGAGTTCATGGCTCGTGGGACCCTCCGTGACCATCTTTACAATTCTAACAACCATCCCCTTTCCTGGAAGCAGAGGTTGAAAATTTGCCAGGGTGCAGCGCAAGGACTACATTATCTTCATACAGGTGCGATACGAAATATCATTCATCGTGACGTGAAGACGACGAACATTTTACTTGACGAAAAATGGGTGGCTAAGTTTTCTGACTTTGGATTATCGAAAATAGGACCCACTGGGATGTCCAAGTCCCACATTTCCACAGTGGTGAAAGGAAGCATTGGTTATTTGGATCCAGAATACTATAAACGCCAAAGGTTGACTCTGAAGTCTGATGTTTATTCGTTTGGTGTGGTTTTACTCGAAGTATTGTGTGGGAGGCCACCTTTCTTACGTACTGTGGAGAAGGAGAAGGCAAGCTTAGTAGAATGGGTCAGCAAATGCCATCGCGAGGGTGTGATTTGTGAAACTGTTGATTCGTTCATAACAGAAAGTATCAGACCAGAGAGCCTTAAAGCGTTCAGCGACATGGCGTTAAAATGTTTGGAAGATGACCCAAATGAACGACCATCGATGAGTGAAGTTGAGTGGGGCCTAGAATTCGCGTTGCAGCTACAAGAAAGTGCAGAGGAAACTGGAGATGAAGGAAAACGCGAGGAAGAAAGGGCTCTGTTAACAGAAGTTACTGATGTGGAAGAAAGACATGAAGTTGGTTTCGATAATGTAGAAATCAGCTTTGCTCTCTGGAATGATGTTAAAAGTCAAGTTTAATCGAAATATATGTGACAGAGGAAAGACAAATGATATTGAATTACACTGCCCACAATAAATTGGGAAGTTTTTTACAAAGCAATAATTGTTATTTTTGTCATTTTGCTAGAATTAGATTCAAATTTGAAATTACAATTGTTATTCCTTTTAAAATTGCTCCCTTGTTAAATTGACTAAGGCACTGGTTCCTTTATACTTCGTTTGATCATATAAAATTAGTATATTCTCGATTTTATATATTACATTGTTATATGGGAAATAAAATAACCTTTATGAATTACTAAATTATTTGTTAACTTAGTAATCAACTTTAATGATAAATTAATATTCTCCCATTGTCATATACTGGACTCAAAATTGTCAACTGATGAGAATCTATCTTCAATTCATTATAAAGCATGAAGCATATGTGTGTGTAATAGTTATATAGAACAATAATGGGTGTGTGGTAATAGTAATATAGGAAACACATGTTTTATCGAAGCAATGGTGCGAAGTTATTTAAAAAAGCTTGAAGTAGCAAATTTCTTAGTCTCGAAAGTTCTCCTAATTTTTGATTGGTTCTCAGAGATTTGTTCTAGCTGGATTTATACTAGTTTCGACTGGTCTCCTCTCATTTAACGTGTCTTGATTCATCTTTGACGTGTTAATTAAATAAGTCGTCCAAAGTGCTTCACACTATCTATGTCTTAATTAACACACCGTGGAAAAATACTAACAAATTAGTTAATGTTTGGAGCAAAATATGACACACATTTAACACGATTGTCATTTGGACTGATGAGTTAATCTACTCAAGTGTATGGAAAATCTAGAATTCTTACTATAAAGCTTAAAAGAGTTTTTCTTTTCAATCTTTAATACATATATTAAGTGCTAATGTGTTAATCTGTGCATGGTTGAGTTTCTAAATATTACGAACTTATCTCGTCAACATGCTAGATCTTCTGCCTAACATGTTGATCATTCATATGAGTTTCAATCTGATCACTCCACAAAAAGTTTACCTTGGGTTCTTAATATAAGGGGTAGATAACTAATTTCTAAATATTAAGAACATTAATTAAGTTTGTTGTCTGTAATAATTAGATGTTGTCATGTGCATTGAAATTACCTTTTGGTGAAAACTCTTTAACATCTGTAATCACTGTATAGATTATTGAGGAAAAAATAGATAAATATTGGAAACAATGTGGATTGAGATCCTATATTTATGACTAAATTAAATCTTCAACTAACTCTTATTTTAAGGATAAGAGATAATATAATTTATGAATCATGTTATTCTAGTTCTAAAGAACGAACTAAGCAAATTATGCTAATGCATTAAACATCTGAGGAGAATAACTTATACATACTCTAAAAAACTTCAACTATGTTAGCATTGATGTTTTAATATGTTATCCATATTGTCCAAAGCAAAGTTCCAATACTCCTGTGTCTAATGTGCTAAGCCTTTTTGGCAAACGCATCATCTATCATATTTTTAACTCTAACGAGTTAGTCTCCATGACAAACATTACATTAACAAGCTTCAAAGTTCAGTATTCCAAAATGATAATATATTGATTAACATCTAAATCTTTAATACATCAAGTAGTCAGAAATGCTCTCCAACGACTAAACATGATTAGTTTCTAACAGCAACATACATCTAGTTCTTTCTAACAGTTATTTCACATATTGGTTTATAAACATGCCACTCTAAACAAGTTTAAAGTGCAAGGAAAAGAGAGGAAATATGAGAAAAAGTTGAGATGATTGAATTCATATTTATATATTCTCTATCATGAAACCATTCCCCTCGAGCCACCAATTATTATTCTCTCATCCCACTCTTTATGAGAGTTTTCATGAGTAATTTGTGTAACTACAAGGAAGAGTGTTCCCTTGGGATTAAGGGAAAGATTGACCTTGAAAAAAATTTGTAGTGATGCCTTACATGTACGAATCAAACATAGACTAATTTGTAGTGTCCAGATCAAACTTATGTGGTATATAATGGAAAATACCAGAAGATTTTTTGGGAACTAGACATAGACTAAGTTTTATAGTTTGGATACTCTCTTCTTTTATATTTTTATCAATTCTAGCATAATTATTCATATTAATTTTTGTATTACTCACTTATTTGTTCTTGCACTTATAGTTATTAAAAGGTTTTTTTGTTACGCACCACAGAGAGAGAGAGAGAGAGAGAGAGTCACGTGTGTATTATTTCCTCAACAGAACATAGAGATTACAATAAAGGGATATTCATAGGCTAATAATCCCTCACTAACAATCAACCAGTTATACACCGTCTATAACTGAAATGGACATGTGCTAAAACTAATGTAATTAACTCATATCATTTACACCCCACCTAAAGAATATTCTTGTCTACAAGGATGATGTTGGATGGTGGAGCAGAACAGTCAAATGCATAAATTGTTGTTTGAGGAAGGAAAGATCCTCCCAAGTGTTTTTAAGTCTGCTTTGATTCCAATGAACTAGAACTTGAGTAACAAGCAATGAACCACACTTGACAAGCTTATGGTGAAGAATACACTCAGGTTTAAGAGAAAATTGACTCTCAGCATCTATCATAGGCAATGAAGTAGCAACTGGAAGGACTTACTAACACATTTCTTCAACAATGAAACATGAAAAATTGGATGCACTTTTGTTTCAAGAGGAAGTTTAGGTTCAAGCAACCTTCCCAACTCGTTTAATGACTTCAAATGGTCCAAAATGCCAGGCGGCAAGCTTATGTAATGTAGAATTGTAAATTACATTTTTGCAAAAAGGGTGAAGCTTAAGATAAACAATGTCTCCATTGAAAATTCCTTTTCAATATGGTGTTTATTGACTCGCTGGAACATGCAGTGCTGAGCTTTCAAGAGTCTGTCTTTTAACACCTGAATGGTTGTCTCAGGTGATGTGCATAAGTGATCAACAAGATCATTTGATGAATCTCTAGGTAGAAAACGTAAATGAATTGGTAGAGGGATGCCATAAACCGCCTCAAATGGAGTCATGCCTATAAAAGAATGGTAGGTAGTATTATACCATAGTTTAGCTACAGAAAGCCAATGAACCTATTGCTTTGAAAAGTCACCAGTCATACACCTTAAATAACATTCAAGGCAGCAATTCAAAACCTCAGCTCGGCCATCTCACTGTGCATGATAGGTTGAAGAGTAATTCAACTTAACACCATAGAGCTGAAAGGGTTCCTTCCAAAATTTTCCTCAAAAAGAGGATCACGATCAGTCATAATGGACTTGGGAAACTCGTGAAGTTTTTTGACAATGTTATCAAGAAAGAGGCAAGCTACATCTGACACTAAAAGTAGATGTTTAAGTAGCATGAAATGTGCAGCTTTGTTAAGTCTGTCAATAACTGTCAAAATGATTATTTTAGAATATGTAAGAGGCAAGCCACTAAAAAAATTCATAGAAAGCTTAGACCACACATGATCTGGGATAGATAAAGCTTATAATAACCCAAGTAAAGCAACATGTTTAGATTTAAAATGCTGACAAGTAGAAGATGAACTAATAAACCCCTTCACATCATGCTACATTCCTTTCCAATAAAAAACAAAGACAAGCCTTCTATAAGTAGCAATGGTGCCAAAGTGTCCTCCCATGGGATTTGAATGAAAGAAAGAAAGCAAGTCATGTCATAATGAGTGATCAATGCCCACTACCAATTTTCCATTTCACTTCAACAACTGTTGCTACCATGTATACTTGGGGCGAGAAGTAGGATCTAGCTCTAAATCTTTAATAATTGGCTGACATGATCATCAATAACCCATGTTTGTTTCACTTTAGTATGTAATTCAGTTGTAGGAACTGATATTGTAGCCGATGGAACATCAAATTAGCAACAAAAGACATCCATGACTTTATTGTCTTTTCTTTTAGCATACTTAATCTCATAAGTCAATCCTCATGTACAACTTTATTGAGTAACTTAAATTGATCCAGCAACATTAATTTTTGCTTTAACAAGTGCTTCAAAGGTAAATGATCTGTCTTGATAGTAAAAACAGAGTCAGCCAAGGAAGATCTCTATTGCTGTAAGCAAATATAATTGCCATAAGTTTAGTTTATAAGCAAATAGTGATTGTTTTTGGGGACTAAGAGGCTTGCTAGCAAAAGCAATTGGATGGCCTTGCTGTGTAACAATAGCGTCTAAGTTTTCAGTTAACCTATATCTAAGGAGTTTTGTTCCAATTAGACATGATTAAACTCCATGGCGATGGTGTGCAAGTCCAAACGATGCTCAAGATGACGAATCTGTATACCAAATCTTGTTTCAACATAATGGCGGTGTGATCGGAAAGTCAACTCTAATACCAAATTGTTATGCAGCACACACAAATAGGAGTATGTGTGTATTATTTCCCCAACATAACATAGAGATTACAATTAAGGGATATTTATAGGCTAACAATCTCTTACTAACACTCAATCAGTTATACAATCTGTAGCTGAAATGGGACATGTGGTGAAACTAATGCAACTGACTCATACCAACCTTTCTTAAGTTACAAAATTTTTTATTAATTACCAAGTTCACCTGCTCTTTGAGTTCCAAGTTAATCTAATATAAATAATTGATGATAATATTTGACTAAAATGTATTTCAAATAATTTTAGAACATCTCAAAATGTTTACAAAAAATTTGAGTCCAATATCAGCTCAACCTCTCTTAACCTGGAGTCTACAACTTTTCTACCCTTAAGTTTATCAATCTTCAATCTAGGTAAAATTGCAAAAAAAATAAAAAAAAGACTTTGAAAATTACAAAATCCCAGATAATAAATTCTCACAAAAAATTTTTATTATTTGCAAATCAATTCTTGTCAAAACGAGTTAAAGTACTATCATGATTCCTAATATGAGATTTTACAATATTCACAATCTTTTTTTTTGGTTTGCAATTATCCCTTTAATAAACGGGCTTGCAATTTTTCTAATATATACTCTAGATTTAATCTTGCATTTTGTTTAAAAATTATTGATTAAAAATTTTAAATTTAGACCCTTAAATTTTTTTTAATGGTTTAGATCTCATCATAATGATGAGCGCTGCGTCCTAGATATCATCGGGGTTTTATTAATTTCATTGATAACCAAAAGAAAATTGCATTTGGTTCCAATCCTGCTGTCCTTCACTCCTATTTTCCATGTTTTAATTTTTTTTGGATAAGTTTCCATGCTTTTAATTTCCATCCTTCTTCTTTCAAAACAAAAAACCCTTTTTAACCTGACCAAAAAAAAAAAAGGTTGACTTCTGCCTCCACGCTTTCATTTTATTTTAATTCCAGTCTCCCATTAACCTTGATTGAACCTCCACGGATCCCCCTCCACCTCCGTCAGTCAATTCACACCCCTCAATCAATTATCTATATCCAGATTCTTCCGGCTTTAAAACAAACCAGACCCCGACCGTTTATTTTTAATTAATATTATTTCCGGTTATTAATATAAAAGGCTGTTTAATTTTTATTTTGATTTTAAATATAAGACCTCAATTTACTTTGTCTTCTATATTTAATCTATTTTTTTCAAAATAATTCTTACAATAATGATAGTTTTAGCCAAATACACTTGATTAGTAAGGATATTTTAAAAAAGATAACACTTATTGATTATAAATAACTAACTTAATTAGTTTTATTAATTTATTCATATTAGTCAACTAGTTTTGTTTATATTAAGGACTGGAGTTAGTACCCATTTATGCTTGGACCTTCATGTCTCCCCTCACCCATGGTTTCTTTTTTGGGTTAATCCGAATAATCCACTACCTTTTACTCTTTTTGTTATTAATATAAGATCTAATTAATAAATTAAAAAATTAATGTTGATTCTGTATGTGAAACCTATATTATATGTTTGTTAATTTTATTCTAAATAAATTGATTGATATTCTTTCAATAATAATTAGTAGGTGAGGGAGGGAAGAGAATTAAAGAAAATACTTATAATATTTAAAAGAAATATGTTATATTAATTAATTTAATTAATATTATTAATTTACTCAAATTAGTTAATTAGATACTAATTAAAAGAAGTATATATTTTCTACTGCGCAACTCACGCTTAGCCAGTAGCCACTACACCCTTCGTAAATGTTCCAACTCACAATTAACTCACCCTTTTTAAAAAAATTAAGAACAGTGTTTGAGTGTTAATGGGTTGTACGTCGCCAACAAAAAGTCCATTACTATTTCCATTGGTTTCTTTCGTCCTTTGTTTTTTTTTTTTTTTTTTTTTCCTTTTAATCCACCACTCTCTATAGCATCCAGCCAACCTTTTTTGATTCATCACCGCATCCCGTGTTTTGTCTCCTTTACGTTCATCCGCATCCATTGTCACTCCACGCGATTCTCTTTCCAATTCACGTTCTTATCCCCATCATTAAGCTCCTCAGTTCTGTCTCCTTCTTCTCAGTTCGTCTCCTCCATTGAAGTCGTCGCCATTGATGGGATTCATTGCAAGCTTGATCACGCTCTTGAAGAAAGCTAAGGCTAAGCATCTTCAACTTCTAGGAGAGTGCGATGGATGGCTATAGTCAATGCATTGAAGGGTATGTCTCTTTCCTACTTTAATTTCCCATTCAATTCAATCCAAGACCAAACAGGCTCACTTTTTTTTTTTCCTCCCTGGCCTATCATGGCCGTTCAAAATAACCATTTATTTTTATAATTTTCTTATTGTCTATTATCCATTTTTCCAATCCCCTACGGCTGGCACCCATTGTTGATCAGGTCAAGTGTACTGTTTCAGTGCTTTGTTCTTTTGCGTAGACTTGAGCGTTTACCATCGGGCGGCTTCCAGGAAACTACTACCGTTCAGGGCAATTACAGGTGCTAATCTTCTTTTTATTTCTATTTTGGCTCTGTCGAATTTACCTCCATGAGGACCAAACTTCGTCTTCTTCGTCCAAACATGAGCTTCAATCGTACGACTTCTGTGTCGTCATGGACCATCTTCTTCCTCTGTTTTCCCCTGCTTTACGCTTCCACACTTGCTTCTTTTTACACCCCGATGATCTTTTAAGCATTAACTGTGGCAGCTCCCATAACTCAACGGGAAGTGGTCGGACATGGGCGGGAGACAACGATTCAAAGTTCTTATCCAAACAAGACGAATCTGTTCCAGCCACGGCACTTACCCAGTCTCCTTCTGCCCAACAAGTCCCCTACACCACGGCTCGTCTCTCTCGCTCTCAGTTCTCATATTCATTCCCTGTCTCTCCCGGCCAGAAATTCCTTCGTCTCTTCCTCTACCCAGCTTCGTACCCGGGTTTTGATCGTTTCGATGCCTTCTTCACTGTCAAATCTGGTGGGTTCACACTCCTTAAGGATTTCAATGCTTCGGTCTGGGCCGATGCTTACCGGGAAGATACCATCTTCATAGAATTTTGCGTCAACGTCGGGGATGGCGAGAGGCTCAACTTAACTTTCACTCCCAATTCAACACACCCAGATTCTTATGCGTTTGTTAATGGAATTGAGATTGTCTCCATGCCTGAGGATCTCTATTACACCAAACCCGACGACTTGGGATTCAAATTAATTGGTTCGGTGGGCATGTTTAGCATATCCGACGACGTTGCTCTCCAGACACGGTACAGGCTAAACGTGGGTGGAAGCCAAATCTCATCTACGAAAGACACGGGAATGCTCCGGTCTTGGGACAGCGGTGACAGTTTCTTTGTTAGAAGTTCTTTTCTACCTGCTGATTTTGAAGGTGAGAGAAGACCCCTGATGTTCACTAAAGTTCCTAATTACACAGCACCTGAGGAACTCTATCGAACAGAACGCGACATGGGAATGAATAAAACTTTGAACATGAACACTAACCTTACTTGGGAGTTTCCTGTCGATTCTGGTTTTACCTACATGCTGAGACTCCATTTTTGTGAGCTCAATCCAGTCATCAACGATTCCTACAACAGAATTTGACATTTACATAGCCGACCAGTTAGCTGAGGATGGTGCGAATGTTTTAAAGTGGGCTAAGGAAAAGGAGTTCCAGTATATAAGACTATGCGTGTAATTGTTTCAGGTAATGCAAAACCAGCTTCTCTTTCACTCAAAATGCATCCTGACCGGCATCAAGTTGAGTACAGTGACGCATTCTTGAATGGACTCGAGGTTTTCAAGATCAGTGATTCACAAAGTAATCTCGCCGGACCTAACCCTGATCCTCCTCCACCCCGTCCCAATCCTAATGATCTACCCCAAAAGCAAGCAAGAAAAAACAGAAGCAAGATTTTAATCGGGGTCATCGTCGGCGTTGCAGCTTCCATTGTGGTTCTGATTTCCTGTACCGTATTCTTCCTCATCAATCGTGGGAAGAAGGCCAAGGAATCTCGCAAGTCCAGCTCTGGAACTTCAAAGTGGGCTCCCTATTCGTTCACCACAACAAAATCAACGAGCACAGCCACGAATGCCTCATCTCTTCCAATGGAACTGTGCCGTCACTTTTCCATCGCCGAGATCAGAGCCGCCACGAACAACTTCGACGAGCTCTTCAATGTAGGAGTCGGAGGCTTCGGCAACGTCTACAAAGGGTACATCGACGGCGGCTTCACTCCGGTCGCGATCAAGCGGCTCAAGCCGGGTTCACAGCAAGGGGTCCACGAATTCAAAACCGAAATCGAAATGCTCTCGCAGCTCCGTCACCACCATCTGGTCTCTCTCATAGGTTACTGCTACGAAAGCAACGAGATGATTTTAGTCTACGATTTCATGGCTCGTGGGACCCTCCGTAACCATCTTTACAACTCTGAAAATCCGGCTCTTCCGTGGAAGCGACGGCTCCAGATTTGTATAGGAGCAGCACGAGGACTGCATTATCTCCATGCGGGTGCGAAGCACATGATCATTCACCGTGATGTGAAGACCACGAACATCTTGATAGACGACAAGTGGGAGGCCAAGGTTTCGGACTTCGGGTTATCCAGAATCGGGCCCACTGGGCTCAAGGCCCATGTGAGCACAGTAGTAAAAGGAAGCATAGGCTATCTTGACCCAGAGTACTACAAACGACAGCATTTAACGGAGAAATCCGACGTGTACTCCTTTGGAGTGGTGTTGTTTGAGGTACTGTGTGGTCGCCCGCCGATAATCCGCATCGCAGATAAGAGACAGGTGTTGTTATCTGATTGGGCGAGGAATTGCTTTCACACGGGAACCCTAGGTCATATAGTGGATCCAGCTTTGAGAGGAACGATATCACCAGAATGCTTGAAGAAGTTTGGCGAGATTGGAATAAGCTGTTTGGATGACAATGCGACGCGGAGGCCGACCATGAACGACGTCGTTTGGGGTCTGGAATTTGCTCTGCAACTGCAAGAGAACGCTGAGAAGATGAGAGGAAGGGAAGGAGGAGGAGGGGGAGAAGAAGGTGGCGGAGGAGGCAATAAGAAAACTATTGCAGAAGAAAGTGATAGCATGTTTAGCAGTAGTAACAGTGTTAGCGTGGTTTCGGATTTTAACAAGAGCAGTGGAGTTAGCGTGACGAGCAGTAATGGAGATTGTAGTAAGGATACTTCTAGGTTGCTGGATAATTCAGTTTTCTCAGAGATTTTTGATCCAAAGGCACGATGATGATGAGGAGGAGGAGGAGGAGGAGGAGTTAGAGAAAACTCAAGAGGAGACTACAAAACTGGGGGATCATGACCCAAAAGAACAAGGAGTATGCTGGATCTTGTATGATTGTTTATAGCTGATAATAGAGTTTGAATTTCGTTTTGCGCTTGTTTATGTTTATGTGAGTTTTATTATTTTAGCGACTTTACAAAGAATTTACGTTAATGTTCTTATTTTGATTTCATATATTGGTGGGTTGGGCACATGTGAATGTATGTGAGAATTCTGATCATGACAATTATTGTGGGGGAAGGGATCGGAATTCAAAAGATCTCATCTCTCTAAAGCTTACAACTAAAAAGAGGGTGCTTTAAATTTAAGCCCCACACGTCTTTCAGGTAAAAGAAGCCAAAAAAAAAAAAAAAAGTTAAAACAAGCCCCACGCCTGCTTTAAACCTTTTTTTTTGGTTGGTGCAATTTAAATATGATAAAGGCACCGTGATGAAAACTATAAAGAGTCGTCAGCATTTAAAAAGCTGTAAAGAGTCAAATATTGTGAGCAATATCATTCATTCTAATTAAACTTTGTGCAAATATGTGAGGCTCTTCTTTTATCAAAAACAAGTGATAACACGTGGAATTGAACCCGCAACTTGATGTCACTATGTCAGTATGAATGTACAGACGGAACACATTAAGAAACTTTAAATCTTTGATATCTATCCATACTTCATTCCACTCTGCTCTTAACATCCCCACATAACTAATCATCAATCAATTAATCAATCAATGTAGCATATTTAACGTGGCTCTTCTCTTCTTTTACTATTCATAGCAGCATGCTTCAATATACCTTGCGGGGCCATGTGTATTTGTAGCTTGGTGCAAAATTATCTCATAATAAGAGGCAGACCAGAGTTTCAGATTTGGATATCCCCTCCGCCTAAGGGTTTTGTTTTCATTTCTTCTCTGCGTTTTTCCTTTTCCCTCCCGGAAATTCCCCTCTTTCTCTGTTTCTATTCATCTCTCTCCGCCTCACTGGACTCGCGGTCACAAATGAGAACTTTCTTGCCAACCTAACCTAGAAGTTCAAAAGTGGGATTTCTCTTGAACTTTTTTGGCTTCTTCTACTTCACAGTTCGTCGTCGTCTTCTATTCCGTCTTCATCGGATTTTACTCTGTCAATGGGTTTTGTTTTGCCTCAGTGTACCCAAACAGGTAGTATGTCTTCAGATATGATGTATGTAAATATATTTAATATTCTTAATATAATAGCTAGTTTTACATTCAACTTGATCTTAAATATAAGATATCAATTCATTTTGTTTTTTATATTTTTCATGAAAAGATAATTTTTATACATATTATTACTAAGTGTATTTTAAGAAAATCAACACTTATTTATTATAAGTAATTAACTTAACTAATTTTTTGAATTTTTTAAATTAGTTAATTAATTTTTATATTAAAAAATAAAACTGCTTGGCATACATTGTTTGCTGTTAGACAATTTCTTGGCATACTTGGGCTGGATGATGTTCTTTCAACAACCATCTGCGGAGTTTTTGATTACCAACTTTTACAAAATCCACTATACGGTCATTGCATTGGGCCAGGACTTCTCCTTGGTGCTTGAGAACTTTTATTTAAAGAAGCAAGCATCGTGGAATACAAGCCCAATGTGTACTATTTCAGTTCTGTCTGGTCCGCATCATGGAGTTTACTATTTTAAGATATCCCACTTTTTATGTCATTAATTAATAAGAAAAAACTATGTTGGAAGTACCTATATTTTTTTTAATTTTAAATTTTTCATCTATTTAGTTGTAATTTTCACCTAAAATAAAAAAGAAAATGCTTGAACTCGTTCACGACCTAAATGAGTTCCATTTATTTTACTTTAAACAAATAAATGTCAAAATGGAAGTTCATCTTAGCCAGAACCAGTTTCCAAAAAATAAAGCATATTGGTAAATAATTCTTACAGTGTAGTATTTGAGGAATTATTCTTGCTGTTTATAGTATATTGATAAAAATATCTAGAAATATTACTGGCATAATAACTAACACCATCCCTACTCAAATATTCACAATGCTAGGTGGCACAATAACCTTACCTTCTCCTATAAACATAGTTCAACAGTTAATTAGGCATCAGCTAACGGTGCAAAGCATGCAAGTTCCACCTTCTGGATTCTCTTAATTTGAAAGGCAACATATGCCTATTCAAGAGCTCAAGACTGCATTAATTTAGAGGAAAAGATGGCCAAGCTCAATAGTTTTCAAATAAATAGTAATCAAGATCAAACTATTATTAATGCAAGATTAGGCTCGTCTCTTAAAATTCTTGAGGTGTAACTAGAACAGCTTGCAATAATTTTGAATGCATAACATCACGGATGATTGCCAACTAATATTGTGCCTAATCTAGCTAGGGAGAGATGTCAAAGAGGAGTGCCAGGAGATTACTTTAAGGAGCAGCGAGTAGTTACCAGGCTATCTTCTTTTACCTCAAAGTCTCAACCTAAACAATACGTTGACCAAACGACCAATGAGGTACCTTTTGGGCATGGTAGTGTGGCTAGCTATTGCTGAACAGAAAGCTGATGTTGAAACTAGCTATTGCTGAACAGAAAGCTGATGTTGAAACTAAGTTGAGGAATTTGTGTTAGAATTGAGCATCCTAATTAAAGTGGTGTCACATCTTCCTTTCCCTCGAGTATTTCAAAAATTTTCAAGCAGCTTCATATCAATATTTTATTCTCTATGGCTTTGGATCACATGTGTCCAAGTATGCCAAGTTTTTTAAAGATATGCTCAGTAACAAGAAATGCCTTATTGAGTGCGTAATTATATTATGGCACTGATCAAGGAGAATGCTAGTATCATTGCCCCTCATATTCCTTGAGGATACTTTTCTAAGCTCACTATTGTCGTAGGAGCTCAAGGCGAAGTGATCATCATTCTAAATAAACGGAGCATTTAGAGATACTTGAGTTTGGTGTAAAGGAAAAAAAAACTAATACCCTGTGATGAGTACTTCTAAGAATGGTATGCATCCTTCTTATTAAATTAAAATTGTTCTGTCTCAGAAAAAGAATTCCTTTTTTTTTTTAAAGAAATCTGTACAGTGGTTATGATATCAATTAGTGTAGAAATACCATTTTCTGCATCGGATCTATTCACATCGGTTGAAGAATCGGTGTTAAAAAGGACTTTTTAACTGGTGCAAAAGGGCTTTTAAGCACTATGTACGTAGCTTAACCTTAAACAAACATGGAAGAAACAGACCTGCTGTTAATAACTATAAAACCAAACACACAAAACCAAGGTGGAAAAAAAAGCAGCACCAGCTGGCTTGGGCAGGATCCCACCTGGCCTTTTCTCATCATTAGCATTCACAAAAGGAAGAATTGACGTGGCATTTATGGAGCATGAAGACATCAGCTGCTGCTCTGCCACATCCTTCCACTGCCATTATCTGCAATCCAGTAATTGCACATGGATCGATTCCCTTGCCTTGAGAACAGAAGATACATAAGTATTGCTTTCGGTTCTTAATATAAAAATTATATTTAATTTTAATACTATTATAAAAAATAGCTTTCATGAAGCTAATTTACTGTAGTTATCAGGCAAAATGTTGTGAAAAAAATAGGAGTGGCATTTTTATAATTGTATGAAAATATTTTATTTTTCATAGTAGTTATCCAAAATATTACTGTGAAAAATATTTTTGTGGTAGGTTTTTTAAAAACCCTCGTACGACGATTTTTTAAAAATTTATCAGAATTTTAAAACTATTTCTATCGCACGATAGTTTTTTACTTTTTACGGTCAAAGCTTATGGTCCCTTATTGTTATCTCCATCTGATTTTCTCCCTTCTCCCATCTTTACTGGTGTTTTCCTCTTGCTTTTGTTATTTCAGCCATATTATCGGCGCTGTCATGTCATCTGCTTCATCCTTATTTACGAGTTTTTGGCCCTTTCTCCTCTATTCTTTCTATGGGTTTTATAATTTTTGTGGTTTAGTTGTTTGAAAAAATGTGGGTAGTGTTTTTTTTTTAATGAAAAACATAATGTTTGTTCTGAGTTTGAATAAATTTGTTTTTTCATTTGTCTCCTTACTTAAACATACTTTAATACATAGAAGCTTGAACAGATATAATTTTTTCCTGTAGTTTATAAATCTCAGTTTGATAGCTTGAAATTCAAGAATTTATTAGATCTGGGTGTTCGATTTTATCCTTATCAAATCTTAATGGTTTCGATTTGGTAGTTGAAGGCTTCAATATTCTACTTGTAGCAAAAGGCTTTAGTTCTTAAGCGAAGCGAGAGGAGGAGAATTATTCAATAAGTAATAAATAAAATTTCCCAGTGATTATTTATATAAGCACGGTGAAAAATCACATACCACAACGGTTTCTAAACTACCATCAAATTCTCTATTTTGTTATGTTGATGGCATAGACATCGCACTTAAAACTATTGTGAAAAACTCATTTTAATCGGTGTAAAATGCCTCTTTTGCAATAGTATAAATACGAGAGTTTAATCCATTTTGTGTTTAAAATTTATAATGTGTAAGTTCCCATCAAGAGATAATTTTAATATACATGATTAAAAATGATAATTTAAAAAGTCAACACATATTTATTATACTTAATCAATTTAACTAATTTTTTTTAATTTTTTAAATTAATTATATAATTTTTACGTTAAAGATCAGGGATATAGTATTATTATTCACTGTAATCTTGAACCCGCTTGCAAAAGGAAGAGCCGACGCATTCCATTGTCAGAGACATGACTAACTCGTGTAGATTTGCAAAAATATATTACATTAATTTCTGAATTGAAAATGAAGTAATTTCATTAAAAAAATTATAATTATTCAAGGCAGTATTAATAATTATCTACATCTTACAAATTAAGTTTTCAACAACAGTATTGACAGAAAAGACAACAAATTGAGATAAAATATATGAAAAACCTCTATAACTAAGGTATGTCACTACAAGAAAATATCAAATTAGTGACGGAATTTTGATTAGTGACAAAAATTCTTAGCTAACGATGAAATTTTTTCGGTCACTAATTCCACCATCACTAAATAATTAGTGATGGAATTCAAAATTCCGTTTAGTGACGGACTACTAATGGATTAGTGAAGGAACCTAGTGATGAAAATTTTCCTTCACTAATTCGTCACTAATTAATGACGGATATTCTACAAAAATTCTACCACAAAATAGTAACGGCTTTGTGACAGAAAATTGCTAAATTTTTTTCTTTTGTAAATTTAAAATACCACATGGCAACCATCAATTGCCACCATGTGTCATGTTTGTGACTGCCACCTCATCACCGACACCGCCACCTCACATTCTCTTCTCTCTCCCATGTCGCCATGTCATCCCCTCATTTATATTATCATCACGTGTTCATTACTGTGAGCCGCTATGTCATTAATGACTGCCAACTCACCAACTCCTTTGTCTTCTATATTGCCACGTCATCTTTTTGTCCACGTTATTACTACACGTCCACCATTGTGATCCATCACGTCATCACCAGCCACCACCTCAATGCCTTTGTTAATTGAGCTAAGAAGCACCTGCGAAATTTTTATGAAAAAATAAATAAATATAATATTTCTAATGACAAATACAAATATATATATAAAAAATATATATATCATATACATAATTTAATATATATTATATAATTTAATATATTATTATTTATTTGAATTTAGTTTCTATATTTTGGTAAAAAATTTCTAATAATTTATTTTTATTCAAATATTTGACAAAATAAGTATATTATATGTATTTTATTTTTATTTTTTATAATATTTTTATTTTTTAATTTTTATATAATATATTATTTAAAAATTATGATATATTATATTTTTATTTAATAATAAGTTTTAAAAAATAATTATTATATATTTATATTATATTTTTTTGTGACGGATTAACAATAAAATTCAACGGAAATTAGTAATGGAATTTTGTTATAGGAGTTAGTGACAGAAATTTCATCACTAATTTCTGTCACTAATAGTTTAAAATAGAATTGCGACTAATTTGTAACAGAATTTAGTAACAAAATAAAATTTTATCACCAATCCATCGTTAATTTAGTAACAGAATCAAATTTTATCAATAATCTATCACTAATTTAGTAACAAAAATTTTTTATTACTATATTCGGTCACTAATTTTAGTGACAAAATTTGTGAGGGATTAGGAATAAAATTCTATCACTAATCTCTTTTTTTTTTATTGTGTGTATTGATAATATTCATTAATTTGAACTTGGTATCTATGAAAATTATAGATATTTGCAAATTCAAAATTATAATTGTATAAAATCACAAATAAATATCAAAGTACATTAATAATTTTTGTGATTTTTTAGAAAAGCATTTCATTGAAAATTTTGTTCTCCGATGATTATATGAGATTTGAAAACTAAGTTTTAACATTTATTTTTTTTAAAAAAAATGTGTGGGATAAAAACATGACACACCATAAAGAGGACGCATAGGTTATACACTGCAACACGCCAAACCCAGATAGAAATGAGAATCATGAAACGAGATATCGTCCCAATATGCCAGGCATGTATGTATCATTTTTTCCCAATTCGCAAAATAAATTAATGATGCCAAATTTCAGCTTGTTGGCCACGTCTTTTTTGGAATTCTTCCTTTTCTTTTTGACCTGACATTTGGGCTAACCAGTTTGGGTGCTTGGCGCCTTGTTGTCATGAAATTTTCACCACCCAAATACACTTTCAATCACATAAATTTTAAATTTTCAACTGATAATATTTAAATATTTGGCCAAAAAAAGATAATTTTCAAATAGAAATTATTATTTTTTTAAAAAAATAACATTTAAATGATGATCTTTATTTATGTATGCGTTAACTTCCTGTCTGAATAGAGAGAAAAATGAGAAAGGAAATAAAATTAGAAAGAAAAATTAGGGAAGACATGAGTTTTCTTTAACTTGGATGAAGAAAGAAAAGTTAGAGAAAAGAAAAGTATGGGAAAAAATGGGGCCTATCTCATTTTCTGTCCAAATTTCCCCCCCACATATAGAAGGAAAATAAGAAAAACAAAACTGACATTTTCAATATATCATCCTTAAATATAGTCCAATAATCTCATGTTTTACGTTTGACGTAATTTTTTTTCCCTATTTATAACTACTTCGTAGCAAAATTTTTTTATTGTACTGTGGCCAAGATTGAAACAAGCACATGAACTCCATTCTTTCTCGTTGAAATACTGATTCGAATAAATTAATTTTTTTTTTCATTGTCTCTGTCAACTTTTATATTGAAATTTTATTATTTATTAACAATTTTGAATAATATATAATTTATTTATTTCTTTTTATTTTGTTTAATTTAAAATGAAATTTCACTTTTATTTTTACCTTGAAAAATAATAATTTTACTAAATTATTTGGTTTTTAAAATATAGTCGCATTTTTTGTCAGATTTTAAAATATAATCACCTCATAATATATATATTCTTACCAAATAATTTGAGAATTTTCATCGTGACATGGATATTTTGACATAGAGATAAGGGTATTTTAGTTATTCACATACTTTCTTTTCTTTTTTCTTTTTTGTTTTGCTCTCTATTTTCTCTACTTCATCCAAATAGGAGGAATGATAATATTTTCTCTCTCATTTTTTCTTTTCTCCCAACTTTTCTTTCCATCCAAATGAAGTATAAAATATAAAATTATTAAAAATATAAAAATAAAAGTATATTAAATCCAGATTTGATGCTTATAACTTGGACGATGAGCATTATCTTAGTGCTGATCATTGTTATGAGATCTCCAATTGTATTTAAGTACAATTTTAGTGGTCTAAATTTTCAATTGTCAACCGGTAATTTTTAAATAACTAATCTTTTCTTTTTAAAAAAAAAAAGGAATTAAAAGATCACCTTTATTTCAAATTCTATACACATTAAAACATGCGGCTAAGGAAAAACTTATGTTAAGGCTCTTACTCTATTATGTTAAATTTTCTTTTCTTTTTTTTTAATCAGAGGAGAAAACAAAACTAAGCTAAATGATGAAAAATAGCATCAAAGGAGTCTTCAAGGTGAGTAAGATGCAGTCCTGGTGGCTAGGATAGAGCTCGCTTAGCTAGAGCGTCCGCTTCCGGATTTTCTTCTCTTCCTATATGGTAGAGTTCCACAAGCCATTCCCTTTGCATCATGCTGCTACATTCTTTAATCAAAGCCCAACTTTCATGGAGCTCATTATCGCCCTCCTGTAGCAGGCGTATTGTCTCCATTGACTCATTGAAGAGACAGACTCTTCTGTGGCCCCCCTCCCAAGCTCGTTTGAGCCCAATCTGCAGGCACGCCCATAGTTCTGCAAATAAGGGATCTCCTTCATTCAGAGACAGCATAAACGTTTCAAGAATAGTACCGCCATTCACTTTAATTGTTCCTCTGCAGCCCACTCGTCCATTGACATGAGAGTAGGCTCCATCCACTTGAACAGTAACTCCCCCTTTCATCGCTTCGGTAGGTTGCAAGGGAGTGTGTTTTCTAGCTCCTTTAATATTAATATGTTTTATGTAATGCATTGTATGTCCCATAATAGGTCCCATTCTTCTACCTTTTACCGGGAGTCGATGACTATTCATAGCTATTACCTTGGCAAGGGTCATGCGGGCACTGATACTTTTGTCATCAAATAATCTTTTGTTCCTTCGCTTCCAAAGAAGCCAGCACACAATGAAGAAGAGTTCCCACCAGTGTCCGTTAACCTGTCCTGCCTTTTCCTTTAAATTCATGCAACACCAGTCCCAGACGTTAGCGCTAAAAAACCGTCCGATATAACTAGGTTTAACAATGGAGAACCACATCGATTTAACCCCCGAACAATCTCTAAGTGCATACAGTGAATCTTCAGGTTTGTGGCTGCACCACACAAATTCAGCTTTAACGTCAATTCCACGCCTGAGGCATGCAGCATTAGCTAGCAACTTGTTATGAAGTAAGAGCCAAATGAACGACTTGCATCTTTGAGGAACGCTTAGTTTCCAAGCGATCTGCCATATTGGATTAGCAGCAGTAGGATCTCCCTCTAGCACCTGATAAGTTGACTTAATGGAGAATTTACCATGATTTTCATGCTTCCATCGAATATCTTCCTCTCCTCTACTATTAACCAGTCACTCAGAGCCCCGAAACACATGCTGCCAGTTATCTCGTATCCCTTTCCGTAACTGAGAACCTGGACGGGAACTGTCAATCTTGGGAACTACATCATTCCCACATTGATATTTGCCTCTAACAACTCTACTCCAAAGAGCATCTCTTTGTTTCATTAAACCCCAACTGCTTTCATCATAAAAGCACTATTTTGTAATCTCGCGTGACGAATGCCCAGGCCTCCTCTCTTTTTCTCTTTGCAGATCTCCTTCCATGAGACAAGGTGGACTCTTTTCCTTTCGTCATTAGAACCCCAGAGAAAACTTCTAGCACTCTTCTTAAGCTCTTCACACGTAGATATAGGGAGACAACATGTTTGCATTGCATATAAAGGAATGGCTTAAGCCACCGCATTAACAAGGGTATGTTGGCCAGCAAAGGATATAGCATTCACCTTCCAACTACTTAATCTCGACTTCACCTCATCCACCACGTATTGATAGGTATTCTTCTTCACACGCGCATGATGGAGGGGAACCCCAAGATATTTTTCGACATCCGGCGTGCTAGAGAACTTAAGATGCTCACTAAGATGGATAGTGTGTGTATGATTCATATTATTAGAGAAGAAAACTCGTGTTTTACTCTAACACACTTTCTGTCCTGATGCATCACAAAAAGTATTCAACCATCTCTTAATAACATCTAGCTGATCTATAGTAGCTTCAGCAAAGAAAATAAGATCATCTGTAAAAACAAGGTGGGAGATAGGCAAACCATCTTTATTGAGTCTAATTGGCTTCCATTTCTTGAGATGAATCTCTTCCTGTATCAAGTAAGCAAGCTTTTCCATGCAAAGAACAAAAAGATAAGGAGATAACAGATCACCTTATCGTATACCTCGAGATGGGGAGAACTCTTGGGTCGTACTACATTCCCAAAGAATTTCATTACAGGGGAGGAAATACAACAGTCAATGACATTCAACAAAGCAGGAGGGATGTTACTTTCTTCAAGACAATGCATAATGAAATCCCACCAAAGTCGACCGTTGGCTTTTTCAAGATCAATCTTAATTGCCATAAAACCCTTCTTACCCTTTATATTTCTCATGGAGTGAATGACTTCTTGAGCTATAATCACATTGTCAGAACCCAGTTTCCTCGGAATGAATCCACAATGGTTTGGAGATATGATGGTAGGCAAGATATCTTTAATTCTATTGGCCACCACTTTGGTTATAGCTTTGTAAACAACATTACATAAACTTATGGGCAGAAAATCCCTAATAGTCTCAAGTTGATCTTTTTTGGGGATAAGAACGATAAATGTTCTATTTATCACATCAACGAGGGAGGGATCATCAAAAGCATCTTGGACATATTTAACAACAGATGGACCTACCCGCTCCCACCGACTCTAAAAAAAGAGAGGATTTAGGCCATCTGGACCTAGTGACTTAAGAGCTCTCATACTGAAAATAGCTTGTTTAATTTCTTCTCCAGAAATTTTATTTCTCAAAACATTGACTTGGCTTGAGTCCATCAAAGGAAAGGAAAAGAGACCAGAGATTCCATTAGAACTAATAAGATCAGCGTTGAAGAGATTTTGATAAAAAGACAAGGCTATACCTTTAATCTCTTCTTTATCATATGTCCATTGATCATCATCATTCTTGAGAGCTTCAATTTTATTTCTTCGTCTTCTAGCATTAACTTTAGCATGAAAATACTTTGAATTTTTATCCACAAACATGTACTAATTGCAGTTGGCCTTCTGAGCTCAGAGAAGTTCCTCTTGAAGAAGCACTTCTCAAGTTCTCGCCATACTTGTTGAATGAGTAGATTCATTGAGGCTTGGTTAACACAAGTATGAGAGTGATTATTGAGCCCCTCTAGTCTATTCATTAGGTGCCTTCTCTTACGACCCAAATGCCCAAACACCTCATGGCTCCAAATCATAGCTTCGGATTGAAAATGTGCAGCGTTGTCCAGCCATCCGCTACCATATTGCCACGTGTGTTTCACAAACGATTCAAAATTTTCATGCAAGACCCAAGACGCCACAAGCCTGAATATATTGTTGCCGTCTTTATTTCTGTACGCATCATCTCCGAGTTGGCGTGTGATCTAGCCGACTCTCACATCCATCTCTCTTCCAAGAAAAGTAAGGACCAGTACAACCCATATCAGTAAGAGTCAAATCATCAACCCACTGGCAAAAAACACAATCAATACTAGTGCCTACACGAGTAGTAGAACGACGGTCATGGGAAAATAAAGTTCCATTAAATTCGCCGCCTATGCATCAAGCTCCTGTGACTGTTTCACTGACCTGCCTAAGAGCATTCCACGCCCCCTCCTTTTTATAGGATTTGGACTAGCATACGCAGCAGTAATAAAGGATTTGTTGCTCCCAATATCCAAACTTAAGTGAATAAACTGTTCATGCATGGCAATCACATCAAAGTTCCACAACCCATTTTTCCAAAGCACCCAAATACCGCCACTGAACCCTTAAGCGTCCGCGACTTTGACATTATCAAAGCCCAACATTTGAGAGATTTTTTGAGCTCTATGGCCCTTTGCTCGAGTTTCTAAAATGGCCAGAAACTGAACACCATGTTTCCTTACTAATTCCGTTGCAAGCCTTGAGAAAGTCTTGGCTCCCGTACCTCTACTATTCTAGAAGAGAAAATTCATAGTGAACTGGTAGGAGCGGACTGAGCTTGAGAGCTCACTGTACCTTCAGCATTAGTAGAAAAAATCCTGGTAGCAGTCGTCTCCTCTAACTGAGTTCTGCATCCATGCTATTGGGTACTACCTCTTCGTTCGTATATAATCATATATATGGTTATAGGACCTATAACCGTGTGTATGATTATTTATTATTAGAAATATAAACATAAAATTATGGGTCCATTTGGATTGGCAGTGAAAAAAGCAACTTATTTTCAATATGACTTTTAGAAAAGTAAGATTGGATAAAAGTTAAATTAGATAAGCTAAATTGTGTTTGGATTGGAGTTTAGAAAAATTAGTTTGTAAAAGTGATATTAGTAAAAGGTTGTTTGGATTATGATTGAGTAAAAGTAAGTTTGGTTTAAAAATAACCAAAATGGGTATAAGTTTTAATAAATAATGAATCATAATTAAAAAAATAATTTTACATAATATAATAAATTTATTTTTATCTCCATACGCTTCGCTTCATTTCACCCTTATCATTTGAGTCAGCCTAATATTATTATTTTATCTCGTATAGTAATTTTATTTCGTTGGATAAGACATAATAATAGGAATTTTAATCAGATTCCATGATTTTCGGCCAAAACCAAACAGCAGTTGCCATAATAATTACACAGTGACTCGGAAAAGAAGATAACAAGTTGACTTCATTGTGGCTTCTCACTTTCTGGTTCTGCGCCTCTGCCCGCCCCACATCTGACACATCACAGCAGCAAAGCATAAGCAGATAAGTCCTCAAAATAAGCTAGATTCGTGGGCTTCCATTTGCACACACGTCCGGTGAGCTTATTTCAGACAAGCTCAATTGGGCTTAAGCCCTTCCAAATAGGACCAACATTCTCAATCGGGCTTCTGCCTAAAATAAACTGTTTTTCACCCATTTTAAGCCCTACCAAACTGGCACCATACTACTTCCAATTATAAATATAAAATCTAGTTGTAGTATAAATTGCACTACAAACTCTTATATTTAGAATTAAAAGTAATACTCCTCCAATTCTTAATATAGGATCTAATTATGAAGTTAATATTAGTCTTATATCTAAGACCTATTTCATATATTTATTAATTTTTTTAAAATTAATCTTATTGATGTTCTCTCAACAATAATTAAGTAAAAAAAAGGCGAAGAAGGGAATGAAGGAAGATGCTTGGGGTGTTTTGAAAAAAAATCATACTACCTCTGATCCTTAATATAAGATCTTATTTGACTTTTATTTTGGTTCTAAATATAAGACCTCAATCCACGTTGTTTCTTATATTTATTCTTTTTCTCCAAAATAGTTCTTCTAATAATAATAGTTATAACTAATAAACTTGATTAGGAAGGATATTTTTGAAAAAAAAATACTTATTTATTACAAATAATTAATTTCACTTGTTTCCTTAATTTATTCAAATTAGTTAACTACCTTTTATATTTAGGACCAGAGGTAGTATTAACTAATTTAATTAACATTCTTAATCTATTTAAATTAATTAATTAGATCTTATACTAAATACTAAAAGAAACTTAAATTCAGACCGTCTGATTTCGATCAAAACGATCTAAATTTGGCGCTCATAACCCAAAGTGGCCACACTTCCATTCCACCAAATGAAGTTGAATTTTTCTTACACGCTTTTTGTCTCATTAATCAATTCATTATACCATACATGTGACCCATGTTTTCAATTGATGAACTGATGAAGACAAGAATAGCCGCCCGATTGGACGCTAGCATCCCAAATGCTTCACTCCGATGCACTTCAGCAAAATAACACACAGGGCAATAAAAAATAACAATAACAACAACAACAATAATCCAACCGGAAAGCACTATGAATTTTTGAAATAATTATATCTAAAAATTTAAATATTCTAAATCATAAATTGATGCTCAAAAATTGTAATACTTGATGAACGTCAAGATGATCATTAAGTTCCATAAAATTTAATACTAGACTTTAAACAAGTTATTTTAAAATTTAAATAAAATTACAACTTTTTCCTTAGAGTAACGTTTTTGAAATTTAACAGTAAAGTAATTACGACCTTGTCATAACTATTAAGATTAAAATCATTTCGTACTTCATGATTTTTTTATTATAATATTATAAAGCCTAAATTCCAGAAAAATGTTTGCAGGTTGAGCACTCTCTCTCTCTCTCAAACCCAGAAGTAGTGAAATACAATCAGAAACCTTAGACAAACTTCTGATACAAGTTTAAATTCATTCTCTGTAACTGAATTCCACATCGAATTCATAATTATTCTTACAATTACTCTATGGATCAAAACAAAGCAAGCAAGAGCAACATACATACATATATATATATCGATGAATACACAGAAACCAGATTCATTCACATCGATCATCACGATTAATCTTTGAACAACAAATTAGATAAACCCAAGCTCGGTGATTTTCTCAGCAAGTTCGAGTGTAATCGCCACAGCGTTGTCTCGGAGCACCTCCGTTTGACGGTGGAAGGCAGCTCCGGTAACCTTGATTTTGAGGACAGTTGACAGAAGCCTGATTCCGATTACCTGTTCTTGAAGTCGTAGACTGCCTAATATCGTATAGCATTCTGGCTACACGCGATTCCACCGGAAATTCCACCTCCAGGTCGAAGTCGTCGCCAATGACGCAGTGGCTACCGCCGCACGCGGTGGTGAAGCTGCCGTTGACCTTCTCTGAATTCGCTCTACTCAGATCTGCCTGAACCAGTATGATCATCATCATCATTGTCAAGAATCGCAGAGAGATTAGGTTGTTCATCCTCGGTTCTCTGATCTCTCTCTCGCCCAATCCGGGTCGCTCGGAGATTCTATTGACTGATTCGCTTTGTCGGTCGGAGAAAGGTGTTTGTTATTGAACCTGGATGGAGGGATGATGGATTTTCACTATTAAAGCTGATGTCCTTACCAACTTCATCTCGGCTCCCATTCTTTATTCAAGCGTATCAACTTGTGAGGAATCTTTAAAATTAAATTGAAAGGGAATTCTAATTTTTTTCTTCTAATTTTATTTATTAAAACATTTGCAATTGAGTTGGTATAAGTTACAAAAACTTCTAAAGTCTCGTACCTACTCTCTATTATTAAAATTTATGAACTTAATTTTCTGAAAATTTTTTGATATAACAAACATCTATATGTATTAACATTACTCATGTGAATTGGAAAATTTGACATAATAGATATAAGGAACTTAACCTAACTATTTTTCTTAACATAATATTTTAAATGTGTCTGATTTGTTATAATATATAAATATAATAAAGAAAATAAAGCAATTTATGTGATATAGTATTGGAAACATATTATAATAATTAGTAAGTATAAATATTTAAATTATATGAATTAAATTAAAAAATTGTAAATACGACAATAGAAATAATTAATTAAAAATAAGTGAAAAGAAAAAAATTAAAAATAAATATTTTGGATAAAACTATTAGCAAAATATATGATAATTATAAGTTATTAGTAATTCATAATCTTGTTAGACCAACTCATTTTGTGAACCTAAGAATTAATTAACTAATCATTAATTATTATCAACACTTATTTTTCTTAGAAAATTTACTATTCATAAAATTTAAACAGTAAGACTGTAAGAGTCTTCGGCCGTTTGAAACTACCTTATAAATATAATAGCAGCAGTGAGAGGAAATACGCTTCAAAACTTCTTTTTTTTTTTTGGGGGGGGGGGGAATGACCAACAAAATAAGACAGAAAGTCATTCGGTTCGGTGAGGATTTGGACTTTCAAGTTATGATTCATTTAATTTAATTAGTTTTAATTTTTTAAAATCACTATGTGCGTGATTTATGATCTGTTTATAAAAAATTAAAAACGGGGTTGCAGAAAAATTCAAAAGATGCGGGAGCACATTAAAATAATTTCTTTTCTTTTTTATACAAAAAAAATAAATAACTAATTTTTAAATATTAAAAAATTAATTTAGTTATTTAAAACAAATGTGTGTTAATTTTGTTACTCTTTCTTGTTTTCAACTTGTTTTTATCTCTGTTTTTTGTGTTTTTATAGAATACTAATTATGTGTATCGTAATCATCTCTTGATGAACACTCTATATATAAATTTAAAAAGCAAAATAAATTGCACACCAAAAAAAAAACCAAAATAAATTGAGGTACCAAAACAAATTGATTATCTAATTCTCATATACTCCTCTGGTCCTAAATATGAAACATATTTTGTTGTGTAAATTATATCACAAAATGGATTTTATATTTAGAACTTACACTATAAAATAGGTTTTATATTTAAGACTAAAAGAGTATTTAGCATCAAAGGTAATTCTACGGAGGTATGCATTCTCATTTGGCGGTTATACTCCTCTGGTCCTAATTATAAGACCCAATTGACTTATTTGAAGAGATTAAGGAAGTAAGTTAAGTTGGTTATTTATAATAAATAAGTGTTGTCATTCCTAAAATATCCTTGCTAATTAAATATATTAGCTAAAACTATCATTATTAGAAGGATTATCTTGGGAAAAAATCCATAAATATAAGAGACAAAATGGATTGGGGTCTTATAATTAGGACTAAATAAAAAGTCAAATGGGGTCTTATAATAAAGACCGGAGGAGTATTAATTATTGAAGCTTGGTCAAGCGGCTTATGTGTGTGTGTGTGTGTATAAAAGCCACATATTATATATATATATATATATATATATATTCGGGACTGAAAAGGCCACCTATATTATATGTTGATGACGTCTTAGCATGAGAATTTTTGGTTTCAAATTGAAGAAAATTAATGTGAACAACGTACCAACTGCCAATTATTCTCATAGTAATGCACAATTTCAACTATATAGAAGGCAGGTGCGATCATCCTTTCCATGAGGGATGTGATGGGGAGCCAGTATTAGACCTCATCATAGTAATAAACATCATGATGTATCGAATCTCAATCATTTAAAATTAATATAAATAGCTGAGATTTAATATTTAAAATTTTTGTTTTTTAAAAATATTTTTTTAATAAGCATATAATCCAAAATAAATGTAACATCTTAATAATAAGTTTTTTAAAAAATAATTTTTTGTTTAAAAATTACTTACTAATTGAAAATTTTAAATCCAAACCACTAAAATTATATCTCAATAATTTAGATTTCATAGTGATAGGTATCAAAACTACTTTCCTTATGGATATTATTCTAGTGCAATTATTCCATTTTTTAAATAAACCAGTCAAGCATACTGACTTGTCTCTCAAATGCCACAGACGTAAAAGTACATATGCACAATGGGATGAAACATTATTAGTTAAACATTTTTTTCTTTTTTCAAAAAATTAATAATTTATTTTATTTAGTTTTTGTGAAAACTCAATCATTAAAATTTGACTACTCATTCAACTTTGTTACAAGTTTCAGTCAATTAATAAATCAGTCCTCACATTTTTAGAAAATATGTAGTTCTTCAGGTATTAAGCTGTAACTTATTATAAAATTGTAGATGCTAATATATCAAAAGAATTAAAACTTAAGGTATTGAGTTTTAATATGTTGAATACTAATTACTGAGTCATAACTAAATCAAAACTGCACATATTAAATGATTAAATTTCTTGATTAAAAATAATTAATTTTCTTTAAAAACTTACACAAGTAAATACAATAGTTAGTAGAAGGGTTAGTTTTAGACTTAAATACAATATCCCAATCTAATTTACCTCTCAAATTTATAATTATTTCCCTAAACTCTCCATTTGATTATGCATATAAAGGATGTTTTTATGAAGGATTAATTTTCAATGCAAATAACTAAAGGGCTATTTTAGAAAATCAACACATATTATTAGCAAATAAGTAATGTAAATAATTTTTTAATTTATATGAATTAATTATATAACCCTTATATTCTAATTCGAGGCAGTGCATATCTTCTGAAAATTAAACTTAAAAATTGCAATTTTTCAGTTTTCACAACTCAATTTAAATTTTTGTATAGTGTGTGTGTGTGACATCGATGGCTCTAGGTGCAATAAAATTAAATAAATTCCAAACGCAAGATTTTATTCTACTAATATACTTTGAATCCAGACATCTAATTTCAAATTTGCAGGCTTCAATATTCTAATTTCAACAAGCAACACATATATTTTGCTCAAAAAAAAAAAAAAACAAGCAACACATATATTGAGGATAAAATTAGGCGGTGAAGTCAGCAAATTAAGACTAAGTCAACGAAGAAATAGAAGAAGAAAACATAAAGCCCCGGAATCATAATTAACCTGCCGTCCTGCACCAGATACCTATTTTAATTGTTTAATTTCTTATCCTTTTTTTTGTTGCCATAATTTCTTATCCTTTCTTTGAAAAATTAATTTTCAGAATATTCATCAAGAGTGACTATTTTTTCTTTGAAAAATAAAATTCAACTCCAAAAGGACTAGATATCACGTCTTACTTGTGTAGAATTATTTTCTTACTTTTGATTATTAGTACTAAATAAGGAAAATTAATAGCTGAGTTTAATTTTGGGACATAATATGAACCAATCCTCGTCCCCAAAAGTAAATGAAGTATTTATATTGGCATTTTTTGAATTATCAGCATCCAGAAAAAAAAAATCAATTCAGTTTTCTTTTCTCCTTAATTTTTCTTTTTATTAAATTCTGTTTCCAAATTTTATATAGTTTATTTCCAAATTTTGAAAATTTTTAATTCTTTTTTGGATATATTTTTGTAAACTGTAATAGTATTTTTAATTAAATAAAATAACCTTACAAATTTGGTTGACACCAATTTCAATATTAATGAAAGTGGCATTAAATAATGGGTAAAGTTGCATCTAACATTTTAATTTTTTTTATAGTACGTCCAGCATCATGATCTTATTTGGCTAGTGCATTTAACATCTCGGTATTATTTTATTTATCTACATCTAGCATCCTAAATTTTAGAATGTTGGATATACTAAAAATAAGGTTAAGGTGTTGGATGCATTATGAAAAAGATTATAATGCTCAATGTATTTGAGAAATAAGATGAGGATGCTAAATGTACACCTTGGCCTTAAATAATTACAACTAAACTTGTCATCATAATCATTAAATATGACAAATATTGTAGTACTAATTTATGCATGATAAACCTTGACGGCTTAACCATACACCATAAATAGACATATATTAGATGTAATTATAATGATGCCAATGGAAAGACTTAAGAGCACACAAGTGTGAATATATAAATTAATATTGTTGGCAAAAAAAAATTAATTAATAATAATTATTCTAAAATAACTAATTTGATGAGTTTAATTACTAAATTAAAATTATTTTTTTCGTTTTCCCTATAAATGAACAGTACTAAAATCACTCAGCTATCATCCAACTCTCTTTGATCTATGTATATAATCAAAGTGGGGAGGTTAACTATATTCTTCACTAAACGACAAAAGCTACCTAATTATGAAGATATGCCAATAGGATGCTAATCGATGCTTAATTATAATCCAATTTTTAATATTTAGGGCGAACGCAGGCCAGGAATTGGAGTTGGAGGGACCAGTAGCAAGACAAGGCCGTAGCCCCCCCACCTTTCTCGGAAAATGATTTTTATGAAATACAAAATAGGAAGAATTTCAATAAACTCTTTTAATAACTAATTAATATCAGTCAATGTCAAAAAAATTTAAAATTTGAATCGACCACATTGGACCAAAATAAAATTAAAATTTGGGTAAAAATATAATACCACTCCTTTTTATTTTTTTCAAAAAGCAACTATTAATTGTCACTAGAGCTTTGACCTCTAGCACTGGTCACTTGAGCACCAGCGGTCGGAGGATTTTTTTTTTTTAAAAAAAAAAAGACGGCTAGGAGGTTTGAACCCATGATCCCTTGGGACACAAAAAAAAAAAAGACCACCAAGCCAATCAATTCACTTAATTATATGTTGTAAAGAAATATATATATATATATATATAAATGCAAGTGTTAAGTGTAAATGAACAAATTAAATCCAACAATTTACAATAAAAATTTTCTTATTTATAAGAAACATAAGGAAATTTGTAACCCCAAATGCAAGTGTGTAGGTGTGAATAAACAAGTGAAATTCAGCGATTTACAATAAAAATTTATTGATTTATAACCAAATTTAGCGATTTGCAAGAAAAATAAACATTACAAAACATATAAGAGAATTCACAACTTCAAAATATAAGAGTTTAGATATAAATGAACAAGTAAAATTCAACAATTTACAACAAAAGTTTAGCAATTTACAACCAAAATTTGGCGATCTATAAAAAACATAAACATTTGTATTTATGGTTGTGAATTTTCTTATATTTCTTGTAAATTAAAAAATTTTTATTATAAATTGTTGAATTTTATTTGTAAATCGTTGAATTTCATTTATTCATTTACACTTGGACCTTTGCATTTGTTTTGTTATATATATTTTTCTTTATATTATATGACTAAGTAGATTGGTTGGCTTGGTGGTTATATTCATTGTGGTGTGTGAAGAGGTCATGGGTTTAAACCCCTCTTTGTCACATTATTTTTAAAAAAATTATCCTTCAGCTATTAGTACTCAGGTTAGGTGGCCGGCGACAATTAATATTTAAAAAAAAAATCAAAAGGAGGGGTATTATTGTATTTTTATCCTTAAATTTTAATTTCATTTTGACTCAAAGGGGTTGACTAAAATTTTGAAATGTTTTATGGATTGACTAATATTAATTAGCTACGAAGAGGGTTTATTGAAATTCTCTTTACAAAATACACATTTAGTCTTATTTATAAATTACTTTTAACATATTTCACAAATACAAAGAAAAAAACTTAAATTATATTAACTCCACATTAAAATTTAATAATTTTTTAACTTTATCTCTATTTAATATACATTATACTTTATAAAAACAAAAATAACACAATAATAAACAAAGAGTAAAATTGTATATTCATATGAAAAATTTCTCTCTCTATCTTATAAATGCACAAAATTTTTTTTTCATCTAACCCTCATCCTTGGGTTCAGTTGGCAAGGGGGTTGGACACTCACAAATGGAGTGGGTTCGATCCCTGAGGTGGTCGAGGTGTTAGGGGAGGCATATTCACAGCTTAGTAAAGTTGAAAGATTCCTACTTATTGGGCTAGAAAAAAAAAGCTTACTTGTCATGCTCCCGTGCCTATAGGGACAGGCCATAGTAGATCATGAGTTAGTTTCCCAGTCCTTGGATCATAGGTGAGCCTGACTCATTTCCTAAAATTTTCCATTCAAAAACAAAAATTTCTTCTCTCTCTACCTTATAAAGGTATGACTGGAAAATTCCTTATATTTTTGCTCTATAAATAAGATTAGAGGAGTATAACAATACTAATAAATTATACTAATAAATTTTCAATTAGTTTTATTGATATTATTTGAACTTTTGTTTTAATTTTGGAATTTAAAAATCCTTTCTTAAAAATGAAAATTAAATTACAAAAATATTACTTTAACAATTGCACTTTTTAAAAAAATATTTTTTAGGAAAAGAAAAAAGAATTGAACAGATGTCCTTGATTTGTTTTCAAATTTAGAAAAAAATAACTATTTTAAAAATCAAAACGAGATCAGGAGTAATGCATGGTTTAACTTTTATTTCAGACTTTTTTCATTTTAAAAATAGAAAAATTGTTGTGAATTTTGTAAAAATTTAATTAGGTTTGTGTTGATTTCAAAAGAAAAAAGGGAAAAAATTAAAACATATATCCTTATAATTTATCTCCATGTTAGGGGAGGCACATTCATAGCTTAGTAAAGCTGGAAGATTCCTACTTATTAGGCCAGGAAAAAAAAGCTTACTTGTCATGTTCCCGTGCTTATAGGGACAGGCCCTAGTAGATCATGAGTTAGTTTCCCTGTTCTTAGATCATAGGTAAGCCCGACCCATTTCTTAAAATTTTCCATTCAAAAACAAAAATTTCTTCTCTCTCTACCTTATAAAGGTATGACTGGAAAATTCCTTATATTTTTGCTCTATAAATAAGATCAAAGGAGTATAACAATACTAATAAATTATACTAATAAATTTTCAATTAGTTTTATTGATATTATTTGAACTTTTGTTTTAATTTTGGAATTTAAAAATCCTTTCTTAAAAATGAAAATTAAATTACAAAAATATTACTTTAACAATTGCACGTTTTTAAAAAATATTTTTTAGAAAAATAAAAAAGAATTGAACAGATGTCCTTGATTTGTTTTCAAATTTAGAAAAAAATAACTATTTTAAAAATCAAAACGAGATCAGGAGTAATGCATGGTTTAACTTTTATTTCAGACTTTTTTCATTTTAAAAATAGAAAAATTGTTGTGAATTTTGTAAAAATTTAATTAGGTTTGTGTTGATTTCAAAAAAAAAAAAGGGAAAAAAAATTAAAACATATATCCTTATAATTTATGTCCCTATTTTGCATCTGGGTCCAGTAGCTTATTTTATTTGAATTAAAATCTTATAATTTGATTCTCTATAAATATTAATCTTGAGCGTTAGATAATCCATTAATTTGAACTTATAAAATTTCACGAACTTTATAAAATTTATTTCGTTTCATTTAACACCTTTTTAACATTACCATATTTCTATAAATGAAGCTTCATAAAGTTTTACAAGGTATTTAACATCTATATTTATAAAATCATTTGAGATGCTTTGAACATGTTTTAAAAAAAGTCATTGGATGCGTGGGTTAAAAGGTTAATCAAGCAGTATGAAATCGCACCTAATTGGATAAGGAATTTTGTTGTTGTTGTATTATTTAAATAAGAATTGTCAAGTCAAATTATAGTAATTCACATAATTAGATTTCCTTGAAAAACAAATCTGCAATGTTTGAATTCTCGCTCAAACTTACATTACTGAAATCAAATCTCGATTAATTGAACCAACTACTACCACTAAACCTATGTTTACAAGACATTGAATTTTATATATCTAAGTCCAAAAAGGTTTTCTTTCCTCTTCTTCTTCTAGGTTTTTTTGTCCCCTTTCTAAAGAAAACAGAGGAAGATAGAGGCATATCGCACCTAAAGCCTCCTCCTTTGACTAATGATGGGCGAATTTTTAAAATTAAAACCATCCCGTCCATTATCTCTTGAATCGTAAAGTAATCCAAACAAGAAAAGCCACTTGGTTTGCTAATTGCTAGTGGCAGTATCTTGTGGGATTTGAGCTTCAACTTTTGGCATCTTCCCTCTTCTAGCCTTCCTGTTATCCTACAGCGACGTTATACCAGCAACTAGAAAAACGATCAAAGAGCTATAACTATCAGAAAACTTAAAACCATAATTCCATACTTCTTTTGTTTTCTACATGAAACTCCGTTGTGTTTTCTTCCCCAGAAGATGAACCTGATTCGCCCCGCCACCATATTCTTCCTTTCGCTGTCTCTGTCTTTCCTTTCTATTCTCGTCGTCGATTCTTACGATCCCGTTGACCTCTTTAGCATCAACTGTGGCTCTAGTGGAAATTCTTCCCTCGGAATCAGGACATGGATAGGAGACATCGATTCAAAGCTTTTATCTTCTTCTTCACAGGACAAATCAGTTCATGCTGAACCAATCGATCAAGCTCCTTCAAATGTTCAGGTCCCATTCACCACAGCTCGTCTTTCTCGCTCTAAGTTCACCTACTCTTTCCCTGTCACCCCAGGTCAGAAATTCGTTCGTTTATTCTTCTACCCATCTTCATACCCAGGTTTTGATTCCTCTAATGGCTTCTTCACGGTGGAATCTGGGGGGTTCACTCTTCTTAAGGACTTCAACGCTTCCCTCAATGCTCTGGCTGAACAGAGCGACACCTTGTTAAGAGAATATTGCATCAACGTGGATGATGGTGGGAGGCTGAACTTGACCTTCACTCCAAACTCGACGAACCCAGATTACTATGCTTTCATCAATGGAATCGAGATCGTTTCCATGCCTACTGATCTTTACTACACAGATTCCGGCGGTCAAGGGGTTCCATTTTTGGGTGGTGGAAACTTTTTCACAATCGGAAATAGCTCTGCTTTGGAAACAGAGTTTCGGCTCAACGTTGGTGGAAGAGAAATACCTCCTGATCACGACACAGGGATGCTCAGGTCGTGGGAACAAGATAATGGTTTTGTGACGGATCAAAGATATTTACCTGCTCAATTTGAACCTGTGAATCTAACTTACACCATGGAGCCTGATTATACAGCACCCGTTGATGTCTACTTCACAGCAAGGTCTATGGGAAGAGACGCTACTTGGAACAAGATGAATAATCTCACTTGGAAATTCTCTGTTGATTCTGGTTTTACTTACTTGATTAGACTTCACTTTTGCGAGCTTGATCCAAACATTACGGACTCTAGTGACAGAGCGTTCTTCATCTACATAGCCGGACAGGTGGCTGAGGATCACGCCGATGTTCTGAAATGGGCAAAGCAAAAAAGAGTTCCAGTTCGCAGAGATTATGCTGTTTCTGTTATAGGAAATCAGAAGAAGGCGAAGCTTTTGCTCCAATTGCATCCTCTTCCCGTTAGCCAAACTCTTTTCAGCGATGCGTTCTTGAACGGACTCGAGATTTTCAAAATCAGCGACCCACAAAGTAATAGTCTCGCGGGACCCAACCCTGACCTTCCCCCTCCTCCTCTGACGCCGCCGTCAGTTCGGAAATCCACAAAAAGTAGCAGTAAAACGGCCGCGATAGTCGGCGTCGTCGTCGGAGTGGTTGCCGGCGTCCTTTTATTCTCCATGATTGGTGCCTTCTTCCTCATTAGAAGAGGAAAGAGAGTGAAGGATTCAAAGTCCAGTGACGCAGGCTCCAAGTGGGGTCCACTATCACATTCCACTGCCAAATCCACCACCACGACAGCCTCAACTCTGCCGTCTGATCTCTGCCGTTACTTTTCAATCGCCGAGATCAAAGCCGCCACCAACAACTTCGACGAACTATTCATCATCGGCGTCGGAGGATTCGGCAACGTGTACAAAGGCTACATCGACGACGGCACCACGCCGGTGGCCATCAAGCGGCTCAAACCAGATTCACAGCAAGGAGCCCACGAGTTCAAAACCGAGATTGAAATGCTGTCACAGCTTCGTCACATTCATCTAGTATCTCTCATTGGTTACTGCAACGAGAACAACGAGATGATCCTGGTTTACGATTTCATGGCTCGGGGGACCCTCCGTGACCATCTATATAACTCCGATAACCCACCTCTTACATGGAAGCAAAGGCTCCAGATTTGTATCGGAGCGGCGAGGGGATTGCATTATCTGCATGCAGGTGCGACGCACACGATCATTCACCGTGACGTGAAGACGACCAACATCTTACTGGACGAGAAATGGGTCGCCAAGGTTTCGGACTTCGGATTATCCAGAATCGGACCTACGGGCATGTCCAAGGCTCACGTCAGCACAGTGGTGAAGGGTAGTATCGGGTATTTAGACCCAGAATACTACAAACGTCAACGTTTGACTGAGAAGTCCGACGTGTACTCCTTCGGCGTGGTGCTGTTTGAGATATTGTGTGCCCGGCCGGCGCTGATCCGCACGGCGGAGAAGAAACAGGTGTCACTCGCTGATTGGGGCAAGCATTGCTACCAAATGGGGTCCCTGGCTCAGATCGTGGACCCAGCTTTAACGGGAAAGATATCGCCGGAGTGTTTGAGGAAGTTCGGCGAGATAGCCGCAAGCTGTCTGCTGGACGATGGGACCCAGCGGCCATCCATGAACGACGTCGTATGGGGGCTGGAGTTTGCGTTGCAGCTGCAGGAGAATGCAGAGCAACAGTCGAGGAGTGAAAGTGGAAGGGAAGAGTTTGAAGGAGGAATAAAGAGCTCTGAGGATAGCCATGACGATTTGTTCAGCAGCAGCACTGGAACGAGCGTAGGGGCATTTATGGAATTTAACAAGAGTTACAGTGGAGTGAGCAGGACGACGACAAGTAGCGGAGGCCATAGTTATGGAAGTAAAGAAACAGATAAGTTGATGTCAGCAAATGTATTCTCAGAGATCGGAGATCCAAAAGCAAGATGAAGTTTACTGATGTTGAAGGTATAAGAGTACAAGTGTAGCGTTTTAATTTTCTGGGGACATATTGTGTGTCAAGTTTGTAAGTTGTTTGTTAGTCATCTTTGAGAGTTGTTATAAGCATTTCAATCAAGTTATGCAGAAAAATATAACAAAATCTGGTAATATTAGTTAGCAAAAGCATCATTGTCACAAAACATGCAGGGCTCTTGTTGAAAAATTAATTTGCAAATAGTCCATATGACAAGGAATTGTACCATGAAAGATAAGTTATACACACAAAAAATTAAGTTGTAAAAAAAAAATTGTACAAAATATTAGGATTAATTTACATATAGGGAAGATAATTATAATGGGAATTAAATTGCACAAAGCAAACTATTTACTAGTTAAATTCTTGATAAGTGATGTATCCCCAATTTTCCTGTATTTATTATATCTATCTTCTATCTCACCTTAGGAATTGAAAAAAGAGTAATACTACTTGTGGTTCTTAATATAATATCTTGCTAACTAATTTTAAAAGAAAATTAGTTAAAAGTAATATATATATATATATATATTTAATTTGTTTGTGTGTGTTTGAAGTGCCGATGTTCCATCTTATTGAGCTCCCGCACCTGAGCTTGAGCTGCCCAAATGGTCTATAGCTTAGGCTTTTTTTAGGAGCCTTTTAATATATCTTTTTATCTTATTAGATAATATATTTTGATTTTTTATCAAAAAAAATAAAAAAGTGCCGATGTTTCATATGTCACTCATTTCTTTATTATACTGTCTTGAAATGCACTTGGGTTTGATATAGAAGAATATATGTCTACCTTTAATGGAACTCATGACACTCAATCTTTACCTAATGGAAGCTATGTGGATATTTGCCTGAGACATGTTTTTAGAATTCATAATGCCCCTACATATACTTGGCATGCTATAATGCTCATTCTCAATCTTATCATGATTTTACTTAAGATAAAAATATCATTTTACCCGTGATCTTATTTTTCTCTTCTATAATTGCATAAAAAAAAATTATAAGTAAAATTACACAACTAAAAAAATTAGAGTGCTGATACACCACCTACTAAATAAGATCAAGGATAAAATTGTATTTTGCATCTTTTCACTTTATGTTCCAATGGCATAAAAGATCTTGTTCATGTTGGTATACTGGGACATGCTTAATTTATTTTATGGTGAGATCACCCTCTTTCAGTTTAAAAGATGTTTATCTCTATGGAATGGGATATAAATAGACAAAGATTGGCCCTCTTTCGTCATTATCCTCAGCAGAGGTACGCTTCAAGATATTTTAATAAATAAATTTATGTATAGCTATTAGCACTTTCATAACAATTTTAAGAAAGGCCAATCATTTTTGAAACCTGATAACAAGACATTCCGTGGCACGCTGCATGTCTGATGGATATTATTCTGCCAAAACAAAAATCTGTTATTTTCAGGGAAAAAAAAAAAACAAGAGAAGTATCTGATGTCAACAGCAAGCTTTTTTAAGAAATAATATCACCCGCTATGCTTGGACAGAGTCCCGAGCTCAAAAGGAAAAGCATCTCTGACAATAAGTATTTGCTAATGATGCACTCTTTCTATTGTTATAAGAGTTAAGCTGACTAGAAATTAAGAATATAATTTTAATTATTTACTTGAAAAACTATCATCTTTAATGAAACTCCTTTAGTATATGTGATCAATAGAATTATTTGAAAAAGTAACTATAGATTTATAAAACAAGATGGAGATCTTACATTTAGAACTAAAACAAACTTATCAACTTATATATTTGAGATGGATAATGCTTATTTATTATTGAGTTATAATCGAACCAACATTGAACACATACATATACCTGAGCAGTAATCTTACAGTTATCAAACAAATAACATGAATGTCGGATCACAATCCACAATGTAAATTTTGTTCCTTGTCCGCAGCAAGACCAGAGACTTGCAAATCACACATTCATACTGAACTACATGAACTTGAAAATTGAAAATGAACAAAGATGGCGCACAACTCAAACTTGTTCACAACTTCAGCTTCCCCAGAACAATGCATTGCTTCTATGATTTGACTGCAAAAGGAGGATAAATAACCTTCATAATCTACTCTTCTCTATTGTCATATGAACAGAGCTGTAAGAGATAAGTGCCATCTTTTAATTTAAAGGGAAAATGAATCTGCAAGGTTCAAGGCATGTTGGAATTTTTTTTTTTTTTGGGGGAATAATGACATTCAGGAAACCATAAATTCGGAAAAAACCTCACAAGGACTAAACAATTTTAAAGTTATCAGTTATTCTTCCTTTAATTACAATTCAGAATTCCTAATATTACAACTTTGGGTATTAGTTGGTCAAAACGGAAATAATCAGAATCAGAAAAGCGCGTTATAATTAACAGGAGATTAAGTGATAATTCTTGAAACCATTGTTCTATAATCAGCTGGTAGTCCAAATTATAATATTTAGAAGGTTGCGTTGTAACTAATGGAAGAGTAAATGGTAATTTTTAGCTAGTTAGATCTTTTTGGGGGGCTTTCAAATTTAAGGTCTTTTCTGCAGTTAATCTGTGATTCCCTGATTTTGATTTTTCCTTCTCTCTACCCAAGGAGGAGGGGTTTGAAAGATTTTATTAATCAACTAACACAAATGATATAAGAATGAATATATCAGGAAGTCGATGCTGTCAAATTAACAAATTAAAATGGCAACAAATAGAAAAAAAAAGATCGATTTAAAAAAAAAAAAAAAGGAATTGTACCTGACAATTCAACCATTGATATTAGCAGCTTAGTTCAGAAAAGCGATATATGGCACATGTTGGACTTTATCATAATCCTCTCCACCCCTTCCTATCCTGCTCTTGAAAGATTTAGGCATCCATCTGATCTCAATCTCACGAAGACCAGCAACAAACTTCAGTCCATGAGGAACTGTCTTCAACTTGTTGCAATCAACTATTGATAATCGATAAAGTTTAGGAAAGGCTTGATCCTCTATAATCCACTCCTCTAAATTAGGAAGGCCCCGAAGTAATAGAAATTTCAGCTGTGGAAACCCATTTCGCGAGCATACCATTTGCTTTCCAATGAACATTTCCCATCCACTTAAGAATTTCAAGTTAGGCAGTTTCTCCAACGTCACCATTGGGTCATCCACTAATCTAGAACCCCACAATGTTAGCTTGGCAATTTGTCGAGGGAACAAACTGATTTCTGGAAGCCTTTGTATCCGCCCTTCAATTTGTAGTTTGTGGAGGGAAGGACAGCCTAACACCAGTTTTTCAAGATCCACTACCTTGTCAGGAAAAGAAAACTTATCTGTTCTTAAGGACAAAGATTGAAGGTAGTTCAACTTCTTGTTTGGAGGGCTGAAAATTTCACTGAAATCTTGAAAATACCTTGGATCATTTAACACCAATTTTCTCAGCTTGCTCAGTCTCAGTAAATCCTTTACGTCACATTTGTTGGCTGGGAAATTTACTAGTGTTTGCAAGTCGACCAGATCTTCCAATTGAAGGATGTCAATTATATTCCCACACCAATTGGGAAGATAAAGATGTCTCAACCGTTTCAACTTCCATATGACATTTGGAATTTGTACAGTTGAATCCCAAGTTACCTTAGTTATAGTTTGCAAATTCAGGGTCTGCAAGTTCTTCAAATTGCCTAGGGAAGACGGCAATATTTGTAGATAAGTTCTCCTTAGACTCAGAAACTTCAAAAACAACAGATCCCCCACTTCTTTTGGCAAGCAATCTCCCTCTTTTCCCTTGATTCCTTCAAAATTGAGAACTCTTAGCAATCTGTAATTCTCAAAAACATTTTTGAGTAACTGCAAGTCCCCCAATCTACATTTCTTTTCATGAAAGTACAGCAGAGACCGAAGGCCTTTGTTTGCTTTATGATCACTTGGAATCAAATGATCGACATTCTGATCCAAGAAGACAGCAAGTCGGCGAACAACGCCTGATGGTTTTGCATCCAACGTACAAGCTGAAGAAGAACCACTGGTCCCATTTTGTGGCAAACCACCAATAATATGGAGAAAACCTTCTTGTTTTGCTTTTGACAAACACAATTCACGCATTAAGTCATGGAGTCGGCAGGTTTTAATCCTTCCACTTGACCCCATCTGACCAACTTCAACCATGCACCTGCTTATCAAGTCATTTAGATAGAGTTCTGCGACACACTCCATTATCTCTCCTCTTTCAGTCTCATACTGAGATGCAACTACACCTTCTGCAACCCATAACCGAATTAACTTTTTTGTTGATATTTCAGAGTCTTCAGGAAACTGGCTCAAATAGAGGAAACAAGGTTTTAGATGATAAGGCAGGTCATTGTAACTTAGAGCCAACACCTTAGCTAATCTTGACTCTTTCTGTACTTCTCCCGTTATTAGGTAAGTCGTCATATATTTATTTATCATTTCCCAATGCTCCAATGTTACACTTGAGGCCAAGAGACCTCCAAGCACAATGATGGCCAAAGGCAAACCAGCACATTTTCCAGCCATTTCTCTGCCTAATTCTTCGAAGTCAGGATCAACTCTGAACTCTGCATATATCAGATAAAGGTACTCAATAACAAATAGCAAGCAGCACCATGGGACATACAGTAATCCTCCTAGCTAGATAATGCATATAATAACATTACAGAAAAATAAAATTTTACATTATTTCGTCATTCTTTTCATATTCAGAGATTGTCATTAAGCTGATATGAGATTAAATAATAATAATATCCACCAGTAATTCATTATTCGAACATACTTTAGTAGAGTCATAAGTCAATTATTAAACTATGACAGATGTAATTTCCAATGCAGACAACTTTTCTATGGTCTTTTCCTGGATCCCATAAGCCAGTTAGCCTCCAATGAACCAAAGAAAGAAAACAGCAACGATCTGACATCACATTATGGATCTTATGAATCTTAGAGCTATCATGATTTGAGAGAACAGTATTTCATAAATGATTTATGCATATGTGAAGATTAAGTACATCTGATCCATATATGTTTCTAACAGAGATTATGGGGATGTTTCCAGGAGTTTTAGTGTTAATGGCATATGAATAGTTTAATTTTGCTTCTAAGCCCTTCTGTTCAACCACTATTTTAATCCATAATGAGTAGAAATTTTGGACACTGTATCACTTGAAGAACAATGTCAACGTTAACAGCAGAAATTTAATGTTATCAATATTGACAGTCAAATAAAACTTTCAATGATAACCAGGTCTTAGAAGTAGAAATCTAGTGCCATCGATGTTCATAGTTGACAAATATTTTTAATGTTACAGAGGATAATCTTTCAATGGAATCAATTCCAATGGGTCTTGCTATTATTTAAAGACAAAACGGCCAACTTAACGTACATCATAATCAGCATAACCACCAATTATTCATTGCTCAAGAGTACAAAGTGATAATGTTCTTTCAAGAATCATTATCTCAGTTACAAGTTAGTAGAAGATGGTCATAAGGCATAACGATTAAAACATGACAAAATTTCCACAAACCACATCTTGTTCTGTATAACATTGGCCAGATAGAATCCAACGAACAAACAATATAAAGAAAAGATGTGACATGATATTATGCATCTTTGAAGAGTAAACATGTCTTGTCCGTGTATACGGCTAATACAGCTTACAAGGACGTTTCTAGAAGCTTCTCCGCCAATGGCATATGAGTAGTTTAATTTTGCCTCTCAGTCCTTTAACTCACCCAATATATTAATGCATAAACAGTAGAAATTTGGCCCAGGTTCAACTTAAACTTAATGTTACAAGTAAGAATTTAGTGTTATCAATGTTGATAGTTAACTCAATGTTACAGAGGATATTCTTTCAATGGAATCTTTTCCAGTGGGCTTTACTAATATTTAAACCAAAAACAAAAAAAAATGGTCAGCTTAACATGGAAGTACCTTTTATTTTCCAAATTAATGCACTTTAGTGTTGATGTGACTAATTAGAATGGAATTTCAATAAAATTTAACAACCTACGTTTAGCTAACTGTGCCGTTTAATGTGTGTAAATGATGAAATAAATAAATTGGACTATAGTACAAGAAGAAGAAATGAGCTTGCTTAGTGATTACTATTGTCAAATTACCTGTATAATCTCTTCTTGGAAAAGCTTTTCTCTTAAACAATTCCCAGCTTTCTTCTTCTTTTAAACACCCTAATTCGTGAAGCAAGCCAGTAGTATCCACATATGATGCTACATCTTTTTTGCGAGATGTGAATACAATTTTACTGTGGCTATTTTCTGATGGGAAGGCAGGACATAGAAGGTCCCATGCATCGGTTCCCCAAATATCATCCAAGATTATCAAACATTGCTTCTCCTGTTGAATTTTATACAACTTTTTTGCTAACTCTTCATCTCTCATGTTCGATATCTCATCCCTCTCCTCTCTTGATGGGGAAGTCAATTTGATTAGAATTCCCTCCCAAACATCTCTCTTCTTACATTGTTGAGATATGTAGGACCAAGCAAAACCCTCAAAGTGGCGCCTAATGGAATCATGATGGTAAACTTTTTTTGCGAGTGTTGTTTTACCAAGACCACCCATCCCACATATATACACAACTCGACGATGTCTATCATTACTCACTAGCCATCCCACTACTTGGTTTATGTCCTCATCTAATCCAACAATATACTCTTCAATAATATGAGAATATGACATTCTCAATTGCCTTTGCATCTCATTAGCAACATCTGGTTCTCTCTCTGTTGTTTGATTCAAACCATAAGTTTGCAAGCTCCTTGTGAGGTCGGATATCTGAGATTTGATGTATGCAATCTCAGAACCAACATGATGAAGATGTTTGATTTTCTCACGAGGCTTGTAGAGGGCATAATTTTCAATCACATCCTCAGCTTTATAGGCTATATTTTTTATCTCTGATACCCAATTTCGTATACTCTCATCTTTATGTTGCCTTTTCTCAGCATCTCTCAGGAAACATTGCATCCGCCTCAGTTCCACTTGCATCTGTCTGACATTATCACCCACTCCTAGTAACAAACTGGCCTCTCCAATCAGAAGATCACCAAGTCTCTCTACTGCATAGGACACAATTGACTCAACCATTCTGATTCTTGTGCTTCCTTCTTGAATCAATAGGAAGAGCAAACCTGCAGAAAATTTCGTGTCAGCAAAAAATTACATCTAAGTTGATAAACCTACTTATAATACAAGTTTATACAAGAGATGAGGCTCTTTTCCATTCACATTGGTTTTAATTTAATTCTTCGACCTCATCAGTTTCTAGCTAACAAAACAGTGGTAGGATACTTGTTCTGTAATCTCTGTATGGTATAATGATGATGCTCTTCTTGTGCAGGAACCTTCATGATAGTGATGACCAATAAGCTCTAAACAACAAAGATTTGACTTTGACAGGTGGTAGTCATACATATTAGAACAGCTTTTGAATTCATTATAACAATAGCATCATTGTGACCTTAACTGGATTCATGATAAAATATTCAAATCCTTGGCAAACTGCAACACAAAAGACTTGCCTCAAGAAGTTATGCAAAATATCACTTCAATTATGACACGCCAATTTTGACGATGAATAAAGGATTTTTTCACATCTTTCAAAGCAGGCTACAATTGAATTAAAGGGGAGACCAAATTTGGGGATCAGAATCTTAAACACAAGAACTCAACTTCGTGCACCTATAATAGAAACGAAAACATTACAGTTACGGAGACAAATGGAAAATTTAAGACTCCTTATGTAATTACAATTTCCATAATATTTCATTACCTAAATAAATCCCTAAACTGTCAGATTTACCAAAAGCACTGTAAACTAAATGGGTATTGAGTTACACACTAAAGAATATCGCGCATGAACTCGTACACCTGATCTCTGTTCCAAATAAAACCCAGAAGAGAGACACAGGAGACCCATCAAGCCTGTGTTCTAACTCTTATGAACTAACTCATATATTACCATATCAAGAATAGCAAGAGGAAAAGAACTCAGTTCAGATACTTTATATCATGACTAGATCAGCTTAGACTTGCAGGTAAGATCTAATAAATTACCTTTTTATACAACCTAAAAGATATCTCAACCGTGATTGATTCTTAGTTCTCAAGAAGTTGAGTCAATTGCACTGATCGAAGCAAAAACCAAGGAAGATATATTTAGCAGAAGCAAAACCACCTTTTTCTTATTGGCCAGAAGGGATACACCAACTTGAAGATTTCGATTTCCTTGGCGAATGGCGAAGTCAAAGCAGCATCGTGTTCCAGCAAGGTGGTTGTACAAGCTGAAAATGCATCCTTGAGGAAAGATGCGCGCTCCCCCCTTCTTTTGTTCTTTTGTTTTTCTTTTTAATATCATTTTTATAAGTTGACGTTGACTCTCTCTCGACTTGGAGGACAACGTACTACAGCTCCCCAAATTCTTCTTTTATTGAAAAAAATAAAATAAAATGATCAATTAATAAAAGGAAAAATGATAATAAAATACTTTCTGAATTTCAAAATAACAAATAAAACATCTTAATAAACAAAATGATAAAAGAGACATCAGGTACTAATCTGGGATTTTGATGTTGAATTTTACAAAATACATAGTGGGTTTTATAACTTTCATAGTGAGAGTTACTATTTCGTCAATAGGTTTTGTAACCTGTTTTGAAGGGTTGGGCAAGTTTTACCGAATTTTACAAACACATAGTGGGGTTTACAACTTTCATAGTAAGATTTACTACTTGGTCAATAGGTTTTGCAACCTGTTTTGAGGAGTTGGGCAACTTTTTTATAAAAAACAATACAATTCCACACTGAATTTCACAAAACACATAGTGAGATTTACAACTTTTATAGTGAGAGTTACTACTTCATTAATGGGTTTTGCAACATGTTTTGAGACCAAAAATCAAAATTCCAGATTGGTACCTAATGCCTTATTTGTCATTTTGTTTATTCAGATGCCTTATTTATCATTTTGAAATTCAGAAGGTATTTTATTATCATTTTCCCTTAATAAAATGAAAGAAATTTATGCAAGTAGAGCTAATTAGATTTGGATTCTCTCCACTACCCTTTCCATCTTCTTCCCCTCCCCTACCCTTCTTTTCTCTTCACAACCATTGGATCAAAATTCTAATAGTCCAGATTTAACATCTTATAAAAATAATGTTATTGCAAAAATAAATAAATAAATTTAAAACTATTAAAATGTTTGATATGTAGCTATGAACTCTATGAACCGTTCAAATTAGATTTTAATGGTTTAAATTTATTTATCTATTTTTTATAATAATATTTATTTTTATAAAATGTTATAAAATATTAAATCTGGAGTATTAGAATTTTAATTCAATGGTTGTAAAGAGAAAAAGAAAGTAGTGGAGGGAAAGAAGATAAAACGGATAGTATAGAGGAGCCTAGTCCAATTCGAACAAAGGACCTGGTGAACATTCAGCGCCTCCCTTGCCAGTGAAGCCACGTGCGTTTTGGTAAGTTGAATGAATTGTTTTTATATATAAACCTTTGTCAATTTAAAACCTAAAAGGGAAAACCATATTGAAGGTACCTATACTTTCTCTTCATTTTTAATTTGGTACCTATATATTTTTTTTCCTTTAATTAAACATTTAATTTTATCTTTTTAGTAAAATTAGCTCTTATAACTTTGTTCTATTGATATTTTTAGTCTCTATATAAGGATTAATGATGTTAATAGAGGAAAAATAAAGATTTAGTTAAGAACAAAAAACACATAGGTACCAAATTAAAAATTAAAAAAAAGTATAGGTACCTCCAATATGGTTTTCCCAACCTAAAACAATGTGTTTAACCCGCCCAATCTCTAAAAATTCTATTTGCCACAAACCTTCCCTCTCATTGACTAGTGACGCAGACAAAAGCAAGGAGAAGTTTCGCGATCTGAAACTTGGAAACGCTAGCTCTTATGTTCAGTCCATCGCTTTCGGCGTCCTTCCTTGCCGTCGTCTATGTATGTGCGTTGGTCTTGTTTTTCGCTCGAAGTCTTATGGTGCTGCATTTTTTTTTTCTTCCTTGTTCGGCATTTTCAGATTTGCTTCTCCCTCTGGTTTGTTGTGATACAGTACACGACCTTGGAGCTTTCTTTACTTTTGTAGTGTTTGATTGTGTGAGTTCTTTTATCTGCTCCTATTCTCTTTATTCTTTGGGAATTATGGTGCCTTTTTTAAAACCCCTTCCCAATTTGATGGTTGCTGTGTGTATGTATGGAGGAATATATTATAGAATCCTATTTCATTTTCTCTGGATTTGTGTTGCTGCATGAATGTGGATATTAATTGGATCTTGATAATCTTTTTATGTACAGTAGCTTTTTGCAGCGCAAGAAGGGTGCTGGAAATTTGAACAAACTTAAAATTTTAGTTTGATGAGCTTGATGAATTTATTTAAATGTGGGTGCTGGAAAAATTTATGCTTACTTAATAAAATATTGATTAATTAAATAAAAGGCTGAAAAAAATCTGACTCTTCTTTGTAATTAACTGACACTAGGTGATTCTGCGTTAATACTTGTTAAATTCACTTGAAAATTCTACACAACTCAGTATAGTCTTGGTTCTTCAAGAATGTTGAAAATTAATGATGGTTACATTGTTTTTACATGTCTAGCTAATGTTGGGCCATGACATTAAATGAAAGGCAATGAAAAATCTTACTTGCAAAGTCATAGTTGGTTTCCTCAATGACTAAGGCAAAAAATCCAACCATTGGGTCATCGACCAATTCAAACAGTCAAAGCATTTTTAAACAAATTCTTGAAACTAACTTGAAAGAACTATACAACTTAATATGGCTTATTCGAAAAATGTTGCTGCTAAAAATGGTAATCAACAGCGATAATCTGTCATTGCTAGTTACTTGTTTCAGCAGCAACACTTCTTTTGCCACTGATTGAGGTTTTTTACAATCACCGTTAAACAAGCTTTAGCGGCGACAATTGTCGCTACCAATTCTTATGTTTCAGTGGTGACATTTGCTGGTAATAATCTCATTACCTTTTAATGGCGACATTATGTCACCGCTGAAAGGACCTTGTGAAGCACATGTTAGGTCGAGTACACAACATAGCATACATTAGACCAGACTACTGACTATGCTTGCTATACCTCCTACAGTCCCTTGGTTTTTGTCATATTCAAGCTTAGGAAAGAAAGTCAAGATTGTATTGTCTCTAAGTACTAGTCGTCGCTGAAAATAGACTTTTAACAATGACTTTGTAAGTCGTCACTGATAAGTTTCAACTATGGCTGCTTGGGCAGTGACCTAGCAGCGACAAAATGTCACTTTTGGACTTTCACAGCGGCTATCACCACTACACCACTGAAAGTCAAATTTTTGTTAGTGGTGGATAATAAATTTTCATCTTCTATCCTTTTATGGTTTCCTAATTCAAAGTTTGAAACTAAAACTTCTTTCCTTCATTTTTTTTCAATCTTCTTCTTTGAATGATTAAACTATGAATATGCATATATTTAAAAGAAAAGATTTTCACTTTAAGTCCCATATTGCAATAAATAAAAAATATACAAATCTCCCTCTCTTCATTTTTACATTTTTTTCTTCTTTTAAACGATTGAAGTATGAAAATAATTATATTCCTCTCGTTTTTGGCCTTAAATAATTATCCCTCTCTTCACTTTGTTTTTTTTTTTTTTGGTGATTAAAATATATGAACATGATGTTCGAACTTAAATATAAAGATAGGGATGATGGGAAAACTCATCTACAGTGCTATAAACAATACCTGCCTATATAATTTGTAGTTGGTAAGATTGATTTAATTTATGAATGTTGATCGCAAGCAGTCATTCCTGCCTGTACATCAATGTGCATTGGGATTTGTAAGTAAATAATTAAATGAGACATTTTTAATTGAATTATACGAATTGAGAAAAGATTACTGAGATTAGTTAATAATCGTGATATGTCAAAAGTGATTATAACCATCTGCACGACTTTTAATTAAAATTATTTATATAATATTTGAACATTAAAGTCGGATATGCCCCCAGATAAATCAATTAGATATATGGACATTTTAACAATAAATTATAAATAATTTGTTAATTCTATAAAAGTATCTTATGTTAAGTGCCAATGAAAACTTCTAAAAATGTCTCATTAAAATTTGGAGGGAGTATTTTATAAAACATGCATGCTAGATACTTCCTTCAGTTCAAAATATAAGATAAACTTTATCCACATATTTTTATCCACAAATTAGTTAAAATTAATTTAAAAAATAAATATGTAATGTGTATATTTTTCTCTCCAAATATGCCTTTATTAATGAAGAGAATAAGTAAAAGTTACAATAAATGAATAAAAAAGAAAAAAGAATATATGAGGGGGAAAAATTGAAAAAAGAAACTCATTAAATGTTTTGACGAAAATGAATGTTATCTTATAAAGAAATCAAGCCCCTCCAATAAAATTTATCTTCTATTTTGAACCGAAAGGAATATCTTTTTTGGTTTGCTGAAATACAGGATTTATGCCAAAAATATGTATGCAATATATTATCTGTGAATCTTTGCAATAATTAAAATTCCCATATACAAGTTGTCAGCATAACCAAATTCATGTTAGGATTGGATCTAATTAAATTAAATGATTCAATCGAAATTCAATTTCATAAATTCATTTTAATGAATAATTATGCGGTCTTGTCATTTTGAGATGATTTGACATATTTATAGTCATTTCTCTCAATTAATTGTCCTCTCAATTAATTGTTTTTATTTTTGTTGGCAAAAAATTGTTTTTATTTTTATTCTCTCATTTGTAAATAGACCCTTATTGCTTGGAGTCTTGGAGTTGGTACTTATTGCTAAGGAAGAATTACAATGAGGTCCTAAATAAAGAAAATAATTACTAAAATTTTTTAATAATAACCTAAGTAGTCTGTAATGATAAGTTTCAAAGTAAAAAAAATGATAACTTCTAGAACTTGTTTTGTAATTATTTTTCTTTTTTGAGATCTCATTGTAATTCTTCTTATTGCTTATGCTATTTACTCACATCTTACATTAGCATTTGAAATTAATCACTCAACTTTTCTTAATGGTCAATAAAATATTAAAACTTAATTAAATGATAAGTAAATTAGGGTTATACGTACATCCGTCTAATAAAAATGAATAAATTAAAAAAATATTTAAAATGGATGTTCAACTGTTGAAGTATTAAATATGGGTTTTAGTTGATTAGATGCAAAAATAATGTACTTATTCAATTAATTAAATGATTGATCAAAATGTTAAATATGTCAAAATATTAATATTCATTAAATGATTATTATTAATTTTAAATGAACATATGTTAAAATTATTGTCACTGATAAGTATAACCGAAATTATTAAATTAAATTAATAGTAGTTAAATTATTATATAATAAATGATAACAAAATTATAGCAAGGTGACAAAGAAACAAATTTCAGAATAAAAAAATTTAGAACTTATGAAATATGAATAATAAAAGTCTAATTGAACAAGTTAATTTGTCATTAATATATCAATTTATTTTGTAATTAAAATATATTTAATTATTATATTATTAATTATGTTATTATATAAATAGTTACATGATTATGATTTGAAGTGACGGATTAGCAACAACATAATTCCGTAGCTAAAATTTTCAATGATGGAAATTAGCGCAAAAATTTAGCATCATGGAATTTGTCCTAATCTTAAAATTTCGTGATGAAAATTATTCCATTGCTACTAACAAGTTGTAAGTTGGGATGGTAAACAATTTCACCCCCTCTTAAGAAGGATAAGACAAGTTCAAATTTTTGGAAACGTATTTATTGGGAGGGTTTAAACCTTAACGCCCCTAGCCTAATAAAAATTAGTCTTGAGTCCAAAGTAATTTAGGTATACTCTGAATTTACACCAAAAGAAAATTATTCCATTGCTAAAAATTTTATGAAAGAAATTAGTGACAGATTAGTAATAAAAATTAGTAACATGATTTTTTTCATTGTTAATTTTCGTCTCTAAAAATTTAGCAACATAAATACTAACAGATTAATGGTGGAATTTAGCAATAGAATGGAATTCCACAACTAGGAAAAATTTTGTCGATAAATTTAGCAACAGAATTCATCTTAGTAGTTCCTCAAAAATTAGCAATGAAATAATTTGCAATAAGATATTCTACAATCCAAAATCTTCGGTAATTAGCGGATAGGTTTGTATGCTTGTAATATCATCAGTAGTTAGAATCCTCCTATTTTGCCCTACCTATAAGTGCAAACATCACCGCATTTGGATTTTGACAACGTTGATGTCCCAGAATGTGTGCAGCTTCATGTAACCCTATTGTCACCAAATCAACTTGGTCAGTTGTCGTTGGTTGTATGTTGCTCCAACGCTCATCTGCATCAAAGTTAAGCCTTCCATGTGTTGGCTGAAAAGCATGTGCCCAAACCCCTGAAGGGCCATTGAATGGACTGAGGTCGCCATGATTACCACTATATAACCATATCACAGTGTCGGTTTTCCCAGGAGTAACCTCATTGAATTTGAATTTTGTGACTTCTGGTCCACTGTTTGAATACTAGAGGAAAATCCTATCTTAATTCCTCTAGTGATGCATTGCCATTGATACCAGAAGGGTTGAAGCTATAAGTGAAACTTCTCTCAGAAAGAGGCCATGTAGGACTATTTGGGAAAAAGGCATACTTTAATTATTGAAAATGCTCGTGCTAGATATTTGATTTGGCACACCACATCTGGGTTGTTTCATTGTCTTGATCATTTCATGATCAAGTTTTCCTGAAACATTAAGCCGATAGGATTCCTGAAACTTCCTTATTTCTGATTCCATATCATCATCTTCATTGTCTCTGAAATAGCCGTATGCCTTGTGGTAGCTTTTAGCAAAAGCAAGGTGATTGACTTGCTCCTTACGTGGTTTCAAGCTTCAAGGTTAGGCCATGGAGGTTTGGAATTGGACAGAAGGAAAGATAAGGAGGAAAACCCTAAATAGAAAGGTTTGAGAAGTAACAATAGGTGCCATGGCGAAATTTGCGTACAAAATACGAAGGAATTAGATGAGTGTTATAAAACTAAAGAAAGAGGAGAAAATAAGAGAAGAGAATAAGGGAGAATAGAATACAGGATTATTTCTCATTTCATTTAAGGTACTGAATGCATGATACAAGACATCTATTTATAAGCACATCTTTACATCTTTGACAGAATCTATAGATTACATAATAATAGAAAATAATTATAGGATATAGAGGTAATGATAGATATTGGAGATGATAGGTGATATAGGAGATAATGGGAGATATATAGGCATCAACAAAGATATTATTATATTCATAACACTCCCCCTTAAATGTTCATTATAGATTAATGTGCCTCATTAAAAAAACTTCAACTAGGAAAAATCTTGTGGGATACAAACCTAGTAGAAGAAAAAGACTACATTATTCATTGATATACTATATAGTACTGCCTCATTAAAAGCCTTGCTAGTAAAACCTAGTGAAACAAAACCATAGACAAGGAAAAGAGAATACAATGTGTATCAACTTCCCCTCTTGGCAATATCAGTTGACATATTTGAGTTTGCAAAGTCTATATAACGAACAAGCTTTTCAAATGTTGTAGTGAGATAAAAATGTCAAATATTAATTTCATAATCTTTTAAAAATTATGAGACAAATAGTCCTTTTGTGGTTTACTCACAGGTAGATCATACTGTAATCTTTTGACTTGAGGATTAAACAAGAATACTTTATCTACATAGTAGTAATATTAGTCTTGGGTACATTTAGATAAAATAATATCACCTCCACTGTGCCCTGAAAGTAACAAAAAAAGTTCTTAACTTTATTCCAATGTCTTCATGTTCGTAAAAAAACTATATCATGCTAATTGGAAAATGATATATCAAGTTTTGTATGGCTAAATAGATATATAAGTGTGCCAGCAATATTAAAATATGGTATTTCTAGACCAAGTATTTTTTCATCCCCTTCTGGAGGTGACTTATCCACATAATGATATTTAGTCCACATCTAAAGATCTTGTAACTATTAAAGCACATAATATATGTGACTTATCCACATAATGGATATGACTTATCTATATTTTTCTTTTCAAATCTTTCTTTTCAAATTCTTTTTCTTTTAAGCAATTCATAGCTTTTGTAAATTTTTCATAAGTTTTGATGCTATTTATATCGTTAACATAAATAGCAATGATAACAAACTGATTTTCCGATCTTTTTGTATATGGGCAATTTGGAATATTTTTATATCATTGGTTTAACCGATATTTACTAAATCGGTTATACCATGTACGCCTTCATATAGAAACTTATTTAACTTAATTGAGTAGTGTTCTTGAGAGCATAACTGTATGCTTCCAGAAACTTGAGTCTTTTAGGGATTTTTATATATTGTGAACCAAATCTATCCCTCACACAAGGATTTGAGTCTTTTTTGGGATTTATATAAAATTTCAATGTATAGTGAGTCACCATATTTCCTAGACGCATATGAAATATTTTCATATATTATTAAACTGTCAGATTGATATGATGAATAAGAATTTAATCCACCGTAAGATTGCATTTTTATTTTCTCATAAAAACGCCCATTTGGCTTTTCTTTTTTGGACCTTATATCATGGTTTAGGGAGCATCTTTTCTTTTCTATTAGCCAACTATCTTGTTGTCTGTATCTCATGACAAACTTATATATAAGATCCTCATTTGATCATGTGATATCATCACTAAAATTATTGTCAATAATTTTATTCTTCTATTGGTTCTCTTTTCTTTTATAACATAACATATTAGGATATCTTTATTGCTTTCAAACCTTTAAACCTCTTCAAGGGTCAAATAGTTATATCTTAGCCTCTTTTACAATTCATGTCTCCTTAGTATGATCATCTTAATCATTTGCTCCCTTTTCTTTTCTTTTGGAACCAATCATTGCAACATCTTACTTTTATATATACTAATAGGATCATTTTAACATCTGTGAATCACTAACGCCAGGTTTCCGTCCTGGGAAAAGACAGGGAATTTTTTTCCCCTTTAACATTGGAATCCGTTGATCAAATATTTCAAACCTTCAGATAATTGATGAGTGATCCAATATCAACCCTGCTTTCAACTTAATCTATTATTACCTAGAATGATTTTATACTGTAAAATCTCATAATATTATATTAAAAATATAGTAACCATTTTGGTTGACAACGCATACTTACAGCTGGCAGTGCTCTCCTCCTTATAGAGTACACAAAATAATATTTACATAAAGCAAGTAAAGTCACTTGCCCATATATTTTGCTATACAATTTACAGAATTATAACAGGTATCTCTCCTCTTCAACCAGCCCACCTTCTTCTTAAACAATCTCCTTGTCCTTCGAGCTACTAGCCTTCCCTGTTCATCATAAATTGGAGGGTGAGATTCCGAAGAATTCCCGTAGTAGTAATTTCCATCAAACAAATGTGCAGATTACATAAAGCATGCAAAACAAGCCAAAGTGGAACATAACCTTGCAAGCTAATGCAATTAAGCATTTATGCGCAGTGACAGATAGACAAGCTGAATAAATAACGCGCAAATAATTGGCAAATACTGCCTCATGTCTATCAGCCACACGTGATCATGGCTAAAGAATCCATGCAAGGAATTAAAGATTACATGTTCTCATGCTTTAAATAGCAATATGGCACAAACAAACATGCAGTAATCATACACAAGTGTAAGGTAGGAAAGAACTACTACCTGAACCTTCTGCTTCAAAATCAAACCTTACTTGTTTCCTTTCTCTTAGCTTCTTCGGTGGGCTTTTGCAGATATCAAAACCTATTATATTAGTAAGGGTTGGTTAATACTTGATCCAACATAATTTATAAATTAAATAACTCTCTTTAAATCCCAATCTCTTTCAATCTCTACCCTTACTTAATAGTTGGTCATCCTGAACAATTTTTCTTATTTAAACTTTTCTCTTTGGAGAGTTTTCTTCCTTATCTCGACCCAAACAGTTACTTTACCTAGTAACTGGTCATTTTGGTCAAAAGCACTATTTCTATTTATTATAATTTAAGGATAACATCATATCCCCTTTTCCAAATCTGGCTCCACTTTTATTAAGTGGTTGGTCATTATGGAAAAACTAAAGATATATAAATATATATGTATATATATTACAATGTCCACAATTCCGCTTACAATCCCTATCTATTCATAGCTCAATCACATACACATTGCATATATTCTCCCATAGCCTCATAATCCTCTTATACAAACTTTAATCCTTGCCAACCTATCCTCTAATTATTTAAAATTCCTATCCATTGGTTGGTAACCTCAAGCACATTTCAACAATAAAATTTAAATCAACTCCTCTGTCTTTCATAATCTAGAAATTATTCCTAACTTCAAGACATCTCTAATCTAAAATACTATCTATAACCTTTGAACCCTCCATCAAAGGCTTCTTTCTTAAACTTTCAGATTTTCCATTTCATTTATATCCAGTATTCAAAACTCAAGTTCATTGCATTCCAAGCCTCACACGTTTCTTTCCTTCCCTCAATATGTGTGTATGTATCACTTTTCACTTCCAATACTTAAATCATTTCAAGCTAATTTCTAGACATCTAAATGCATATAACAGCCACTGCACTTCCACCTTAAGACAGACACACAATCTTATCTCAAAATTTTATTATGTATTACTATTGCTTCATAATTATGATCGAGTATCAATCAATTTTCAGTTTCACTACTTAAAAATACCCAACAACATCTCTTTTCAACCTTCAAGTTAAATCTAGAAAAATTTTCAGATTTAAGACTAACTTAAATATAAGTTAAACATTCTTAATTCTCCCTCAAAACAGTAATTAACTTAATTTCAATAATAGCGTACCCTCAAGGATGTTAGGCAACCAAAACATTAAATTCCTAAACTTACATCCCAGCCTCAAACAAAATTTATTTAGCTAGGTTAATACTACTTAACGCAAAGAAGCATCCTTACACTTATTAAATACTAAACCTTCATTTATTTGCTTCCAAGTAACTCTTAATCTTTTCTTTAATTTCCAGTCATAGCCATTGCTTCCCACGGCCCTTATATAAGAAATATATATCCAGTGCAAAATCCTATATAAGTCATATATCGCTACATATACTGAAACTATATACATACATATATATATATATATATATATCAGTTCGGTCTCCTCTCCAAAACGGTCATCATCTAACCAGTGACCATTTCCCTTAGCTCCATGAATTCGAGTCCCATGACAGCAACAAAGCACGCACACACATTATACACACACACACAAGCTTCGGTTCTTCCTCATATATATATACACTCCAAAATCTCTGTAACCAGTAACAAAGTCCCATCAGCAAACTAACGTAAACAACATGCAAGCACCGAATACACTCCCCTGTCTCGGGTTCAAAAAAAAACAGAGCAACCCGTCACACACAAACTCCTTCTGGATCCTGCGGCACATGCATATATTTATATATATATGTTTCGTGCTATGTCAGTTCGGCCAGCAAGAAAACAGAAGGAAGAAATGAACTTACAGCCTCAAGATCAACTCCTCTCACTAAGTAAATAAGGAACCGAAATTCATTCTTACAGAAACCATGATGCCCCCCTGTTCGGCCAAACTAGAGCACAGCAAGAAATCTCACATGCATGCTTAAAAACCAACATCAAACACTTCAATCTACCCATAGAATCCGAATCCATCGGTCCTCTTATCCTTTCCATCACTTTCTCTCACTACCCTTCTGTCTCTCTCTCCTCAAAAACGCCATAACCACTCGGATAACAGGAAAGAAAATGGTGGGAGGTTGATCAGGATGCTCACCTTGACAGTTTAACCGGTTTGCATGCAAGTGTAGCTCCTCAGATCACCACCTCCGGCACTACTCCTTCTCCGTTCCCTCTCTCGGTCTGTCTCCCTCTCTCGAGTTCTCTCACTGTCGCGGATGGAAGGAAATGAAAGAATGCCACGGTGAGCTGATTGTTAATGAAGAAGATGGCACGTGTAGTGTGTGACTTAATGGACCATTTTGCCCCTCTAAACATTCTTATTTCCAATTTCATCCTTTCACTAAATTTCTGAAATTATAGAATAAATCCAGAAATTTTTCCATGATGTTTTGTTTGGATTTTCCTTCTCCATTATCTTCTTTGACCCATAAAATAACTTCCCTAAAAATTTTAGATTAAATATAAATCTCTAAGTATTTTTCCATAATTTTCAGAGAAAATAAACCATTTTTCTCTTAAAATTAGCTATTAAAATTATTTAAGCCATTTTTGGGGAAATACCTTTTCCAAAATGTCTCTAAACCCTAAAATCAATATTCCATAATTTTTCCCAATTTATTTGGTAAATAATTAATTTTAACGAATTTTCTTTTTTCTGCTCATCCTAAGTCATAAAATTCGGGGTGTTACAATCATTCTCTCAAGCTTTTAGCATGTCTTACAAAGAATATGAGTACTTTTAGATAGAATATGAGATTTGAAAATTCTCATTTAAGTCAGTAATTACATCTAGCAGATATTAGCAATATTTTATGAATGCAATACTTTATAAACTTCCAATTTATATTACTATATTTGAGGGTCTACATTTAATAGTAAAAATGTATTCTATATGTTGTCTTTTCCAGCTACTCATTTTTTCCCTCTCATGTTGGGAATACAATGTAAGTCTCTTAAATCCATAAGTTTCCTTTAGAAATATTATTTTGTTTCATATAGAAACAAACAAAAATAAGGAGGTTATGATCCAATATTAATCCTAATTTGCTTTTAATATCCATCTATATGCATTATTGTGGTGGAATAATAGATATTGCACCTTCTAAGATAGAAAATGTTTGGCTCCTAACTAAAAGCCAATTATAATAGGAGAATCCACAATACATTGTTCACTTGATATATTTATATGCAAATACATTGTTCGTTTGATATATTTATATGCAAAAACATATAAAATCAATTATCCCAATGCTAAAACGAAAATTTTGTTGTCATAAATTTTGATCTAGCTACTTATGAAAGCTTTTAAGCATATAATCATTGATAAGTTGAGGAACAATCACTAGCTACTTCAACAAAAATCATATTGGTTGCATAATCTACAACTTATGAACTTATACACCCAATGTAATTATTTGAACATATTTGCAAACTTCAGGTGGCAAGTTGATTATAATTACCCTTGTGACCATTTTATAAATGCATCTTTCTTTCATAATGTGTTGATTTGATTCACATGGTGTCTCAATAGGCCTATATATAAACTTGATCCATTATATATATTCACGGATCTGATTTTAAGCATAGCTAGTGATGTTTTCTTATCTAATTCTTTTGAGAACAAGTAGCACATAAATTTCAATGCACATTCTTGACAAATATTTTGTATTATTATGATCCAGAATGATCTAACTGGTCATGATAATCAATAAACATATAAACTTCAGGCTTATTGTAATATTATTCTCAAACATTGATAAACTTCTGCTTATCAATGGAGATAATAAATTATGATATAGCTTTTTTGGAGCTTTATATTTTCACCTTTCACCCAATAGATGAAACTTGCGCATTGTAATTTTATTTTCAACCATCAATGGGTATAATAACCCATAATATAGCTCTTTTAGAGACATATTTTCATCTTTCACTTGATGGGAGAAGCTTGCGCATTGTAATATTATTCTTAACCATCAATTGAGATAATAAATCATGAAATATCTCTTATTGAGTCTTATATTTTCATTTGTCACCTAATGGGAGAAATTCACACACCCTCGAAGGGTCAAATTCACAACCTCTTGACTTAAGCAAATGTTTAGTGTTAATTAAATCTAACACTTCCAACTCTTCTGAATCCTTAATCAATATGTTATTTTCATTATTATATTCTTACATGTATAAATAAAAAAATTGTGAGGAGATTATAAAGAGAAATGAATTATAATAAATAAAAGATAATCAATTAATTTTTGACATTTTCTCCCAAAATCTAATTATAGGGATAAAAAGATATTTTTCTTTAAAAATTTTTCATATATTTTTTCTTCTATAGATAATATTGAATGAAGTAAATGATATTGACTAATGGGATATTTAATTATAATTTCTCCATAAATAATAAGGGAGTTAAAAAATGGGATTTATGAACGTAATTTTCTATGAACAAATAAGGTCTTTAAGAACAATTTTTTTTTAAATTTAAAAACCAATGAGTGACCCATTTAACAACATAAAATTATAATATTACTATATATCAAAATATGACAAACATATAAGAATAAGATAAAAATTTGAATTTTGAATCAATAAAATGAAAAATATGACTATAACATAAAATAATGAAGAAAAGTAAATTCTTTTACCTTATATGATGAATATGAATCTGTACCACAAGACCATATCTTTTTTTGACAAATTAGTGCTATATTGAAGGGTTAAGAGTCGTCTAACACCTTGAAGTATTTTTTTCAGGTACATTCAGTATTCTAAAGTATTAAGCGATACAATTTCACCCTTAATATATTAAAAATAGATCAATTTTATCCAAAGCTAACAGCCCTTTTAGTTTGATTGTTAAATTGATGACTAGGATTGAAGTTTGATCCACGGATGCTTATTTGGCAGATTACATGGCAATAATTTTTATTTTATTTTTGTTAAACGGAAGCTTTTTCTAACCCCAATTGAAAAGGCTTTAAGATGTTTTCCAGGTTTTTATGAAACCCATGTGCGAAGTCAAAGGCAACAGTGTAGAACTCCGCAATGGAGTAGAATTCAATGACAAAAACAACATTATGTATGTGAGGAAAAGAATCCATTCCCAGGTAAGAATCGTTTACCTTTGCTTTTTACTACCTAGTAGGCTGTAGTGAAATTCCACCATAGCCCTCAATTAAAAGTGGGTTTTACGAGGAAATTTTTTTTAAAATAAGAGCATGTCAGTAGATGCAAATATGAGAGATGATGTGGATTGGGATGAATATGATGTGGCTGTGGAAAAAGACTATTCGGGGATGCATGTAAATGATGTGGCCGATTGCGATGCCGATGATTTTCTCTTCCAAGTCAAAATAATTTTCAAATTGTTTCTTCTCTATTATCATGCTTTCTTCTCTATTCTCTTGTTTTCGATATTGTAGGCAAAATATATATAACCGTTATGTGCGTCGTGATTGAAGATTGAAGATTGCAATTTAGTCTTCTTTTTAAGCCAAGTTGAGTTGATTTATGCTTAAAGAGAATGATCAAATATTGGGTCTGTACAATTTATATATGGGTTATTTGGGATTGAATCACTTTTGTGGTTTAAGATAGGCATTCTGTGGAAGTTGCCTTTAGATATTATCAATGTGATCTTCATCCGCTCCAAAAGTTGTCTCATATTTATCCTTCTGATTAATTCAATGATGCTTTCATTTATAAATTAAATGAAAATTTTAGTAGGATTGGGAATTGCTCCCATATTTGGCGTTCTATGTGATATGATGTTGATTTTTTCTGGGATTACATATTTGATTTTATTTTTCTTTTCTCTAAGTTTGCTCTGAACCACATTACCTTCAACTTTGGTGTCTTGCATTGCGTGTGCACATTACTTTTCTATTGTTTGTTTTTTCATTTTTTTAACTAGTTGAATTTTTATTAGGATGTGTGATAACATAAACTTCTATAATAGTAATTAAAGAATCTGAAAGTGGGGAGGACGAATCAGTAGTTGAAGAATCTCAAGGTGAGGAGGAAGTGTCAATAAACGAAGAATTTGAAGGTGAGGAGGCAGGTTGAGTTCCATAGATTAGACAAAATGCCTTTCTTTATGTTGGTATGACACCTCCCAACCATGAAGAAATAAAAAGAGCTATTGACTAGTATGCAATAATGTACACGGTTAAACTTAGACTATCAAAAAGTGAGCCTTCAAGAGTTAAAGCTATATTCAAAAGGGACGTCCTTTCATTTTGAATGCTTTAAAAGAGGGGGCCAACCTTAGATTAAAAGTGAAAACCCTGTGCTACAAGCCCAAATGCCTTGGAGTTTATAAGAATAAAAAAGCTAGTGCAAAGTGGTTAGCTAGGTACTTTAAAAACAAGATTCAAGGGAGGCCGTAATACAAAATAAGTGAGATGAAAAAAGAAGCAAAAACTGAATTGAAGTTGCATGTGAGCATCCAAAAGTGCAAGAGAGCAAATAAGTTGATAATTAAAGAAATGGAAGGAAGTTATTAGGATGAATTTGGAAATTTAGAAGATTACTATAATGAGTTAAGAACCTTAAACCTAGGTTCAGATGTTAGTGTTGAAGTAAGCAAAGAAGCTATAGAAAATGGAAGAATAGTATTTAACAAAATGTATGGCTGCTTTAATACTTGTAAGGTGAGATTGATGTCTCATTTATATACTTTAATACCTTAAAATTTTTATGTACACTTTAATTCATTATTTAGTTGTTGCACGATTTATAAATTGGGTGGAAGGTTGGTTGTAGGCCATTTATTAGATTGGATGGGACTTTTCTAAAAGATAAAGCAGGAGGGATTCTCCTCACTGCAATAGGACTTGATGCAAATGACTCTTTATATCCACTTGCATTTGGATTGACTCAACAAGAGAACAAAATAAATTAGAAATGGTTTTTGTAATGGCTTAGAGAGTCATTAGATCTTAGAGACAGATCAACAGTCACATTAATGTCTGATATGCAAAAGGTACTGGTACTCACTTCACAATATTTCAGTATATTATATTTATTGTTCTAAATTTAACCTTTATTTCATTTGTAAGGGTTATGTTTAGCTATTCAAGAAGTGCTACCTAAGTATGAGCATCGATTATGTGCTAGACATATATATGCAAATTGGAGTAAAAGGTGGATGGGATGTGACTTGCAGAAAAAATTCTTTTCTTGTGTATAGAGCACATTTCAAGAATAGTTTAAGGACAACCTAAAACAACTAGGGGTTGAGCAAACAGGCAGTAGAGTCATCTTTTTGTTATGGTGCGCAATACTGGGCAAGAGCTTATTCTAGCAAGAGGTGTCAATCTTAGAATGTGGACACTAATTGTAGTGAAAGCTTAAATGAATGGATATATGAATATAGATATCTTCCTATGATTCATATGTTCGAGGAAATAAGAGAGAAAATGATGATTAAATGGGCTGATAGTGTTAAAATTGCATAGAAATGGAATTGTGATTTTAGCCTAGAATGTGTTGAATTATTTGAATCGAATAGGCACTTAGCAATAGGTTATCGAGTAGCTTTCAATGGGGATGAAGGCTATGAAGTCAGTTAGGGGCCAGTAGGGCTGCACATGAAACCCGGTAAACCCGATCCAACCTGGCCTCACCTAGTCCATTTTTTGAAGTAGTCCAAAAAACCCGATAAAAATTGGGCCAGACCGGGTCTGACCAAAAGACTAGGTAGGACGGGGTTACGGGTTGCCATGTTGGACTGATAACCCGGTCCTACCTGGTGATTTTTTGTGAGACATAAAAAAAATACTGCATAGGCCCATGTTACAGTTATACTGTTATAGTTTCTTTTCATTTTTTCCTACCAAGTCGGTCCATTTCTGATTTAGGCCCATGTTGAAGCTTTTTTTGTTTTTTTCCAGATCCAATTTTGATTTCACCGAACCGAATGTCCATCAGAGTGATCAAACTATCAGAGTTTAGAGTGACTAGTGATGCTGCGATGGTGCGATGGCCTAATCTATGTAATCACTTCATCAGGCACCCAGTTCATTCCCAAATTTCATCTCCCTCCAAACCTAGCGGTGGCGTCAGCGTCTGCGTCTCAGACTCTCAGGCTCTCTGTGATTAGCAAAGACGGCGAACGGGCGAAGTGGCGAGTGGCAACCTCATTCGCGCAACCCTACCCTTTTGTGATTCGGTCTTAGTCTGTCGATTCGGTCCTCACTTGGCGTCAGCGTCTGTGTCTCAGAGTGATTCGGTCTTAGTCTGTCGATTCGTATCAGCCTTTTGTGATTCGCGCAGCATTGATGACCCCATTCTCGAGTAGCTAGCAACCAAGCTTGCCCCCTAGTCTGTCGATTTGCAGCTCACTAGTTGCTCGCTAGTTGCCGGCTCGTCGCTGCTCTCCACTCTCCAACTTTGTCACCGTCAGGTAAGTTCGAGCCTCTCCTCTTCTATTATTAATATTTCATTCTTCCTATCCAGCTTAGCTTCGTGTGATACTGTGATCCTCGGTCAAATACTATATGTGTTTTTTTTTTATTTACCAACGAAGCAAACATGTGATCCTCGATTCCTCAGTCAAATACTATGTCCAGATTCAAATACTATATCTGTGATAAATTGACAGTAGCGAAAGGATCTTAATATACATAATTGAGGCAGGGACAGTGTAAATTACTCCAAGATAGCACACCATTTTATTGCTGAATCAGTTCATTTTATCAACACCATTGCAGCAGAAAACTGTCAAAATTTGTCTACTTAATTGCTGAACTAACTTGTCCAATTTATATATCTTTTTTTATCTGATTATTGTGAACAATTATGATAGGCTTGCCATAGTTAATTATTGTTCCTAAAGTTGAAATAATTTGTCTACTTCATTATTCTCATTGTGATTATATTCTTATTCGTTGTTCAATTTATTATAGATATATTATCCATTTATTACTTTGAAATGGAGGAGTAAGATTCCATGTCAAGTCAAAGGGGCTCAGTGACTCCCCAATTGGGTGATAACCTAACACAAAGTAGCTCTGGACCTTCACTAATTCCTTCTCAAAGTCCTATTTCTCCCACACCAACATCATCACCTCCTGTTGCCCCTACTACTGCTACAGCACCCATTACCCAATTAACATAAGAAGCAGGAGTAATTGAGGGTGAGAATCCTAGGAAGAGAAAAGAACCAGAAAGAAAGCCTCCAAAAACATCTCATGTTTGGGACCATTTTGTGAAGCTACCATTGGAAGAAACTAATGGAGAGATTAGAGCATCTTGCAAGTACTGCAACCTAACTTATGCCTGTGACCCTAATAAGCATGGTACAACTTCTTTGAAAAGGCATTTGTTTAAATGTACAAAGAACCCACATAAGGCCGATAAAGATAAGAAGCAATCAATGTTGGGTTACCTTTCAAATACTTCTCAAGGAAATGCCTTAGTCCCTCATGTGTACAATGAGAAACGAATACGAAGAGCCTTGGCTGAGTTTATTATTTGTGATGAGCTACCTTTCAAAATAGTTGAGAAGCTAGGATTCAAAAAATTTGTAAATGCATTAGAGCCTCGATTTCCTATCCCATCTGGAATGACTGTTGGTAGGGATTGTTGGCAGCTGTTTCTTGGTGAGGTTAAGACTTTAAAGAAGATTTTAAAGAGTTGTGCATCTCGTGTTTGTCTCACAACTGATTGCTGGACTTCAAATCAGAATTTCAATTACTTCTGCTTGACAGCTCATTTCATTGATCCTAATTGGCATCTGCACAAGAGGATTCTCAATTTCTGTATGGTTGAGATCACAAAGGAGAAACCATAGGGAAGACAATTGAGAAGTGTTTGCTGGATTGGGGAATTGATAAGGTTTTCATAATTACTATGGACAATGCATCTTCAAATGCCTCAGCATTGTCATACTTGAAGAAGCGATTAAAGAATTGGAAGGGATTGGTTTGTGGTGGGGATTACCTACACATTAGGTGTTGTGCTCATATTCTTAACTTGATTGTTTGTGAAGGCCTAAAGGATTTGAAAGAGAACTTTGAAAGCATTAGAAGTGCCGTTAGATATGTGTGCTCATCTCCTGCACGTTTTGCAAAGTTTAAGTCTTTTGCTGAGGCTGAAAAAATTGACACTAAAAGCCTTGTTTGTTTGGATGTGTCAACCAGGTGGAATTCAACCTTCTTGATGTTGGAGGCAGCATTGAAGTTTCAAAAAGCGTTTGAAAGAATGAATGATGAGGATGATGACTACTGTGCACACTTTAGCCCCCCTCCAAGGCATGAATCAGAAGCACATGATATCAAAGAGAAAAAACGTGATGGCCCACCAGTGGTAGAAGATTGGAATCATGCACGGGTCTTCTTAAAATTCTTGAAGGTTTTTTATGATATCACATTGATGTTCTCAGCTTCCCTTAGTGTGACATCAAACTCATGCTTCCATCAAATTGCCTATGTTCAACAGATGTTGGAAAGAAATATTTTGAATTCAAATTCCCTCTTATCTGATATGTCTTTCAACATGAATATGAAATATGAAAAATATTAGGGCAAAGATGAAATTATTAATCCTTTGTTGATTGTGGCAGTTATACTAGATCCTCGTTACAAGTTGGCATATGTTAATCACATATTTGAGAATTTGTTCCATGACAGTGAAGTTTGCTTGTCTATGAAGGATAGGGTCAAGGATTGCTTATATCGTATGTTTGAAGAATATTCTGCCTTTGTTAGGATATCTTTTGAATCCAACACTGCTTCATCTCCTGCTATGCCTTCATCTTCAGTAAGTGCTATAGCAAATGTGGATGATCATGATCCAGGCCTTCAATGGTTGGCAACAGTCAAGCAAAGAAATTCAAATGATTCTCAAACTGAGTTAGATAAGTATCTTGCTACTGATTCTGATGATATCCCTGCTGATTTCAATATACTAGCTTGGTGGAAGGCAAATTCTGTTAAGTATAGAATCCTCTCTTGCATGGCACATGATGTGTTGGCCATCCCAGTCTCAACAGTTGCCTCTGAATCTGCTTTTAGCATAGGAGGTTGTGTGGTTGATCAATATCGAAGCTCATTGTCACCTAGGATGACTGAAGCATTAATTTGTTCACAAAATTGGCTTCTTCCTGGTCAATCACTATCAAAACTTGTTGATAAGCTTTGTGAATTTGATAATTTTGAGGAGTCTGGTAATGTTTTAAACATAACAAGCTTTTATTTAAATTTATCATATCACTATAAAATTATAATGTTTCTGTTTTGTGTCTTTTTTTCCTAGATGCTTCATGTGTCACTGATGGTGGAGATGCTGCTATGTCCATGGAAATAGAGTAAAGCAAGGATTGAGTTCATAGTTCGCTGCCATGTGCTGTGTCACTAATGATCATTCCATGTTTTCATATTTGCTGTTGTGTGATGGACCTATAATATTTGATATTGGCATGCATTTTGGTTTTATTATTAGCTATGACATTTGATTAGCTTGTGGCCTTTAAATCAGCAAACTTTGAGATTGATTATATTCTCATTTGATATTTGCTTTTGTGTAATGTAGTAATGGACTTTTTTTCTGCACTGCGGTTTTGCACTTCTGCTTATTTGAACTTGCATTTTGTTGAAAAGTGCAGCACGCACAAACCAGCAAGATGTAAGCTTTCAAGGCTGTGTAATGGACTTGTTTGATAGTATATTATGGACTTTGATGGTTACTTTCTTTACAGTTTTATTTTATTATTGTATTGTTTACAGCTGTTTATACTTGATTTTAATTTGTAGATTGTTTTAAAGTTATTCTTATTTGGAATTTGGTATTCTCATGATGTTACTCTGTTTAGGACAAGTAGATAGGAATTTTTTATGTAATAGATTGGAAATTATTGATTAGGAATTAAAAAAAATAGGACAAGGGATATGAACTTGGACTGGATTGGACCTACTGGACCAGTAACCCGGTCTAGTCTGGTCCAGTCCGCCCAACCTGAGGACTAGCGGGTTCCTCGCCGGGCTAGACCGGTCCTCGGGCTGGGGTGACCAGCCCGAAGACCAAATGGACCAGACCACGGGCTAATGCCCTGCCCGGCCCGGTCTGGTCCATGTTCAGCCCTAGGGGCCAGATAGACATACTGTGTTTCTCAATAGGAAGGTATGTGCTTATAAGGCATGGGAATTAATTGGGATTCCTTGTTAACATGCAATTTGTGCATTTTATCATGCCAAAATTGAACCCAGCAATTACCTATGACAATATTATCATAAGACCACATATCTTGCCTGTTATGAAATAAAATTTCAGCCTGTTAAGGGTAAAAACTTTTGGAAGATAGAGAATTTCTAGCCTATGTATCTTTTACCATTGTGTAAGTTGCTTGGATGACCCAAGAAGAAAAGAAATAGAACTAAAGAAGCAAGTAGAAGAAAAAAGTAGGCCTAGCTCAACAAAATGTATCACATGATCAAAGTGGAATGCTACAACCAACAACTGAAAAATTGACTAAGTCAGGTTTTGGAAGTAGATGTGCTATTAGTAGACAAGAGGGACACAATAAATCAACTTGTAAGGAGGTAAATTTGTCCAAAATTGTTTTGTTTAGTATGTAAATTTGTCAGTAATTATACATATAATTAGCTAGATTCATTTTTTTAGACACAAACTTTTTTAATTTTAACCTTGACCCTTCAATCAGAAACATAGCTTTGGAATAGTTAATAAAAGCCTACTTATCAAGTTTAAGCCTACTTGTGAGGTTTTGTAGTGCTTTTTAACAATTTTATAAAATTCTTTGTATTTGTTGTAGCACCTGTGATCAATAATTTTCTCTTAACTTGCAATTAATAGTACATTGTAATTTCATGTAGCGTCCTCCATTAACAGGTACAAACATTAACATAATAGGAAAGAAAAGAGGAAGACCTAAAAAAGTTTGTTACAATGCTAGTCAAGTTGCTCAACAATGCCATTCCATTTCACTAGAACAGAGTCAAATCACTCAGGAAGCACAAAATCAAATACATTGAGATCTAATATCGTAATAAAAAGTTCCTATAAGAAGAGATTTGACTATGGCATAAGCATTAGAGTTGATTTAGAGATAGGACAAACTGTGTTAAATTTAAATAACTTATGCTACTATTTTATTATTGTATTCATCTATTAATAGCTAGCACCCAATATATTCCCCTTACTTTAGCCTAACATGTAATATGAGACTGTAACTTAGAAGGGGACACTGCTCAACACCATATAGAACATTAGGCTAATCTAGAGACACGTTTTCCAATTCTAAATGAGAGGGAAATGAGAAAAAACTAGCTTCAAACTTCAAATGGTCAAGAGAGGAGAATTACATTATGTGGTGATGATGCTAGAGTCTCACATAGAACTAAACTTCCATTCAAACCACTGGGCTTGAGACGGATGGGGCAACTATGCTTGACTAATCCACAATTGCAAGCAGAAAGCAAAAGGAGGATTGATATGCAAAAGGCTAACTTAAGAAGTGATGGCATATAGACCTACTTATTGCATATTTTGGACTTTCTAAATGTATAAATTTGGTTTGTTAAATGCAAATCGTAGTTTTGTTAATGCATATTTTGGTCTTCGAACACTGTATTTTGATATCATGGAAACATTTGGTGTGTTTTTGGTCCATGGATTAAGTGATGCTTCTACATATGACCTTATATTAGCAATGGATTAGTTTTATATGGAGTTTCAAAATTGAGCATATTAATACTACTCTATTTTTATTACCTTAATGCAATATTGTTTGCCATTATTACTTGGACAGAGATTTTGATTGTATATATATTGTGTATATATGTGCCTAACATTGCACTGGAATGTATACAATCCTAACACTATTAGTTGAAGTTTTATTTGTACCACCAGAAATCATAATAAAAAATCGGATATTTTTGGCAAATTTGGGTGTTGCAGTAAACAAATGCTCCCACAAACCAGAGGCCCAGATGTTAAAATTCTAGAAAAAACCTTGAGTGTTATGTAGCTCTTGAACAAAGACTACCATAGCATGTAAGCAAGTGCTCCCAATAGTTGAGCATTTTGAGTATTGCAGTAGTGTCAAGAAAAAGTGAAAAAATAAAATGGTGTAGATGGTGGAACTTGGTGATTTGTTGCTGCACATTTGTATGGAACCCTATTATAAGCCGCACAGGTGGAACTTCTTTCTCTTTGGCTTTTTGACCAAAATACTATGTATAGTAAATAATATTACTCAGATGCTATAAAATGAAAATTATTTACCTAAATACTACATTTAAACTTGTTCTTAAAGAGATGAATTTTAAAAACACAATGAAGAACTCGTTCATCATTTTTAAAAATTTTTTTTCATAAAAAAGGTTGTGGGCAACTCCTGTCGCCTATTTAAATAGGCTACCGTCACTCTCTCTCTCTTTCTATCAATATATATATATAAATACTCTTCCACCAAGCCGATCTTTTTATTTGGCTTATTGATGGCTCTCCTCGCAAAACACTGTTCATAAGCTGCTTGGTTACCATCTCTGGCTACATTTAAGTCGGCTTCCTATCATTAATGTATTTGGCTTAGCAAAGGACCTGTTATGTCAGCACGTCAAAATTTAAAATTCAAATACTATTCAACTGGATATCTATTTAATTTCCCGCCTATTTCAATACTTCCTAAGTTCCTATCTCACTTTTGATGAGTCACGTATTGGGATACATGATATTTTGAATCTATCAATATATATATATATATATAAATACTCTTCTACCAAGCCGATTTTTTTATTTGGCTTATTGATGGCTCTCCTCGCAAAACACTGTTCATAAGCTGCTTGGTTACCATCTCTGGCTGCATTTAAGTCGGCTTCCTATCATTAATGTATTTGGCTTAGCAAAGGACCTGTTATGTCAGCACGTCAGAATTTAAAATTCAAATACTATTCAACTGGATATCTATTTAATTTCCCTCCTATTTCAATACTTCCTAAGTTCCTATCTCACTTTCGATGAGTCACGCAATGGGATACATGATATTTTGAATCTAGGATCCCTAACCTAACCTCTCATCTCTTAGCCTAGGCTTAAATATTCAAAGAGCCTCCCTTATATCTTCTCTCTACTCCTTTCATCAATTTATTCCTCCCCTGTACTCTCTCCTTCATCGATTTCTTCTTCCTCTTCTTCACTATCTTCTTCATCTTCTTCCACTTTGATCAATGATTCCATGTAAAATAGCAGCCAAGGGAAGGGTTTATGGAGTCTTTGCATCTAATGGTTTTGTGGAGGGCTTTTTAACTAATATACGATAAACAGCAAAACTATATACCAAAATGCTATACTTTTGAAACTATTTACCAATATACTGTACTTAAAATCGTTCTTGGCAAGAACAATTTTAAAATTACACACAAGTCGTTCTTGGCATGAATGATTTCAGAAATCATTCATGCCAAGAACGATTTTACTTTCTCACATACGAATCTCTGCCAATTTTACATGCAAAAATAAGAATCCTTGACAATGCTCCCATGAGGCTACAACGTCTATATTGGATTAAAATTTGAAAATCCCAATTTTTTTAATTTTTTAAACAGAGCTTGATGAAATTTTCTGTTATTTCCTCTTCTTTTTATTTTTCTCATACCAAACAATACGTAACAAAATAAAATTATGCTTTGATTGTAAATTTTTAATTGTAGCAATTAAGTTGTAGGACTAAATTATTATTATTATTATTTTGGTCACAGGCATAAAAGGTCCATGGCCAATACTTGATTTCTCGTCAAACCGAACAAATACCACACAACTGGCTTTTTAATCAAAATACTACAAAGAGTAAAATTATATACTAATATGCTACACTTAAAATCGTTCTTCTGCTGAATGACTTCTTCATTTAACAAATGTTTACGCCAAGAACGATTTCTAAAATCTTTCACGCAAAGAACGACTTGTGTGTAATTTGAAAGTCGTTCTTACCAAGAACGATTTCAAGTGTAGATAAATGCCACACAAGCTTTCATGCACATCAAGGATAGATTATGAAGAAATCGTTCAGTAGATAAATGACTTTAAAAATTATTCACTTGAAGAATGATTTTAAGTGTAGCATATTAGTAAATACTTTTAAAAGTGCAGTATATTAGTATATAATTTTACTTTTTGTAGTATTTTGGTAAAAAAGCCTGTCGTGTGACATTTGTTCGGTTTGACGAGAAATCAAGTATTGGACATGGACCTTTTATGCCTGTGACCAAAATAATAATAATAATAATAATAATAATAATAATAATAATAATAATAATAATAATAATAATAATAATAATAATAATTTAGTCCTGCAACTTAATTGCTACCTATGCAATCTTCCTATAGGATTTAATGTTGAGGTACAATGGTTGTGGTACTATCCAGGTGCGAAGACCCCAGAGGTGATTGCAATGAGCAGAGATCTCACACAGCTTCCTGAACTATGAGCAAACACTCGAACGTGAGAGCAAGGGATCACCTAACGAATGGACGAGCTCTAAGGAGGGAGGAAAGTGGAAGGTAGGAACCATGCTTTCAGTGTCGATTGTTAATTTTTCTCATTTTTTGTTGATCTTTTGACAACTTATTTTCTTTTATGTGTCTATTGGTTCTTACCCTGTTTTGCTTCAATGCATATATACTCCATTATTTTTACTTCCATGGTCTACCTTGCAATGGTTAGTCAAATATTGTGTTTAGGCCACCAGATACATCTCAGCTATAGGATTTGGTGCTAAATGGCTTGGAATTTTCAGAAATGGCATGGTGCAATCTTTTATCAAAGCACATACTCTATCTCCATCAGGTATATATTTGAAAAATTGCTATAAGGATAGGTAGTGGCTTCATATGGTTAGTAAAAAATCAATAATATTTAAATCATCTAATGGGGGTGTTCATGATTCTTTATAAAATTTTTGATTGAAACTTTCAACATCTGTGAATAGTTATTCTCCCCACAACTTCTTATTGAGCTTTTTTTTCCTTATCTTTTTTGGCATATGCTCTTGAATTTGATGATACCGAGAAGTAGAGGACTTATGAGATAATGTTATTTCAGGAAGTCCACAATGCAATTTTAGAGCTCAAGGTATTTATACTTTCCATATATTTCCTAAATGGGCAATGTTCACTTGATCGGATTTGATAGACTTCATCATTCTTATTCCATGTAGTAAACGTTATACATTTCTATCATTTTCTCTTTGTTCTGAATGCACTTGATGAATCATACTGCGAAATCCTTGGCTAAAACAGTTTTAGTTAATGAAAAATTTGATAATTATTTTTTCTTTACTGGAATATGTTTCTTGATATTGCATCAAGAGTTAATAGATTGGCTCACTTCTTTGGTTTTCGCTAATAATGATTTGCTGTCTAGAAATATAATGATAAATGAAGATGAAGGCATTCACAAAATCTTGATGACAAGCGTATTCAATAGTGCACTCTAATTTTGCCAATGAAAGTATGTTTCTGATAGGAACTTACCGTAGTTAGTATACTCATGCTTTAGGGAGCTTCTTATTAATAATTAATTCTACAGTCTTGCATTACTCTGTAAATGGGAACTTCCTGTAGTGAATACAGAGAGTAATGCCATGAATTAATGTACTTTTTTCATGGATCAGATTTTTGCAGTGTGTTGAACAATATTGGGACCATGAGTTGGGAAATCTCTGGTGAAATACATGAGACCAAGTTAGGAAATCCCTGAGAGAATTTTTTCCATTTTTGTGATCGACAATCACGATGTTAGTGGCATATGAAAATCTGAGTTGAACCTGCATAGTTGATACAATAAACTACTCTTTTACATGAATAATCTGTCAACGTATGAGCCTGAACGATGTAGGGACATAGTTCTCCTCCATTTAATCTCATATTATATTGCTTTCTAGAGTAGAAACATGGTTAAGGCCACTTGATATCCAAATCTCATATAAAAGTATTTTTCCCTTCTAGGATAAGTTTCTCATCACTTTATTTTTGCAGAGCTTATATGGGAAGAGTAAACGATACCTTTTTCATTCTCACCTTCTAATATATAATGTTATGGCCTGTTTTCGATATGCTTCCATATGTGGTCAATGTTCTCTTACTTTATCACACTAATGATGATGCTGTTTATCTTCTACTAAAGGTCAAGGCATTTAAACTCTCATATGGAAAGTGGAAACATAACACTCAAATGCTATTCATCCCTTCATATTTGGTCTATCTTTTGTTCCGGAACTGTGTTTCATCACGCTGAAATATCTCATTCGTTGTCCAGAGTCAAAATTCAGTAGGGAAGTTTTTTTTTTTTTGGCAGTTAAAGTGGACAAAGCTGCCTGCTTCGTTTTTGGATACATTATTAATGACTTTAACATATTACGAGGTTATTCTTCTTATTCACTCTGTTCTTAATTAATCATGCATCAGCTTTTAGACATTGGAGTTGCAGATACATGGAAGAGGAAAATATGCTGAATCATATTGCTGATACGTTTTGATTCTCCACTTTGACAGTGTTAAAGTTGGATCAGTCATTGTCAATGCAGCTGTACAAAAACTCAGAGGACCTAACGAATCATGTGTTGACGGTGATCTCTATGTAATTTTGATGTTTCCCCTGAAGTTATTGCCATCAAAAAGATTTTTGTTGAAAATGTAGCAATTGCAGCATCCCAATATACATGTTTCGCAGCGTCAGCCCTTTATGCTTTAGTATACGCATTTAATTCCCTTGCACAGGTACTGTAAATTATGATTCTGTATGAGTATAAATTTGCTGATGTAATGACGTTGACTTCGTTGCTTGCATGCAATACACTCGGATTTTTGGGGGCTGCTGAACTCATCTTTATAAAACTTCATAAGCTCCTTGAGTGGTACTGTTACAACATGAGTATCATTTAGTGCTTATCAATGGGTCTAGGCCAAAAGCTTACGCATGACACAAGTTCATAAGCATATGAAAAGGATCCTAAATTTAATTTAGTATTCATGTTTCTTAAGTCACATAAGATAGAAATAATAACTATTACTATTGCTGATAGAGCTATGGATCAAATATGGTATGATTTGTGTATATTAGGAGATCCCAAAAATTATTGAATATAAAACTGATAGAGTAATCATGTCTGTTGTGTTATGGTTTGGAGGTAGCTATTTAGATGTGCGTTTAGTTCCCAATGTTACATGTTCATTTTATTTAAGATTTAGAAGTATATGTCGCTATGTTGTCCGTGTATTTCGTTCCTTTATTAATGAATGATCATTATGGTCGAATATTATTGTCATTCATTATTTGCTATACAATTTGTATATAATTATAATTATTGACAAAAAAATTATGGCCAAAACTATACGTGTAAACGTTGCTATATTTTAGAAAAGTAGCTTCATAACAATACATTAAATAATTATATGCAATTATGACCCTCAAGATATCCTGTTATATAAGGATCCATGGTTTGGTGAAATATTAGACTAGAGAATTAAAATTAATAAAATGAGGGACATCTTTTTGCTCACCCTCAACCTCTATATTTAGCTATGTATGAAACCCATGTATAGTTTGAAAGGAATGTTTTGGACGAGGCAAAAAATCCAAGTGCAGCGATAAGAAGCCACTGAATAAACAGTTTTCAATACTTAAAGGTTGAAATTGTTTCTTATTTCAAGTTTATGTTATGTTTGTCCAGTTGATACAAACTCTGAAGATAAAAAATGAAAGGAGATATGTGTGTTGTGTGAGTTGTGTAATATGAGAGGATGAAATAAAGACAAGAGAAAAGGCATAGATTTAATCGAAGTTCCACATTTATACAGAGAGGAAAGAAGGGGGTGGACACTTGGTCATAAGGGTCTGGCGAAGAGGACATGGAGAAAATTTGATTTATTTCCTTCCTCCTTAAATATAATTCTCCCTTTCTGAATTTTAATATAAAAGTTTCAAAACTATATTTTTTGGCCAGAAGTTTAAAAATTAATTTAGATAATTGATGTTTTATTATTTGATATAATTAAGTATTAAATTGAAAGTGAATGCACAGTACTGACACATAGTATAATTAAGCACAATCTAGTTTTTTCTAAAAGCCTACCCCGACTCCCTTCATTTTTCTTCCCATTTCCTGGAGACACATGCACAGTACTGACACATAGTATAATTTATGCAAAAATTGAAATTAAACAAAATAATTAATAATTTAAAAAATATGTTAACTATTATCCACCGCTTTCAATTATTCTCCCATCGGCGTTTCATGCCCCAAACTAATTTTTAATGCCCTCAACACTATAAAATATTTTAATATAACAATATATTTTGTGGTGTTAGATGCACTAAAAATTACTTTAAAGTATTAAGTGCTATTTAAAAAATATTTTAATACGTTGAATGATACTCCCTCTACCCTTTTTTATAACCAACTTTGGACTAAATCAGGTAGAACAAAATGTTAATTAAAATTGGGTAGAGACAAGAAATATGTAAAAATTGAATTTTTTTTTCAAAATATCTTTATTTATGAGAAAGAAAGTATGAGAAAGATAATAAAAAAATTATTATAATAAAGAAAATTATAAAACAGAGAATGTGTGATGGAGAGAGATTATATTAAAATATAATATTTAAAACATTTATTATCTAGAAAATGATGTTTTGGAAAACAAAAAATAAATATATGATCTATTAAAATAAGTCTTTAATAGGGTAAAATAGAAAATCTGTTACAAAAATTTAAGACAACTTGCAAATATTGCTTTTATTTAGGGATAACAGGAAAATTATGGTTGTTACTTATAAAAAAAGGAAGGAAGAAAAACTTAACCTCTTTTATTATAAAATATATTTCTATAAGCATTTAATACGCTAACCTAATTTTTAGTGCATTTACCACCGTAAAATATATTGTTATATTAAAATATTTTATAGTATTGAGTGCATAAAAATAAATTTAGAGTATTAAATTCTTATATGAAAATAAGTCAAAGCAATAGATGATTGTTAAGATATTTTTAAATTATTAATTATTTTATTTAATTTTAGGTTTTGCACAAGTTTTATTGTGTATAAGTAGAGCTGGTAATAGGGGTCCAGCCCGCCAAGGTGAGGGCTATTCCAGCCCGCTGCACCACGGGCTAGCCCGCGGGTTAGCGGGCTGGCTTGCTTTTTTTTTTGTTTTTAATTTTTCATATAATTCCTAATATAGTCAAAATATTTTGATTATATTAGGAACAATTAAACATTGCTTCTTTCATATCATTGCATAAGTAATTAAACACTTTTTATGTTTGTGATTCTGTGTGTAGTTATACGAAGATCACCATCCATATTTTATTGTTCATTTATTTGTTGCGTCACTATAAAAGCCTTTGTAAAATTAAATAAACATGTGACACTTATATATTTATACATAAAATATCTACTTAATTAATTTGGATAAGAAAACTACTTAAATTAATTGTTTATAAAAAATATATTAGTTTTTAAAAATATCTTCTTAAATTAATCTTCACTTTATTTTATTATAATTCACTACTCAAATTCAAGATTCGAAGCCTAATTTTAATATTTCAAATTAAGTTCAACCTATATTAATAATAGTAGTTTTTATTTTTTTTAAAAAAAGAATATTGAGGTGGGCTCGGGCGGGCTACTTCATCCCACACCGCTTTGGGCCTACACCGCGGAGGGCTAGCCCGTATCTGCACGGCCAGCCCGCATTACCACCTCTGTGTATAAGTACCATATATGTGTCTCGATAGACTGGAAAGAATAATGAAGGGAGTGGGGGATAGGCTTTTAGAGAAAAATAGAAAGAGGTGGTAGCCCATTTAAATAGGTGACAGGAGTAGCCTTAAGTAAATAATTTTCAAGGAACAAAAAACCGGACTGGGAATTAAACCGGTCGAGGTAGTGGGCCAAGGGTTATTGGTCGGACCAGGGTTGGACCAGTCATATTAAAATAATATAACTAAAATAATATAATTCAATTTCACCATATACATATGTATCAATGGGTATAGTCTGGAATTTTCAAATCAAAAAATTACCCTCATAAAGATCAAATTCTCTTCAAAACTATAAAATTCAGCTTTCACAATAGGACATCATAGACACAATAATTTTTATATCCAGAATCAATTCAATTCAATCCAATGAAACAAAATCTATATTATTTCAGCAAAAAAAAAAAAAACATCATCAACTACTTTCCCCTCCTACTTCAAGTGTTCAGAGATCAAAATAAAATTTTCATGTCTTGACTCCTCCCTTCCCAAACCGTTCAACAGCCAAAGAGAAGGAAGGAACAAAGGCACCTCTTTAATTTGAAAAACACAATCTACCTGAAAGGGAACAGTTTCTAGCTTACCCAAAACTCAATGCACCGAAGGGTGAAGAGATAATGTCGACTGGGATTTGAGGGATTCCTACGACTTTTGATTCTGCTTTTGCCTTCTGTCATTTTATGAACTGCGAATGCGAGGGGTGAGAGACTTGTGAGTTCAGAGCCTTAGACTTCTGGTTCTACCTTCTGTAATGGGATAGTGGCGAAGGCGAAGCAGGAGGTGGTGAGTGGTGACCAGTGAGGTTGAGGGAGACTCAGGCTTGCGACGACTGGTGGCGAAGGTGAAGTAGGGAGCGAACGAACAAGGAGCTCTGCCATAGGCCATGCCGTCAGCGACGCTAGGGAGCAGGGATTTTGGAGGAGACTATCGCTATTTTGGTTTGAGGGAGGGAGGATAGCTATGCGAGTATAGGGGAGTCAGGGGTGGCTGAGAGGGAGCAGGGATTAGGGGACTCTACAGACACCACTAGACTAGGTAAGCTGAAAGGGAAGAACTGAAATTGAAGTAGTTTTTTTTTTTTAATAAAACGGTGTCGTTTTGAGTGGTCTAGCTGGCCAAAAAAATAAACCGGGCAACCCACTGAACCGGGTTGCCCGGTTTAATACCGGTTTTTTTCGGTTAAACCGGTTTTTCACCTGTTCATTAGACCATCGGTCCAACAATTAAACCAGACCGGACTGCAGATCGGTTCACCGGTTTTCCGGTTGAACTGGCTGGTCCGGTCCGGCTTTTTTTTCCATGATAATTTTCATTTTGTAGCATCTAGGTAATATTATTTAATGTGCATAGTATTTTGGTCAAAAAGCCCTTTCATTATGAATTCTCCTTTTTTTAAAAAAAAAATTTTACACACTCACCCCCCAATTATTATGAATTCTCCTTGACAAACTGAAAATAAAATTCTTAACCTCAAGCTTATAACTAAATTCCATGCAGCGAACATAAATTCAAAGAAGCCCATATAACTAATTTCCCTTTCTTTTCAAAAGATTCAATTTCAGAGGCTCAACCATCAAATTCAGTCACATAAACAGCTAACTTTAGTCACAGAACAGCAAAATTAAAGGAAACTGAAATCCGAAATGATATGGTTAATTTGTTTTTCAAGAAACCCGTTAACTCAACTCATATACGGTTCCAGTAAAATTTACATGTATCCCACACACAAGTCAGAGAAAATTAGTCCTGAACAAACACAAGAAAAGAGGATGACGAAAAACAAACAAAATGGGGGAAAGAATTAAAAAGAATCACAAAACATATATTAGTCGCTCGAAGAACAATCTCGCCTACGAGATAAACAGTTATTTAGCATCATATAGTGAACGCAGATGCTTTTACTTGCAGTAACTAAGTTAAATAAATTTCAAGGCCTCATCTTCATTGAATCGACACGCACTACAGCATACTCCTACTTACACCTACTTCGGATCGGATATCAGGAGTATATTGTGAGTTTGAAGGTCGTTGAGGCTTCCATGATTGTAGGTGGCTATGACTCTATGGGTTGCTGAAGATTTAATGGCTTTTCTTGAGTGGTCCGCACTTCAACTTGGCCACTTGGGTGAAAATTTTTTTTTTTTTTTTTTTCCAATTCCGGATAACAGGTGGTAGCTTTTTTATTTTCTTTTTAATTACGTGTCAATATTTAACAACTCATATGCTTGTCAGTCATGGTCGTAAACGGCGTTTGTATGCCTGTTAGCTTGGGATAAAAATGATCTATTTTTACTATATTAAGGGAGAACGATATTAAATGTACTTGAAAAAATATTTCAGGGTACTGGATGACCTTTAATCCTATATTGAATTAATATATCTACTAGCTACCTTATTATTGTGAATTACAACACATTAAGTCAGTTGATATCAAATTGCGATTACCATAATAATAAGAATAAAACTAAGGCTTCACATAAATAAAAATCTAAGAAAAAGAAGAAATATAATACATATTTACATATCTTTATATGATGAACAAGAATCTCATAAATGAACATAGCACGCCATCGTTCATTATAGTTAAGAACTTCTTGTAATATAAGATAATCATGTAGTGATCTAGAATCAAAACTATATGGGTTTTAACCATTTAATAAGATAGAAAATCAATATACATAAATCATGATCATCTAATCTCAAGGTAGGAAATCATATATATATATATATATGTATGTATATATATAGCTTCTAGTCATTTAAACTCAAGATAGAAAATCAAATATATGGCTTCTGGCCATATAAAATAGAAAATTGAAACTATATGGCATTTGGCTAGTTAATCAGATAGAAATTCAAAGTTATCTGTCTTTCGGTTATAACATAGAAAATTAAAGTCGTATGGCTTCTAGTCGTAACACAAGTATGATATATGGCTAATGGTCATTTAATCTCAAATTTATATGGACAAATATATCTTCGACCTCAATAATGAACCTAATAGTAAACCTTTAGGAAGAGTGCAACTATCAATTGAATTTACATTAAATACTAGCATTTGAACTTTCTAAGAGTTTATCCCTATATCTTGTGGCCTTTGGCTCCATACCAAATTTTGTTATTTATTGCTAACATTTGAGCTTTCTAAGGGTTTGCCCCACATTTGGTGGCCTTTTGGCTCCACAACAAATTTTGCAATTTATTACTAGCATTTGAACTTTCTAAGGGTTACTCTTACATCTTGTGGCTTTTTGGCTCCATAACGAATTTACCATTTACTTTCAATAAATATATTCATAGGGCATTTGCTTGAATATGACTTGTAGCCATATTATAATCATTACTCCCTCAAATTCTTTCAATTTGGATATTAGCCATATGTAATCATAAGTATTGATTAGAACTCCATGTTCTATCAAAATTAGTGACATTAGGTCAATAAGGGATGTATAAAAATATCGATTGAAACTTTAGGTTCCATTGAAGATAGTGACATCAGATCATCTAGAAATAGATAAAAACAAATTTCTTGTATCACAAGTAATTCAAAAGGTATAATATTTATATAAAAAATAAATTATAGTGCAAAAATATATTGTAATAATAATCTCCAATCCTAGCTATGAAATTCAATGTTTGAAACAATGGTAAATAATCTTTTTAATTTCATATAAGGGCTTAGGTTATCCTAGATAAATTAAATAGGGATAAGGATACTTTGAAACACCATGTATATGATGCTTGAGATATGTTTATTTAAATAGAGCAAAAGATACTCTAGAAAAATCATAAAAATTATGCTCTAAAATTGTGCTAGGTTTGAAAGGTATACCATAGTTACTTTGGTTAGAGTTTCGTGCTGATAACATGTTATAAAACTAAAGAAAGAGTAGAGAATAAGAGAAGAGACTAAGGAAGAATAGAATACAAGAGTATTTCTCATTCCATCCAAGGTACATAATAATAGGAGATAATTGTGGGATATAGGAGATAATGGGATATAGAGATAATGAGAGATACTGGAGATAATAGGAGATATATAGACATCCACAAAGATATTATTTTATTCATAACAATGAGTAGATTTTGCAACATTTTTTGTGCTCTGAGGTCTATATGCAGAAAAGTTACCTGTTTTCCATGTGTGAATTTTGATCTCATCAATTAGGAATCCAGCTATATATTTCATAGTTGATAAGGTTGAAGTAATTATATGAATGTTTATTTCAATAAGTCATGTTTGCCTTTGTATCAATCCATTTGGAACTAAATATTTTCGTAAGAAACTTTTAAACAAATCACATAAATTAGGGGAAAAAAGGTAGCTAAAATCTTCAAGGATGATTGGCGTTGTTCATCAACAATGCTGCTATAAACAGTACCATATATGAATAATAAAATTTAATCTTCTATTCTTTTATGAGTCCTCACTGGAATTCCTTCTCTCTGTTCCCCGAACTTCCTGTTCACATTTTTGAAATTTTCAAACGATTAAAATATAAAAATAATTTAAAAAATATTATGACTTCAAACACCATGTTCAATCTAAAAACCACTTCTTTATACGTCTTTTTTGGCGAAATAAATCTCTTCATAGTCTTTCTAAATTCTCAAAATAACATTTCATAATATTTACTCAAATTTTTTAGTCATTAAATAATTTTAATAATTAGTTTTCCTTAAATTCTTACCTGAAATAAGCTTTTTGAGCCACTAAAATATTTTTGAGACTATTATTTTACATAATCTCTTTAATCTCACAAACACTTGAAAACTATTATTCGGGCCTTAAATTTCAGGATATTACAAAATGGAGGTAGATCTGTATAAAAAAAGTTTTGTTTATTTATTGCAATATGGCACTTGAAGTGATAATCTTTTCTTTTAAACATATTCATATTTTAATTTTAAAAAAAAAAAAGTTGAAGGGAGAATTACTTGTAGTACCATAGAAACACTTTAATTATTAAAAAATCTTTTGAGTTGTTATGATGCCACGATTTATTGTCATCTCTTACACTAATCGATTCTATCATTACATACTACTCAACTTTTATCGGATTTTTTGGTGATTAGATTGCTATGCAAAAGTGCAGGTAAGCAGTGACTTTTCCCACACAATAGTTCAAATTGTGATATTTTTTCTAATTTTATTTATATTTTAATAATTAAAGAAGGCAAAAAAGGGAAAAGAGGAAGTTTGGGAAAAATAAGAGAAGGAATTTCAATTGGAACCAATCAAAGAATAGAAGATGAAAATTAGTATAGTAATTCATTGCACTTTTTATATCGATTGAAGAGTAACAGCGCCACTTTTTACATAAAAGAAGATTTTAACCACCTTCTTTGTCCATGTGATTCGACCGTAAGTGGCTTATAAAAATATTTACTTCCAATAGATGGATGCATAGGTAGGCATGACTCACTGCAGTGCACATTCATGAATATAATTAAATCAATCTTATCAACTAATATACATATATATATTTGGATTCCTAATCGTTGAGATCAAAGTTAATTACAATTATATGGTAAGTTGGTAAATTTTGCGTTTATAAACATCCAAGAACACAGAAAAACTTCCCAAATATACACAAACACATATAGCTCCTTTTTTTTTTCTTTTTAAATTTTGCCATGGAACGTGTTTTCCTCCTCATCTTTCTTTTTGTCAAATCCAAATCTTGATGGTTCAGCCTCGAAACTTGAAAACACAAAAGGATCAAATCAAGCATCATGATTTTGCTAAAAGTTACCTCAAGGCATACGGCTATCTCAGGGACAATCAAGATGATGATGTGGAGTCAGGAATAAGGAAGTTTCAAGAATTCTATCAACTGAATGTTTCTGGAAAACTTGATCCTGAAACGATCAAGTCAATGGGACGACCTAGATGTGGCGTGCCAGATCACACGTCTAGTACAAGTCTTTTCAATAATTCAAAATATGTCACTTTGTGTCATGACCCGAAATGAAAATGAAAATGCAAATGACGTGAAGGACCTCTCATGTGCCAAGGGAATGCGACGCAGCATGAGGACCAGGTGTCCCACGTGGAAACTTAGGGAATAAATACGGTTAGGGAGTGGAATAAGGCGTGGTGGTTGTTGTGACGTTCCTCTCTATACTCTGCTTCTTCTCTGGACCCTGTGTGGTTACTTCCTCCCTCTACTTTCTCTGCACTTACTCTGTATTTTCAGTTATTCTGCAGCACTGATGTTTCGTTATTCTTGAATGATTGCATTGTAAATTCCATATGATTCACTAATACAAATATCATTCAGAGTATTATTGATCATTGATTGTTGACTGTTAATAGATCCATAACATTTGGTGCTTTCATTGAGAGAATGGTGGAGGCAACCGGATTTAAAGATTTGCAAGCTAATGTTAAAAATATGAGCGAGCAAATGAAATAGAATGAAGTAAATAACAATGCCAGATTGGACCGTATTGAAGCTGCTATAGAAGCGATGGCACAAGCTCCCGATTCCAGGTTTGATAAATTGGAAGCTGCATATTCCGGATTGATTAAGGATCTTGAATCACATCAAAGAAATGCAGAGAGACTATCGCAGCTAGTTACGTCAAATATAGCAACACATGAGAAGGGAATGAGTTCAGGGTCGTACAATCCTAATGGGCACACAACGAACCAGGTGAAAATAGACTTTCCAAAATTTGATGGGACTGATCCTGAGAACTGGTTATTCAGAGCTGAGCAATATTTCGCCTATTATCACACTCCTGACCCCACCGTCTTGTACTCGCCGCCATTAATATGGAGGGAGACGTTATCCCTTGGTTCCAAATGCTTCAGAAGATGAAGGTGATATACAACTGGTCTTCGTTGGCCCGAGCCATAGAAGAGGAATATGGGCTGTTGCTGTTAGAACAACCCAGAGCAAAGCTATTCAAGCTAATGCAAACCCAGTCAGTAGAGGAATATTGCCGACAGTTCTTGACGCTTGCGAATCTACAGAGGGCGTTTTAGATGATGCTCTCTTAGACTGCTTTATAGGAGGATTGAAACCGGAAATCCGAAGAGAAGTGATCTCTCGACATCCACCAAATTTACAGAAGGCTATGGAGATTGCAAAATTATTTGATAATTTTGATGCTCTGGCTGTGCCTGTAAGGAATCGCTCGACCAACTCTACTACGCCTGGGACTACCAAAATTGTGAGTCAATCATCGAGCAGATTAGGACTCAAGAGCAACCTTCCTCCACTATTACCAACCCCAAACATGAAACCCATAACTCTTGTCAAGAAAATGACGCCGGCCGAAATGTTGATCAGAAGGGAAAAGGGATTGTGTTATACTTGCGATGCCAAGTTTACCCCAGGACACAAATGCCCTAACAAACAGTACATGCTCATTGAGTATGAGGAAAGCGAAGAAAACACTGAGGTAGGGGTCGAACAACACCAGACAGCAACAGTAGAGAACGAGCCAATATCCATACATCACTTATCTCTACCTGCTTACCATGGGTCTCCAGGTAAGGCTACTATTCGTTTCACTGGGATGATAAATGGAACTGAGGTACAAATTTTGCTGGATGGGGGAAGCTCTGATAGTTTTATTCACCCCCGAATCGCTCAGTTTTTGAAACTTCCAATAGAGCCAACTAGAAATGTGAGAGTCATGATTGGTGATGGGAACGCTATGAAAGGTGAGGGCATAGTCAAAAAGGTCACAATACACGTACAAGGATACCCACTAGAATTCCCAGCCTTTGTACTAGCAATTGCTGGGTCAGACATTGTTATTGGGGCATCATGGCTTGCAACACTAGGACCACATGTAGCAAATTATGAGATTGGAAATGCTTATATCAAATTCTACCTGGGTAGTGATTTTATTACCTTGAGGGGTACACACAAGGCAGTGGTATACCATGCTACTTATAATCATTTCCAGAGGCTGATACACACTGACACTGTGGCGGAATGCTATTTCCTACAGATGGAGCAAATAGAAGCAGGGCAAGAGGGTGATACTGTTGATGAGGTTATGGGTACCGAGATGCAAGCAGTTCTGGACAAATATCAAAGCATATTTGAGAAACCTCACGGGTTACCACCTCCACGAGAGAGGGATCACAGAATTTTGCTTAAAGAAGGGACTGAGCCAGTTAAGGTCCGCCTTTACCGATACCCCTTCAGTCAGAAGACTAAGATTGAAAAGCTTGTGAATGACTTACTGGTAGAAGGGTTTATACAACCCAGCACTAGTCCATTTTCTGCCCCAGTCATTCTAGTGAGGAAGAAAGATGGAACGTGGTGAGTTTGCGTGGATTACTAGGCTCTTAATGCTACTACAGTGAAGGATTCCTTCCCTATGCCCACAGTGGATGAACTTCTTGATGAGTTGGGTGGCTCTATGTTTTACACCAAGCTAGACTTGCGTTCAGGGTATCACCAAGTGCTCATGCACCTTGCAGATAGAGAGAAGACAGCCTTTCACACTCACCAAGGACTTTATGAATGGCTAGTAATGCCCTTCAGACTATCAAATGCCCTTGCAACTTTTCAAGCTTTAATGAATTCAGTATTTCAGCCTTTTCTACGCAAATTTGTCCTAATATTTTTTGATGACATCCTCATTTATAGTACTACATAGCAACAACACCTCCTACATGTAGAGAAAGTACTTGAGCTCATGGTTCTTCACAAGTTGTTTGCCAAATTATCGAAGTGCTCATTTGGAAAAACCAAAGTGGAATACTTAGGCCACATCATCTCATCAAGGGGAGTGGAAATGGATCCAAGGAAAGTTAAAGCAGTAACAGACTGGCCCACCCCACAAACTGTCAATCAACTTAGGGGATTTTTAGGCCTTTCAGGGTATTACCGTCGATTTGTGAACCACTATGCCCAAATTGCAAGTCCCTTAACTAAGTTGCTGCACAAAGATGCTTTCTACTGGGCTAAAGAATCACAAGAGGCGTTTGATAAGCTTAAATCTGCATTGACTTATGCACCTTTACTAGTGTTACCTGATTTTTCAAAGACCTTTGTGGTTGAAACAGATGCTTCTGGAAAGGGAATAGGTGTTGTACTTAGTCAAGATGGGCACCCGATTGCTTATTTCTCAAAACAGATTTCCCCAAGGATGCAAGCTCAGTCTGCCTATGTAAGGGAATTGTATGCAGTGACACAAGCAGTTGCCAAATTCCGCCATTACCTTTTTAGGCATCATTTTATCATTTGCACCGACCAAGAAAGTCTTAAACATTTAGAGGGACAAGTGATTCAAACATCGGAGCAAGAAACTTATCTTCCAAAGTTGATGGGCTATAATTTTTCTATAGAATACAGACCTGGAAAAACTAACATCGCTGTGGATGCACTATCCTGGATAACACATATGGCATTGATTAGTGTGCAATCTTCTCTGATGAATGACCTTATCATAGCTGCCCGAAACTCTAAGTTCATTCAAGAAGAGATCCAAAAGGTTGAAGCCCATTCTCCTGCTTTAACAGGGTATACTGTGAAAGATGGCCTTCTTTATTGGAAGGAGAGATTGGTGATACCAATAGACTGCCCCGACTTGATTCAGAAATTGTTACTTGAGTTTCATTCCTTCGTGGTAGGGGGACATGCTGGAGCCTTTCGAACGTTTCAGAGATTAGCTACCTGGTTCTTCTGGCCAAATATGAGAAAAGAGGTGACTTTATTTGTTCGACAATGCTTAGTTTGTCAACAAGCTAAGCATATTCAATCAAAGCCAGTGGGTCTATTGGCTCCTTTACCTATTCTAAAGGCTGTTTGGGAAGACATAGCTATGGATTTCACTGTCTCTTTACCGGTAGCTAAAGGTTACTCAGTTATTTTTGTTGTTGTTGATCGGTTTTCAAAGTAGCTGAGGCTTTTCTGCATCATGTGGTGAAATTGCATGGGTTCCCTAAAACTATTGTCTCAGACCATGACAAGGTCTTTGTTAGTAACTTCTGGAAGCAATTGTTCAAGTTGCAAGGGACGGAGTTATGTATGAGCTCTTCATATCATCCTCAAACGGATGGACAATCTGAAGCTTTAAATAAGTGCCTAGAAATGTACTTGCGCTGCTTTGTGTTTGAGTGCCCTCGATTGTGGCTAGATTACCTACCTTGGGCTGAGCTTTCTTATAATACTGCATTTCATACTTCCATTGGAATAACCCCCTTTAAGGCAATGTACGGACGTGATCCTCCTTCTTTGTTACCAGTGGAGTATTCTAATGATTTGCCCTCGATTTGTCCCAATAGTTGCAGCAGCGGGACCTTGTTTTAGCAAGGTTAAAAAACAATATGGTTAAGGCTCAGGCTCGAATGAAGAAATTTACAGATATGAAGTGATCAGAAGTTCACTTTGCAGTAGGTGACTTGGTTTTGGTTAATCTACAACCCTATCGTCAACACTCAGTCGCACTTAAGAGGCACAACAACCCCTCCGTTACTTCAGACCCTTCCCAATCAAGCAGAAGATTGGTACTGTGGCTTACAAATTGACACTACCGGACTCAGCCCGTATACATCTAGTATTTCACATTTCTTTGCTAAAGAAATATGATGGTCCTTCGTCCACTCCTTATGTGCCTCTACCATTGTTAACTGACTTGGGGGGTCCTGTTATTCAACCACTCCACATTCTGGATACCCGTTCGGTTAAGCGAGGTGAGCTATGGGTACCACAGGTCTTAGTACAGTGGGATACTAGGGTTGCACCTACATGGGAAGATCTTTCTGAATTTCAGGATGCCTATCCTTCTTTTGACCTTGAGGACAAGGTCTCTCTCTTACAAGGGGGCCATGTCATGACCCAAAATGAAAATGAAAATGCAAATGACGTGAAGGACCTCTCAAGTGCCAAGGGAATGCGACGTAGCATGAGGACCAGGCGTCCCACGTGGAAACTTAGGGAATAAATATGGTTAGGGAGTGGAATGAGGCGTGGTGATTGTTGTGACGTTCCTCTCTATACTTTGCTTCTTCTCCAGACCCTATATGGTTACTTCCTCCTACTACTTTCTCTGTACTTACTCTATATTTTCAATTATTCTGCAGCACTGATGTTTCATTATTCCTGAATGATTGTGTTGTAAATTCCATATGATTCACTAATACAAATATCATTCAAAGTATTATTGATCATTGATTGTTGACTGTTAATAGATCCATAACACTTTGCCAAATAATCCTAGATGGCCTCCTTCTAAGAGAAGCCTCACTTACAGCTTCGACCCTTCTGGAATTAATGGTGTTGTATCACTAGATCAGTTAAGACAAACTTTTCTTCTAGTGTTTGGGCAATGGAGTGAAGTCACAAAATTCACATTTAATGAGGTTGTTACTGAAAAAACCGACATCGAGATCGGGTTATATAGCCGTCATCATGGCCCCGGTGCTGCGTTCGATGGTCCAGGAGGTATTTGGGCTTATGCTTCTCCACCGACAAATGGAAGCCTTCAGTTTGATGCAGATGAGCACTAGAGCGACGTGCACCCAACACCAACCGACCAAGTCGATTTGGTGTCAGTGGGTTTGCATAAAGCAGGACACATTCTAGGACTTGCACATAGTCAAGATCCAAATGCATGATGTATGCGTTTATAAACCCTGGACAAAGTAAGAGAATTTTGATTCCTGATGATATTGCAGGCATACAAGCCCTATACCCTACTTAAGGAAGAAGCCTTTGGATTGTAGAGAATATATGATTGTAATAAAAGAATATAGTTCAGGAGACTATAAACAACTCAATCTTACTGCTTGGGGCCTAATAAAATCCATCTATTAATGTGTTTAACTGAAGGAAATTCGCTGTATTCGTATTCATCAAAATGAGGAGACTCAGGTAGGCGTTAGTAAACTAATTATGAACTGGCATGAATATCTACCAACCACATTTGATTTCTATGTATTTCACTTCAAAAAACTACATCTTGGTGTACATTATAACAGTACACATCAATATATAGCCATAAATAAGACAAAATTAGAAGTACATAAAACTAATACTGTTGTTTTCTTCTTCTCTTTTGCCTCCAATTTGGTGAGAATGAACTTGTATATAATCACTGCCTTGACGTACGCAAGTCTTTAAAAACGGATGATCTGCCAGCACCTTTAACCAAAAATTGGCCAAAAGCAAAATAGCAAAACATCTTTTCATGGACTGCCAAATGCTCAGCTAATATTTTCTTCAAGTTTAGTCTGACGTATTATAATCTGCATATATATATGCCATTCAAAATATATATAGTTCTATGTTACATAGTTCTATCACATCTCAAGATTTACATAAAAACATAAGTGCATAATAACCCAACCTTGTAGATATATTGTGGCTATAAAAACGGGTATTAACCAAGTACTCATAATAAGGGTGGGGGGTCTGCTAGGGTTTCCTTTTCTTGCGGTATGGTGCGATGGCTCCTCCCACGTTGAGAAGGGCTCGACTAAAGGGGTCTTCTAGGGTCCCTTCCCTCATCTGTGGGGTTCAGCAAGGAGAGAAGTGGCGTGATGGCGGTGCCTACTTCCTGGTGTAGGCTAGGTGTGAGTATAAGACTTGTGTGGGTAGGTGCATTGGTGTGCGTGTTTGGGATTGTAGATTGGCGGCGGCGTTTTCATAGCAGGAACAATCTGTGGAGGGGCGGCAGTTTTTTGGAATTGACCTCGAGATCAGGGAAGAGGAGAAGACTCGGGTTCTGATTACTCTGTGGTAGTCGTGGATCTTTGATGGGTGCCCTCTAGACTTGCAGTGATGATGTAGCCTTTAAAGTTAGGGCGTCCGAGATCTATGGTGAAGATAGAGCTTCTGCAAAACGAATTTATGGGTGCTACTTTGTGTGTATCATATGCCATGGGGAAGATGAGTGAAGAATAGAGGAAGCTTCAACAAGGGAACTCAAAGATGAAGAATTGGGAATTTATGGGTAAAGTGGTTAATGGTTTCTTAAATCTCTGTTGTTTTTCTGCTAGTTGTGCATAGGGTTTAAGTATTGATTATGCTTATACTACTCATATCGACTCTTGGTTTTTGCATCTGGTGTCTAAGTTTGAGTACTTAAAGGGCTAGGCGTGGCTATAGCTTACTGGGTGTGGCATCCAAGGAAGGTTTGTTGTGATCATTCTCTTGATAAAAAAAGTCTGAGACCATGAGTAGCACATATATAAGAAATGAGCCTCTAATCTCACTGTGGAAGGGTTAGTAGGTGGGGAAGAGAAAATCTCGATATGGAAAGTTCTGATAATAGAACTATTGAAGCCTCAAATAGTAATGAAGCTTCTTTAGTTTTATATGGACTAAAATGGTGTGTGAAATCTAGCTTTGGTTATATGGAAGGGTGGTCTGGTTGTCTCTCACTTATTCAAGCAGTCAACAAAGAAATTTATTGCCTCGATTGGAAGTGTTTGATTGTGGTGCAGGAAATCTTCATCTTGGCACAGCTCTTAGATTGTGCATCTTTGAGTCGATTCCAAGATTTTGCAATTCAGCTGCATATTGATGGGTGCTTGCAACTCTCAGGGTGAAGAGCCCGAAAGATTTGGTGTCAAAGCCCCATTCTCCTCTGACAAATTCCTTGTTGATGTTTCAATATTAGCGATGAAATTTGTGCCTTGATTGGCTACGAAATTTAGCAGAGGAATGAAATTTGTCGCTAACCCGTTGTTAAATTTGGTGACGGAATTCTCATTAGTAATTCGTTAGAAATTAGCGACGGAGTAATTTTCTATCTCTAATACTGTCAGTAATAATTTTTTTTTTTGGGTAGTTTCCCTCATTGCCACAGTAGCCAAATATAAGGCTTCCACTCCAGATCTTCCCCTTTCTCTATCTCCCTTTTCTTCACTCCCATGTTCAGCTCGATGTACCTTTACTCGATCACGGGACTGGGGGTTTAATTTGACTGGACCAATGTTTCTCATTTTTGACAAGGACTAAGAGGAACTCTTGTTAACGTCGACGATGGCAATAGATGGTCCGCTCTCTCTTAGTTGTTTGCTTTCTTTCTTCTTCAATCACTTTGATATGTCCAATTAAGCTCCCTGAAAATTGCTCCTCTCTTCTTCTTCGCCCCTCCCCCCCAATCGATCTGGATTTCTAGGCTTTGTTTGTTCATGGGTGGTGAATAATTTCTTGACTCTTTTAAATTTAGGTGCTTCAATTGTTGATTTTTGAATCATTTTGATTTGTTGGGTTTTTTATCCGAGATTTCTATGCTATAGATGGAACGTTGAAAGATATCAGATATAGAAGAGATGCTTGATAGCTTCTGCTTTAAATAAAAATCTTGGTTGAAGAAGGAAGGAACGAAGAGCAGGGAAAGAAGACAATGATACGTAGGGCTGTGCAAAAACCCGGTGGTCCAGTATGGTCCGGTCCAACCCGAACAAACCCGGTCCAGTCCAGTCCAGAAAAAATTGGCCCGAAACAAGACTGGACCAGACTGGACTAGGGACTGACCCCTCAGACCAGTTGGTCCAGTCCAGTCTAGCCCGATTTTTTTAAATTATTATTTATATAATTTTAATTTGATTTAATTTTTCTATATAAATTTTTTATCTATTCAAATAATTAAGATTTATCTATTAACTTTCGAAGTAATAAGTATGCATATATATTTTCTACAATTTAAGATCTATATTGATGAGAATTAATTAATAAAACATGACTTCATTGGGAAATTGAAAAGGAATGATCAAATTTGATAAATTTTGAATTAAAATATGTGTAAAATTTTATATAGTAAGTTACAATCTTGCCTCCTATTGAAGAAATTATTTTTTAAAAAAATTAAAATTAGCTCTGGACTGCCTGGACCAGTCCAGGCAGTCCAGAGGACCAAGTCTAGTCCAACCCGACCTCGGGTTGGCACTGGACTGTACCAGACCTCGGGCTGTTTTTTTCAGCCCGAGGTCTTTACTGGACCAAACTTCGGGTTGATAACAAACCCGGTCCAGTCTAGTCCATGCACACCCCTAATGATACGTGTTGTTGAAGCTGAATTGAGACGAAAGAGGAAGGAGATGATGAGGTGTGATGATATAAGCTGGAGAGGAGGAAATATTACATGGCCGCCAGACAAGCAAATTTGGTCAAACAAAGTTAGTGGCAACAGTCAACGTTATTGATGGTTGAATTCAGGGCAGTTTTGTTACGAAATTATACTTTCAGGACATTTTAGAGTTTTTTTTTTTTAAAAAAAAACTTTTGAGTGTTAGGTGTTTCTTCACGTACACATCCAGAGTATTTTAGCACTTTATCCCCAAATTTTTAATTAAAGTGGGTCAAATACCATATGTTTTTTCGCAAATGCAAAAGTAGCTTCATGAAATTAAACCAAAGGAGCTCTTAATTCTTTCAGTTTTAACAAAAACACTATTCAATTTTATTATACTATTATAATATTAATAATTTTATGATTAATATATATGTTTGGTTTTCTAATTTACATCAAGTTTTAATTTAGCCCCCTTAAATTTATAGGGTGCATTTTCAATTCCCTCACTGTTAATACCGTTAGTCTCGTTAATAAAAAAAGTTGATTTAGCAAATTTAAATGGTAACTTTGTAATTAAATATTGAAATATTGATCTTTAATTTAAAATTTGTAAATTGAAAAATATTTTTAAAAACATAATAAAGATGTAGTCTGATTTTTAACATCAACAACCTATCTTTCAATATATAAAAATATTAATGAACTAAAAATACACTTTATAATTTTAAGAGGCTAAATTAAAATTTGATGTAAATTTAGAAGTCCAAAAGTATAATTAGTATAATAAAATTTAATGATTCTTTTTTAAAAATTGAAATAATTAATTTCTTTACATAATCATGGATACTTTTATAGGGTCACCATTTAAATTCATAGAGTTAGTGTTTTCTATTGATATGAGAAGTATGGTGTTAACATTCAGTAACTAAGAATATATTTTATATGTTTAAGAACCTAAATTAAAACTCAATGAATTTAGAAGACCAAATGTATACAGTAATCAAAAAATTATTATTGTTTTTCTTTGGCTAAAACTGAAAGAATTAATTTATTTACACGGTGATCAGTACTTTTGCACCTATTGTTTAACAGCAGTAGCATTTCTGCTATGATTTTGCAAGTTTATGAGTATTTTTGTACCTTTAAAAAGATTATGATGTTGGATGCACTTTGAAGAAAAATTTATAATTATTTTTGCACTTTCAGCCTTTAATTTATCAGTGGAAAAATGAAGCTTGACCCACACTCCCGCAGAACACCCCGCCCCCCAAAATTTTACCTCCTTCTCATTCAGATGATTATTTTGTCGTTTCATGGCCATTTAACAGTGTATAGCAATGGCGGGAAAAGAATGCTAACCTCATTCACCCTTCAAAGAGTTTTTCCCTCCTCCATTTAAGAAATATATGTAAGATACGAAGCTATGTTTTGGGTGAATTGAACAACTTTCTCATAAATATAAACTTATTCTCAATATGAACAATGCTTTGTGTAGTATTTTGATCAATACTTCCCACCATGTAGCATTTAAGTAATTTCCTTTACAGTTTATAGTGAAAATGCCTATCATTTTATCTTTGCAACAACTTACCTTTATATATACTAATAGGATCATTTTAATGTCTGTGAATCACAAACGCCAGGTTTCCTACTTGGAAAACGACAGGAATTTTTTTTTCTTTTCCTTCAACATTAGAATCTGTCGATCAAACATTTGAAACCTTTAGAATAATTGAAGAGTGATCCACAATCAACCCTACTTTCAACTTAATCTATTATCACCTAAAATAATTTCATAGTATACAATCTCATAATATTATATTAAAAATACAACAACGTTCTTGGTTAATAACACATACTTGCACCCAGTAGTGCTCTTCTCCTTGTAGAGGATACAAAATAATATTTCTATAAAGCAAGTAAAGTTACTTGCCCATATAACATATATAGTAAAATAAATATTAACTTATCAAGTTATTTTGCTACATATTTACAGAATATAACAACGATCTCTACTCTTCAACCAGCCCACCTTCTTCTTATACAACTTCCTTTCCCTTAACGCCGTGTGCCTTTACTATATATCATGGAACGGGGGTGACATTCTGGAGGATCCCTGTAGTAGTAATTTCCATCAAACACATATGCAGATTACATGAAGCATGCAAAACAAGTCATATGGAACATAATCTTGCAAGCTATGCATAAAAAGCATTTAAGTGCAATGACACATAGTCAGATTTATTAGCTGAATGCGCAATCAACGACACATAAGGCCGGACATACAATGGCTCGTAAGGCCGCATAAATAATGGCACATAAGGCCGCGCTTGTAATGGCACATAAGGCCGCACAATAATGGCTCATAAGGCCCCATGTCTTTCAGCTGCACGTGATCACAGCTATTAACTCATGCAAGGAATTAAAGATTACATGTTCTCATGCTTTTTGAATAGCAATATGGCACAAACAGACATGCAGCAATCATACATAAATGTAAGGTAGGAAAGAACTACTACCTAGGCTGCCTCCCTCCAAATCAAACCTTACCGTTCTCCTTTCTTTCTGCTTCTTGGTGGGCTTGCGTAGATATAAAAACTTATCATATTCGTAAGGGTAGATCAATATTTGATCCAACTATAATTCATAAACTAAATAACTCTTTAAATCCCAAATCTTCTTTAATCTCTACCCTTACATAATAGTTGGTCATCTTGGACAATTTTTCTTATTTAAACTATTCTCTTTGGAGGGTTTCTTTCCTTATCTCAACCCATATAGTTACTTTGCTTAATAACTGGTCATCTTGGTCAAAAATTAGTATTTGACTTTTACTTTTAAGAACAGTTTCCTTAGTTTATATCTGGAAGCACCTATTTAATATTTAAGAGCAACCAGCATATTAACTTTCTTATTCATCCTCTGGTTACTAATAAACATTAGTTGACAACTTAATACATTTAATCCAAGACTTCCAAGTTCAAGAATAATTCCTACTTATTATTTAACCATCTGAAATTAGTGTACAGCTCTTGAAAACATGGAATACACATTTTCAAATCATTTCCAGCTTCCTCAATATGAACCTCATGGCCTTACACGATACACACACAAACACACACTCTTATCCTCTCTAAACCACTTCTACATTTATCATTTGCAAATATCATTGCCTAACCCAAAACTGAAATCATATTTAAATCATTGATAAGCAAGACTCCCTATATAATCTATTTGGACTTCAATGTACCTCCTCCAATTCGGCAAACTCCACCCATTCAAATACTTGATCCCCTCTCATAGTTTAGGACAATTTTGTGCCTTATTCTGGAATTTTCCAGATTTAAAACCAATCTTCTAATCATCATTTCATAGTCCTTAATTATGACTTAACAATCTAATGTAGCTGCTTGACCTTGGAAGCAACAATAAACAACTGTATTCAAATTTTCCAGCTTTAATTCCACACTAAAACCATCACGTTGAAGTTCCTTACTAATGATATGACTAGCTGAAATCATTATGTAATAACAGCAATATTATTCAAATTCTAGGAGCATCAAACTCTCTTTATGTTTAAAAATCTGGATTTCTCAGCCCCCATAACACGCAAATATAAACTCCCTTTCGGCCAAACACAACAAAAATACCAGAGAACATTCGAACTCCAATCTCCAAGTGTAACCTTATCTATATCCGTATATGTCTTCATCTTCCTCCCATATTAATTAATATTTACTGCAGCAACTTTTTCTTCTTAAATCACTGAACCAATCGGACACTTATACACATAGACTCTTATATATATATATATATATATATATCATCATGCCTAGACTTCCTCCCAATTAACCATTTCAATTTCAATGTTTTCCACTCATACTTCCCACGGCTTTTCCCCATACACACACACACACACACATTCACTAATATATATATATATCCAAACTCAACTCCATTCAGCAGCAGAATCATCATCTTCCTTCAATTCATTTAGAACCCGAAACACACACATATAAATATATATATTACTTCAATCTCCCCTGCACACAAAACCTCAATCCATAATTCCTACTAAATTTTTTTTTCCAACAATACGGTTGACTTAGGATAGAGGAGTAAGCCTTATTCAAACCGATATATATATACATATATGTATATACCTACACTCCTTCAGTTCTGAAAGACCCAACATATAACCCCATAACCAGAAAGTTAAAGCTCTGTTTCGGCTCACAAAAACAGAGCAAGAAATCCACATGCAACCACCATTATCAACATGCAACTTCATATTCATATAATACACGTTTCCTCTCTCCTAATACCTCAAACCCGATGCCTATGAACCCAGAAATCACACGCTCTGTTCAGGAATTCATGAAACAGAGATAATAGTGACATGCAAGCTTAAAAACCAGCGTCATTTACTTCAGTCTTGCCATATAACATGAATTCACTGATCTTTCTCTCCTTTCCTTCACTTTCTCTCTCCACCCCAAGTCTCTCTCTCCTCCATTGCAGCCAAACCACGCACAAAACCAAAAAGAAAAGGGTAGGAGAATGATCAGGAGGCTTACCTTGTAAGGTTGATCGGTTTGCATGTGACCCAAATACATCCGATCACGGCCTCCGACACTTCTTCATCGAGCTCTAGTTTTTCTCTGGTCTCTCTCCGTTTTAAGATTAAGGCAGTGATGAAATGGGGAAAGGAAAATGAATTATGATGGTTATAAGGATGGAGCAACACGTGCAGCTGTGCACACGAGGCAATGGACCATTTTGCCTTTAATTATTCCTTATTTCTTATTCCCCCTTTCCACATAATTTCCTGAATTTGTGAATCCAAAAATTAATCCATAGTATTTTATATGGATTTTCCTCATCCAATAGCTTTTGTGACCCTTAAAGTAATTTTCATAAAAATTTCGGGCCAAAAATTATCTCCCAGCTATTTTTCCTGAATTTTCCAAGAAAACAGTCCTTAATTCTAGAAATTAATCCTTAACCCATTTTAAGGATTTTATGCCTCAAATAACTTCTTTGCCTCATAAAATAATTTTCCTAAAGTTTTCTAGTTAATTAGAAACCTCTAAATATTTTTCTTAGAATTTTCTAAGAAAATAACCCATTTTGCTATGAAAATAGCTTTAAAATTATTTAAGCCACTTTTTAGGGAATGAACTTTTCCAAAATATTTCTAGACCTTGAAAAATCAATATTCCATAATTTTCCCCAATTGTGATTGAGCTATTAAATAATTTTAATGAACTTTCTCTTTTCTGCTCATCCTGAGTTCAGAAAATTCGGGATGTTACAATTTTCTTCCGTAAATAAAATTTCGTCCTCAAAATTTGGTTAATTATCTTGAGGCATAAAGTCTAGATATTGCTTCTGCATTTCTTCTTCTACCTCCCATGTGGCTTCTCGTAGTAAAAATTCTTTCCAGACCACTTTCATGAACGAAATACTTTTATTTCTTAACCTTCTTTCCCGTCTACCAATGATTCATTTGGGTTGCATGCCATGAGTCAGATCATCTTGTACATCAATTTCTTCATATTCAATGACATGCTCTTAGTCTGGTTAATACTTTTTCAGTTGTGACACGTGAAAAACATTGTATAACTTACTCAACTATGGAGGTATAGCTATCTGATACAACGCTGGGCCTACTTTTGCAAGAATTTCAAATAGTCCTATGTAACTTCGATTTAATTTCCTCATTTTCTTTGATTTTCCTATGCCCGTAGTCAGTGCTACTTTCAAGAAAACATGATCTTCAACCTCAAATTCTAACGGTCTCCTTCTTTTATCAGCATAGTTTTTTTTTTTTCCTTGATCTTTATAGATCGACCTATGTATGTAGTTAGGGATACATTGAGGAAACATGGTCTCCCACCTTGAATGTTAACAGCCTTCTTGGTTAACTATGTAGTTTTCTCAGTGCTCTAACTCATGTCGTGATAGATCACATCAACAATACTGAATATCTAACATCAACTAAGACTGGTTAATGATATCCACCATTCTGAGTACCTAATATCAACCAAGGTATATTAATTGCATCAATGATTCCAAGTATTCGGCATCAATCAAAACATGTTAATGGCATCCACCATTCTGAGTACCTGGCATCCACCAAGATATATTAATCACATCAACGATTCCGAGTATTTAGCATCAATCAAAACATATTAATGGTATCAACCATTCTGAAAATCTTACTTTGTTATTTTCTACCTTACCTTTGGCATTATCTCTTAGTACTCAATCTATTCATATAATATTTGGGGACTTTTTCTGTTCCTCTTACTTTCTTACCCCAAACTTAGCTTGCCTAAATGCATTCTACTTGAGACTTGCAGCTCAACACTCTGTTAACTCTTACTTTCCTTTGTTGACCAATTAGAATTGAGCTCGGTCTATTTAACAACTTGGCTATATGAAGAAAAGTCAGAGATACTCTCTCTGTAATGGTTAACCAGACTCAAAAAATCTTATATTCTAAACTCATCTGAGGTCATTGTCTTCCCAGAGAAAACTGTTTATTTTGGGCATCAGTAAATTTCCTTCAGGTCTTCTATGACCATGAGATCTAATTGTGATATGGAGATCTAAGTATGATCTCACTAGGCCTACTTCGTGGATCTAACTGTGATCCCTTTCTGGGAATTTCAAGACCAAAGAATGAGGCTATAGAATAACTTTATCTCTATGAAATCTAGCAACCATACTGATAATTCTCCAAAACTGATCTTAGATACCCGTATTGCTTTCTTAGGCCTTACTCATTCCTTTTGGAAACTTCAACATTATCTCCTTACACTTCTTATTTAGCTTCATTATCTTATTCTCCACTTTCTCAAGCTTTATATCAATTCGTCCACCATGTCGACCTAGCTCTTTGAGCTATTTATTCATCCTTGTGGCCATTAGAGTTAACATTTTGCTTAGGCCACATAACATACTTGCCCTGCCTTAGTATAGGGTCTTACCACATACTATACTTGCCCTGCTTTAGTATAGGGTCTTACCACATACTATACTTGCCCTGCCTTAGTATAGGGTCTTACCACTTCTAATAACTTTAGATGGTACAAGGAGAGAACTCATGATACTGCCTTATCTCTCTCAAGGCTGGTTTAACTATTCAAACGCTTAGGTCGCCACTTTGCCTTTATGATAAAGATTAGACTTATGTCCCTATTTGGCTTTCTCAACTCTTGCCATTACTCTCTAGTGGGGGAGTCTCTTAACTTTGACTCAAACCCCAGGGAAAGTCTCTTTATTCTGTATTAGTGGCTACCTATACTTTCTTATGAAAACGTATCTGATGCAGATTAACTAATTATTTTATTATTGTTTTATTTAGAGAGTGGGCAGTTACCCCACTCACCCCCACTTTCCTCATTTTATTTCTTTTATTTATTTTATTTCTTCCTTATAAATAGTCTAGGGTTTCAGTTGTAATCAGACTTGGCATTTAGAATTTATCGATCAGTTTTCTCCCGTTCTCCCTGCTTCTCTACTTCTCCTCTCTTCTTCTTCCTCTTCTCTAACCTCTCATCCCTTCCAATCCTTTCTTGTTTTACATCAATTTTGGTACCAGAGCCTGGTTTCCCTTGTGCCTTTTGATTTTTGAAACGCCCAAACACGCCCTTAGTCAAACAACCCACGGCTGCCGTTCCTTCACCATTGTTCGCTCACTTTCTGACGACCGTTCACCGCGCCGCCACTTCCATTCTCACCGTAGGCAACAATCCGTCCAGATCTCAAAGTTTCACAACCAGAAACCACAGGAAACAGCCTCCACGAGCCAGCGTCACCGTCAGCGTCACTTTAAAGGCCCAGATCTCACTCGTCCGACTTCCGTTTGCCACGAAACCACCGCCATCGCCTTCGTCACGAGGAACACAGCCAGCCACCAGAATTTCACGGTCAACAGAGATTCCACGCGCCTACACGCTTCGGAAGAATCTCTGCGCATGAGATCCACGCGCCTCCGTGCCTCTGCGGCTCAGATTCAGTTTTAGCGAAAATTACACAGTCGGCCCATAATTTCCAGAAAATTTCGGATTCACCCCAGGTTTCGAAATTTTACTGTTTGACCCTATTCGTTGGAGGAAATTACACTTCTGGACCCGGATTTTGTCAAAATTTTCACTTCGGCCACAGAATCATTTAGACACTTTGGGGTAATTTTTTCTGGTCTCTTTAAGTGCGTTGGTAAGGCGCAATTGACCCTCTCTTTAACTTACTGTGACTAGTTTGACATATTGGAGGTTACTAGTTTGCTTTTGCCATTTTATTGATTACTGTCTACCGTAGATATTATATTTTATTAGCATTTTCATTTGTTTTAAAAAAAAAGAGAAAAAAAAAGAAGCAAAAAAAAAAGCAAAAAAAAAAGCAAAAAAAAAAAGGAGGAAGAATTTATTTTCATTTTATTAGTAGCTCTTTACTTGCTTCATTATTTGTTGTTAGCTTTCGTCTATCTATTGCATGACTATTCGTGATATTGAAAATAGACAAGACACCTTAGACCAAGCACGTCAATCTTTAGAACCTCGTGTTAGCTCCCTTCAATCCCAAATGGACCAGAGACTTCAGACCTTTGAACTAAAACTGAATGAACTTACCAAATGCCTTAAGGAATCTTTGGCCAAGATTAAGCAAGAATATAACTCCCAGTGTCAGGAGCTTAGAGCCACTACTCAGGAGCTTAAGGTATCTAATCAAGAGCTTAGGACCTCCCAGCAAGAAATTAGAGATTCTCTCCTAAGAATTGATAGGCATGTATTTAGTAAAGGTGCAGAAGGGATTCTTGGAAATGTACCTGAGACCAATCAAGCGCACCTTAAGTTCGACACCATTGGACCATCTCACACTAGAGGCTCCCAACTGTCTATAGGGCTACGTAACCCGCAGACTAAACCGCTACACGTTGAGACCCTTCCCCCACAGTTCGAGGAAGAGGACAACCCATGGGATGAGCAAGGGACAGAGGCTCGCTACGAATCCCATGTTGTGAACCAACGAGCCTATGGAGGATACGCCACGCGCCCTAGGTATGGACGAGAACCGTCGCCGCCCAGACGATACCGAGACACCCCTCGGCAAGACTACAATGATGATGCGACGAAGAGGGTTAAAGTTGAGGCACCTGACTTTGATGGTCGTTTAGATGTGAATGCCTTCCTCGATTGGTTAGCCACCATGGATGACTACTTCGAGTGGTACAATATGAGTGACATACAACGTGTTCGTTTTACCAAGATGAAGCTCGTAGGATCTGCAAGGAAGTATTGGCAGTTTGTCCAAACGAACCTTGAACGCCTAGGGCAACCTCCTGTCACTACTTGGGAGGAGATGAAGTTGAAGCTTAAGGAAAAGTACGTGCCGGTCAGTCACTTAAGCATGCTTTTCAACCAATTGAACAACCTCAAGCAAGGAACCTCATCGGCAGTCGACTACGTCTCTCGATACGATGACCTTCTGATCCGCAATGACTTAAATGAGCCGAGTTTTGTGGTTATTGAGAGGTTCATCAGCGGCCTTAGGGATGACATACAGAGGGAGCTCAAAGTAAACCGTCCTTACACTTTAGAGGAAGCATATCATAAGGCTATCGACATTGACTCCCTGCCTAAGTATCCCTCTTTCAGGCGTCCCAGCTTCTCTGGATTAGAATCTTGTCTAACACGCAGCTCCACTGTTTCGGGCAATCAGCGGGTAAGTCAACAATTTTCAGGACCAAGCGCTTCTAGACCAAGAGAGTCATTAGCCTTAAACGCTCGCACAGGTAGCCCATCGATAGAGTGTTTCAAGTGTCACTCTAAGGGACACATTGCTTCAAAGTGCCCGCAACGTGCATTGCTTATCGAATCTCAAGATGATGCACTACTCGAGAGCGAGCCAAACGTCGTCATCGACCCTGTCGATATTCCTTCTGATGTGGACGACGAAATTAATTGTGATGACATGCCATTGGGTCATCTTGGAGTGATGCGATGCCTCCTGACTGTCCCAATGCCAGATGACTTGTGGAAACGGAACAGTATCTTCCACACCTTCGTGAAGTGCGGTGATAAGTCATGCAAGCTAGTTATTGATAGTGGAAGTGAAAGGAATGTGATCTCTAGTCGAGGTGTTGCTCGTCTTGGACTTAAGACGGAGCAAATTGCTAAGCCTTTCCGAGTTGCATGGGTTGATAACACTTCATTGCTTATCACTCAGCAGTGTCGAGTTCCACTCCAGTTGGGTGACTACAAGGAGGATGTTTTATGTGTTGTGATTCCTATGGATGTGTCTCATATTCTTTTAGGACGCCCGTGGCTATATGACCATGATGTCACTATCCAAGGCCGAGCGAACAACCACATCTTCAAGCATTAGGGCAAGACCATCTTACTCCGTCCTGCAAAGCCTGAGCCTAAAGCAAAAGGTTTAATCCCTACGAAAGGATCCACTTCTAAACCTATCAACCTTCACCTCCTCACGGAAAAGCAATTCATCGAAGAAAGTAGAGAGGGTGATGTCATCCTTGCTGTTGTTTCTAAAGTCATTTCTCCTCCTGCACCAATACCCGACAACTTCCCAAAAGAAGTAACCCAACTCTTGGACGAGTTTAAAGATGTTGCACTTGAGGAGTTACCTCCTAACTTGCCACCCATGAGGAACATCCAGCATGCAATTGATTTGGTTCCAGGATCACAGCTCCCCAACCTTCCACACTACAGGATGAACCCTAAAGATCGGGAAGAGCTCAATCGTCAGGTTAACAGCTTGCTTGAGAAGGGCTATATCCAGCATAGCCTCAGTCCTTGTGCTGTCCCTGCCCTTCTGACTCTGAAGAAAGACGGCTCGTGGAGAATGTGTGTTGATAGTCGAGCCATAAACAAGATAACTGTCAAGTACAGGTTCCCGATCCCTAGGTTAGAGGACATGCTTGATTTCATGTTTGGGTCTAAGTGGTTCTCCAAGCTTGATCTTCGTAGTGGTTACCATCAGATTCGAATCAGACCAGGAGATGAGTGGAAGACCGCATTCAAGACACAAGATGGACTGTACGAGTGGCTCGTTATGCCATTTGGCTTAACAAATGCCCCGAGCACATTTATGCGAGTAATGACGCATATGCTGCAGCCCTATCTGGGAAAGTTCGTGGTTGTCTATTTTGATGACATCCTGGTTTTTAGTAAGTCCAGAGATGACCACTTGCACCACCTTAGACAGGTGCTTCTGACCCTGCGGAAGGAGAAATTTTATCTCAACCTACCAAAGTGCTCCTTCCTACAGAGCCAAGTTATGTTTCTCGGATTCATCGTCTCGAAACAAGGCTTATCTGCCGACCCTGCGAAAGTCTGAGCTATTCAAGATTGGCCAGAACCGCAGACACTGCATGAAGCACGTAGCTTCCATGGGCTTGCATCTTTCTATCGGCGTTTCATCAGAGACTTCAGCATACTTATGTCTCCAATTACTGACTGCCTGAAGAAGGATAAGTTCAACTGGACTCCCATGGCCTCCACAGCTTTCAGCACTATTAAGAAGAAACTCTCGAGTGCTCCCGTCCTGGCTTTACCTGATTTCAACAAGTGCTTTGAAGTTGCGTGCGATGCATCCGGGGTTGGGATTGGAGGCGTTCTCAGCCAAGAAGGCCACCCTGTCGCCTACTTCAGTGAGAAGCTCAATGAGGCCAAGCAAAAGTACTCCACGTATGACAAAGAGTTCTACGCCATTGTTCGCTCTTTGGAGCATTGGAAGTACTACCTCCTTCCCCAACAGTTTGTCATATACTCAGACCACCAGTTTCTCAAGTTCCTTAGCTCCCAACGGCATTTGAATGCCAAATATGCCAAGTGGAGCGAATTCATTCAGGAGTTTACCTTCGTGGTCAAGCACCGCCCAGGGGTAGAGAACAAAGTAGCTGACGCTCTTAGTCGAAGAATCCACGTTCTCAACACTCTGACGGTTAGTGTCATGGGCTTTGACCGGCTCAGGGATGAGTACACCTCGTGTCCTGACTTTGGCATCATTTATAACGAGGTTAAAGATGGCAACCGCCACGATCATGTGGATTTCCTTATCAATGATGGCTACCTGTTCCGTGGGACAAGATTGTGCATTCCCCGCACGTCAGTACGCGATTTTCTTGTTTGGGAATTGCATGCTGGAGGGTTAGCCAGACACTTCGGCGTTCAGAAGACTACGGTCCTGGTTGAAGATAGGTTCTACTGGCCTTCCCTTAAGCGTGATGTTGCTCGAATCCTTTCCTAGTGTCGTACATGCCATACGGCCAAAGCAAAGAAGAGGAATATTGGATTGTACATGCCTCTTCCTGTTCCTGAGGCACCTTGGAAGGACATTAGCATGGATTTCGTGCTTGGATTGCCTAAGACAGTGAGAGGGCACAACTTTGTCTTGGTTGTGGTTGATAGATTCTCAAAGATGGCACATTTTATTCCATGCAGTAGGACTACCGATGCCTCACATCTGGCAAAGCTTTTCTTTCGAGAGGTTGTGCGTCTTCACGGTTTGCCTACCACTATCGTCTCTGATAGGGATGTCAAGTTTGTCAGCTATTTCTGGAAGACCCTTTGGAAGCTATTCGGTACACAAGTGAAGTTCTCGTCTGCTTTCCACCCTCAGACTGATGAACGAGTATTTACTCTGTGTGCGCATGTTTATACACACACACACACACACACATATGTATATATATGAACTTATAAGTCAATTTATAAAATATACAAGGCAATTAATATTTTTTCAAGAGTACTCTTAATGGGGATATGGTTAAGTAAGACTGAAGGAGATGACTAAGATGTTAATTAGATTAAAGTTTATAACATTTAATTAAGGATAAAAGTACGTTTAGCACCTTAAACTATTTTTGAAGGTGCATTCAACACCCTCAATTATTAAGTTATGCAATTTTGTCCCAATCTATTAAAATAGGTGTAATTTCATCTAAAGTTAACGGAAACCAAAACGTCCTTTTTCTCCATCTTGCTCTCCCTCTGTTCCGTCCATCTCTCCCTGCTTTCTCCTTCCTTTCCCCTTCTTTCTTTCTGCATTTAAGAACAAAGCAAGCAAGAACGAACAATCCAAGACAAGAAAAAAGAAGGAATCATAGGGAGCAAGTAAGAAACCGCAAAAGAAAAGAAAGAAGAGGAAGTGTAACTCGCGTTGAGTCAAAAAGGAAATTAGGAAGAAGTTTGGTTCAACAAGAACCTTAATGCCGCTGCGTCCATCTGCTAAAAGGTCTTTACCAACAATCTCATGCTAATATCAATTACAGCTGTCTGATGGAAAATCTCTCGAGAGAAGGCATGGAATAGACCTCCTCATTCTCTCGCTGTGAAATTTCCAACATCAATATTAAAAAAAAAAAAAAGAGGAAGAAAAACACTTCACCTCATTAATACTAGAAGGACTTCTGCAAAAAGAAAAATTAATACTAGAAGGACATAATGTGTGTAGCTGAGGAATATTTAGATTGGGTAGAGCTCTGCACATCCGTAATAGTGGTAACCATGGTGTTGGAAGATTTTGCACAATAGTTAATCTCAGATGGATGTAATTGTTAGCGCACCAAGTAAACACAGTACAGGGAAGCCGATGTAAATCAAGTATAAATTCCAAGAAATCAGATATGGATGCAAAAGGGAAGAAAGGGAAAGGAACGAGAAGGGGAGAGACGGACGGAGCAGAGGGGGAGGAAGATGGGACGAAACAGACGTTTTAGAATCCGTTAGTTTTTGGTGAAATTGCACCTGTTTTAATAGATTGAGGATAAAATTGCACCACTTAATAATTTATGATATTAGATGCATCTTCAAAAATAGCTTAGAATGTTGGGTGCACCTTTACCCTGTAATTAATGACATTTTCAGAAAAACGTGGTAATTTTAAGAACAACTAATTTTAACCTGCCTGTTCTAAGAAAACTATTTACGTGCATATTTCATTGTATAAAGAAATGGAGAAGTAATTATTTCCATTGATTTTTCCGCTTATTATGCTCCCTCTGTCATATTTATTACTTCAACAAAAAAAAATCTAAAAGAGATAAATTAATAAAACACTAAAATAAACATGATTAGTTATTAATAACCATAAGAACGGAAATGACAAGATTGATACTAGGATCTTTTACAATAATATCCCACGCCCCAAGCTAAGTAGTGTGATGGGATAGTTGCTTAATTATTATATATTTAGGAACCAAAATTTTTATTAATTATTCAAAAGCTTTCTTAATTAATTAGGGTATAAGGCTTTTATGCCCGCAATATCATCAGAACCCAAAGCCCTCTTACTTTTTCCAGGTTGCATAAAGGCATACATCACTGCATTTGGATCCTTGCTATGTTGAAGTCCCAGAAGGTGGCCTACTTCATGTAAACCTATCCACACCAAATCGAACTGGCCGGCCGGTGTCGGGTTCTGGTCGCTCCATTTCTCGTCGGCATCATAGTGAAGCCTTCCGTCGGTTGGTGCAAAAGCATGTGCCAAAATATGTCCTGGGCCGTCGAACGGCTTACCGTCGCCATGAGCACCACGATAAAGGCCGATTGTGAGGTCAGTTTTCTCAATAACAACCTCATTGAATGTGAATTTGGTGGCGCCGGACCATTGTGCAAATACTATGAGAAAAACTGACCTCAAAACGTCTAATGGCACAACATCAACCCCAGATTTGAAAGCGTATGAGAGGTTTCTTTTAGAAGAAGGCCATGTAGGTTTTCCTGAGAAAAAAGAGAACTTTGAATTATTGAGAAAACTCTTCTTACTAAGCATTTCGTCTGGAACTCCACATCTGGGTTGATCCATTGCCTCTAGTGTTTCATGATCAAGTTTTCCAGAAACATTAAGGCTATAGAATTCTTGAAACTTCTTTATTCCTGATTCCATAACATCGTTACCATCATCATGTTGGTGATGATCATCACTGAGATAGCCGTATGCCTTGAGGTAGCTTCTAGCAAAAGCAAGACGTCCATGGGGTTTCAAGCTTCGAGGCTGAACCGTGAAGGTTTGGGATTGGAAAAAAAGAAATAGGATGAAAACCCTAGAGAGAAAGGTTTGAGTACTGGAAATGGCCATGGCAGGATTTGAAAAGAAAGTTAGTAACAGATTGATCTTTCGCAAGTTGTCCTCTGTGCTTAGAGGTTTATATACGCAAAAGTTACCATAATGTAAACTTTGAGCTCATCGGTTAGGAAACAAACTAGATATTTTGTAGTTGATAAGGTTGATTTAATTATATATGAATGTTGATGGCAATGAGTCATGCTCATGCATATCAAGCCATTGGAAGTAAATATTTCATTGGGAAAATTAATACGTAAGTTATTATTGTAATTTTACCATCTGACTCTCAAAAGACACTTAGATTAATTTTATCGTATGGATAAAAATAGAACCAAAATCAATTAGGCTACATATTATATATACATGCAAGAAGACAATTTTGAGCATAATATTTTTTTTTCTATGTTGATAATAAATTTTATTACATTTCATCATTTTATATTTTAAAAATATCTTCTTTTTTTTTTGGCAAAGTACATGCCATTTTGTCAACATTCACATGCTCCAGCTAATTAACAGATTATGAGTAGAGGCTAATGAATATAACCGACGAAATGTTTGTTGTCTATTTTGTCCTATTTATAGGATAGAAAGAGAGTTTTTTTTTCCTTTAATAAAAAGTCACCTTATTAAATTTATTATGTGAATGTCAAATTTTATTTATAATTTATTGCTTTGTAAACTGTCATTTTTTGAACTTCTTAATATTTTAAATAGGAATAAAGTTAACATATTATTAAATTTTAAGACAAAGTTAATAAAGTATAAAGTAAAATACTCTAATTACCCTCCTAATTTGCATCAATTACATATACCTCCCATCTATTTTAAAAACATGCAGTTTATCCAATTAATTGACACTGTTACGAATATTATAAAAAAGATTATAAAAATATTATTTTTAACTGAAATTTATATTAAAATAAAACTTATTTACTATTTTACTCTCATTCTAATAAATTTTTAAATAATATTTTTATAGTTACATGAATTTCATTTAGTTAAGGGAAACACAAAAGAATCGATTAAAAATTTAACTAATTTTTAAATAAATATATACGCACACTTAATAAATATTTTAAAAATTTTTGTAAAAAAGATGTGTTTAAAAGTTTTGAATTATACATTCAAATAATTTATAAAATCCTTCAAACCTATATCATTTAAACTTTATAATAAACAAAAACCATGTATTTGAAATATGTTTTTACAATTTAAAAGAAATCAAAATAAATAATTTCTAACGAAGGTGATAAAGAATTAAAATTACAAAATTTTATGATTTAAATCAAAATTAATAAATTTTAGAATATATTAAAAATTTTAAAAATATATGTAGTATAATTATTTTTTAATTTTATAAAAACATTTCTGGAAAATATGTTGTCTAATAATTATTAAGTTAAAAAGGGGCATTTTTGTCAAAAAATTAATTTAAAGTCAAAACTTAACAATGAAATAATAGTTTTGGTGGATGAAAATGAAATCTTAGATAGAGAATGGAAGTTTGTGCAATATACGTTTTAATTTTATGGGAGGTTTATATATGTTTTCAAAATAGATGAGAGAGTTTTATAATTGAGGTAAAATAAAAAGGTGGTCAGTATATTTTACTCTGAAATTTAAGATTTTTTAGAACATGTTTACAGTTCCTTATAAACAGGATGAATATGTAACAAAATCTCCGTAATTAGTGATCATGATCAAGTTCAAATTTTGATATTAAATGATTCAGTCCAATTTCAGTCTTCCATTTTCTAACGTTCAAATTCAGTCTTCTTTAACTCATTTAATTATGGTGTAATCTATATTTAACCTTTTTAAAACAAATCATAAATGTGATGGTCTTACTTATTTAAGATGATTAGAAATATTTGTAATATTTCCCCCAATTAATTATAAGTATTATTGTCATTGTTTTCTATTTCATATAGTGATAGCAATGTTTTGGGGACTGCAAAATTTGGTTCACGAGAGCACTACAAAAAGTTTGACTTTCGGTGTGAAAGTCAAAAAGTCAATTTTGATGGTTTTTAGTAGTGACATTTTTGTTGCCACCAAATCGTTGTCTCAACGGCTGTTGCTGATATTCATTGATGACAACAAAATAAGCCGATGTTAAAAACACATTTTTAGTGGCAACTTTAGATATCACTGCCGAAAGGCACTTTCAACAACTACCTAGTATTGCTAGTTAGTGACAATCTTTTATTTGGATTAATTCTGAAATAAATCAGGCACTTTTTTTTAACTTGTCAATGAAAGATTTACCCCATTTTTTAGTGAGAGAAAAAATTGAAGGGAAAAAATTGAGAAAATATGAGAGGATCAGGTGGAGGATTGGTAAAAGAAAAAGATTTAAATTTAATTAAATGAGAGTTCAATTATATTTTTATATGTATTTAAAGATAAAATAAAGACAGAATCCCGCAAAAACAAGCTTGAATTACTAAATCTCAAATTAGGTTCAATAACAACACTTTAATACATTTTGATAACACTAGATTTGCAAATAACAATATATTTTTGTAGAAATTTCTTACTTTAGATTTAGTAATTGAAACTCTTTTGTGGGTTCTCCATAAAATAGATCAATTAAAAAAGATATTAAAAAGAAAGGTTTTTGTTTATTAGTTATAATAATGTATTTATTTAATTAATTGAATGTTATGAAAATACGGAATATCAACTACATTAAAATATTAATTCGCGTTAAATGATTGTTATCAATTCACTATTATGACCATTTATATGTAAAATGAAAATCATTACTATAGGATCAGGATTCAAAATCAAACCTAGCTATCGCCATGTAATAAAAATTGGAAAAATCCCCTTAAAAAGATACGTAAATAATCCAAATCCAAATCCTTATTTGAGTCACTAAATTTGTTAAATCCCTAATTTAGTCATGTGACCAAAAGTGGCATTTTAAAATTTTATAAAATGACTCTAGTGCCCCTTTCATTAGAAACCTAGAGTGATGACTGATGAGTATTTTTTATCATTCATGTATTAAGTAAGAGCTCTGAACAACAAAAACTTAGTGCCTACCATTACAAAGTTGGAAAGTCAATCAAGAAAGCAACAATGAGTTAGTTTTTACATTAAATCTCCCTCCCTTAATCCTAATAGTTTTATCCTAACAGAAAGTTAATTTATAATTGAAACGTGTTAGCTTTGAAATGAGACATATTAATTTTCAATGTTGTATTAATGTAAAGTTTTATTTAAAGACTTATCACCAATGTGTTATAGAGACAGAAAGTTATTAATTTCAAATTGAAACGTGTTTAGCTGTGAATTGAAATATATTAATTTTTAAGATTGTATTGTAATCAAGTAGTATTCAATGACTTATTGCAAGTGTGTTATGGAAACAAACATTTGTAAATTTAGAATTGAAATGTGTTAAATGTGAAATGAAACATATTAATTTTTAAGATTGTATTGTGATCAAGTTATATTCAAAGTGTTATGGGGACAAAAAGTTGTTAATTTAGAATTAAAACATGTTAATTGCAAAAATGAAATATGTTAATTTAGAATTCTCTTTTGATTTTCAAATGAAAGGAGTATTAGAATCATTTCATAAAATTTTAAAATCTCTCTTTAGGTTATGTGATCTAATTAGGAATTTAACAAATTTAATAACCCAAATAAAAATTTAGGCTATTTAAGTATCTTTTCAAGGAATTTTACTATAAAAACTTAGCTTTTTTGGTCCACTTTGATACTATTCAAACTTTATCTATTAGAATTTATTTCCCACATATAAAAAAATTCGTATTTAAAATCAAAGCAAGTCAATTAAAAATATGCTAAAAGGAGAGTTTTTTTTTTTAATTGGTCATGCGTAAAATTATAATTTAATTAATTATTAACTTATATACACCAAGTTAATCTTCTCATGCGCTAGAAAAATTATTCTGCCTTGAAGAACATGATAGGATTATATAGGGGTGTTCAACTTGTCTCATCTCAACCATTTCATCCCGGTCCTGATTAATTTGGGACAAGACAGAATGTGACAAAAAAAATTTCAAAATGGGACGACTACGAGACAGGGTCATCCTGTCCCAGGGTTTTTTTAAAATTATTTATTAATAATTATTATTAGATTATTCAATTCACTTATTAATAATAATTATTTTTATAGTGATTTTTAGCTCTTAAGTTGCAGTGTTATCTTAACAAAATCTCCTTCCTTAATAAAATAATTTGTAAAGCCATTCTATAATGTTTCTTTTACAATATTTTTATTATAGTATTGTTTTTGTCATTTTTTACACTATATAATTGAGCTTTTAACAAAATATTTTTTATAATGTTTTTATCTTTAGAAGCCCAATAAAAAAAAAACATTATAACTTTAAAAAATTTCATGCAAAAAAATTACATTTTTTTAAAAAAGGAAATGAGACTGGGACGATTTCTCGATGGTATAGGACATAAGATGAAAATTCTGTCTCATCCCTATTCACTAGGATGGGACCATCCCAGTCTTATTCCATCCTGTGAACAGCCTTAGGATTGTATGTGTACACAAATTGGTGATTGCTTAAGGCCCCCAACTTAGATGCCTTTAATCTCTTCATTGTTTTAAGCTTTATCCTAGAAGTACATTAATAAATAGTGCAAATTTGTAACTCCTTCATCCCATTTTGCCTAAGTTCATTTGGATCAAACTTAAACAGCTTTAGCTAATGCCTATCATGGCTTATTAGAAGTTTTGAGGATTAAACGAATTGTTAACAGATGGGAAAAAAAATGTTGGGCCCAACTCACTAAATTTTTGGGCCCAAACAAATATTATATTCTGTTCTTAATGTAAGAGCTAGTTTCACGTTCAATTTAATCCTAAATATAAAACTTTCATCCATTTTATCTCTTATATTTATTTATTTTTTCCAAAGTAGTCTTCATAATTGTCACACATGATAAATATTCTATCAAATAATAATTTTAATTAATACACATTATTAGCAAGGATATTCTAAGGAAGATAAAACCTATTTATTATGAATAACTCACTAAACAAACTTTCTTAATTTACTCAAATTAATCAACTACCTCTTATGTTAAGGACTGAAGTTAGTACTTGATCATATCCTCCCAGGTGTCTTTTTTCCTTGATTTTATTCCTAAAGGGCCTCACTAAGTGTCCCAGCCTTGTATGCAACATGCTTATCAACTCTAAATTATTGCAAAGAAGTCCTTATTTGTCTATGAGTTTAATCGTAAGAATTGTATTCTTTAATCAAAATGGAAGGGAGTTTGATTTCTTGTCACAGCTCTTGGAGAGGCATCTTAAATCTAGGAATAGAGTCAGTAAAACGAGATATGGCTTGCAGGCCAAACTGCCAACTTTCCATAAAGTGGCAAGTGAGGTTCGACATTTTGCCAGCCTGCATCGCCTCGCATCGTATAACCCACGTATTAGCAGGTTGACCCACCTAACTAGCCATATTTTTTTTTTGACATAAATAATATATTGTGATTTTGAAAATTTCTTCCCTTATTTACATTCCGACTTTCATATTACATATCTAAACAAAAAATATTAAAAAAGATATAACCCATACTATATTTATAAGAAAAATTAACAACAACAATGAAGTATAAGGTAGTATTTATTATGGAAAAAAGTTTTTTTTCCTAAGAAAAACATAGTGAATGAACTTAAAAGAAATTAGATAGATGTATTTCTAATTTATTTTCAAGTGATAGTTTTTTGTATGAAATATTGCATTAAAAGATTGTAAAATTTATCTCTTGATGAGTTTATGTTGAATATTAATTATGTAAAATGTTTGTAATGTATTGTTTTATACTCCTCGGGTCCTTAATATAAGACCCCATTCTTGAGTTGATTTTGGTCCTAAATATAAGACTCATTTATCATATTTATCAATTTTTTCTAAATTACCCCTATGAATACTCCCTCAACTATAATCAAGTAGAAGAGGGAGAGAGAGGGTATTAAGAAAAATGATTATACTATTTTAGGAAAAATGTATCACTTTTCTTATAATTAACTAATCTAACTTCCTTAATCTAATTAAATTAGTTAAATGGGTATTATATTAAGGACCGGAAGAGTATTTGTATTGACTATTTTGAGTGTTGTTAAATATAATTTAGACTTGTGATTGCTTTTGAAAATTCAAATCACTATTTATTAATTTGAAAAATTAAATAAAAATTACATTTAATTTTTTTATTTATTAATTTGAAAAATTAAATAAAAAGTTACATTTATTTTTTTTTAAAAAAAAGCGCCTAGCTTGTCTACTGGGTTAGGGTTGGCATTTTACTAGCCCACTAAAATGTGGGCTACTCCCACCCATATTGTATTACCCACAGGATATTGTGGACTGGCCTATATTTCAGGCTCTAGGAAAGCCTACGTAAACCAAACAAATATTTTTCGATGTTTTGTTACTTTTTATTTTACAAAATCAAATAGTTGGTTAACAATGTTTAGTTTTCATTAACGATAATTGTGTATATATAGAAAATCATTCCTTTACCATTCATTTCACTATTGTACATGTTTTTCAAAATAATGATTCAAACAATTTTTTTCAGTGTTTTTATTTTCAAAATGAATTCTAAAATGTTACTCTACAAAACTGTTTTAGAAACGTGATAACATAACATAGGATCAAACAAATCTACCCCAAGTTGTTTTACCTTGATCATAGTACTAAAGCTCGAGTCAATCGTTTAGACTAGTAATCTAATCTCTTAGTCATTTGGTCAAGAGTTTTGAATCAGTGATTTATGTTAGTATGATTGAACGCCCAAATGGGGTGAATTGGGTATTACAAAATTTTGTGAATAACAAAATAATTAAACTAAATCAATATAAACATAGTAAAATAGAGAAGATATCACCTATCATTGGAAGGATGTACTAGAGAGGATACAAAATGATTTATTTTAATTTGGCCTACCACTTAACCTGCATCTAATCCCCATAATACCTTTGAGATTTTAACTATAATCTCCAAGACTCAACAGGCTCTTGTTGCTACATTACGTCAAACACCTCAACACTTGAGGAAACACCTATATATCGGAGACAATACCTCTACACCAAAGGCAATCTCTCCCTATTACAACTTGTAAGGAAATATTCCACCTAGGATCCCAACACAGGAATGTTTCTTTCTCTTAATAGAATAAATGTTAAACCCTACAATTCAATAGATTTTTTAGAGAATGTTTGCAATGAACGAGTGCTTGAGAATGTTCTTTTTGTATCTTTTTATAAACTGTTAAAAAAAAACTTTTCCTACTTCTCTCTCTTTTTGCCATATATCAAGAGGACAGGGGTGAGTAGGGAAAAAAAAAACTAAGGGTTAGGAGGGTTCAAAGAGCCATCATCAGAGAGACTAGCATGATGAATCCGGGAGTACTTATGGTGGTACTGCACTTCTCATTTGAGATCATCAAACTTCTCCTCAAAGGAGGAGACCTTTTTAGAGAGTCTCTATTGATTCTAGAAGCGGCAAGATGTTAAAGGAGAGCTCCTGAATCTTGTTTGATAGAACACAAAGTGTGGAGAAAGAAGTCAGAGCAGGATCAGATAGCAGATATCTCTCTTTAGGATCATTTCAGGCTCGTTTAGGAAAGGGTGGTTGGTGAAAGGAAGATGCCACTACAGAGCTTTAGAGAAAGAAGGTGGGAGAGTTGCTTATGAGAAAAGGTTTTTGAGAATAAGTTTGAAGTAAAAAGGTTATGGAAATAAGATGATATATATAGTTGAATGGAGGGGTGTGATTGAATTGACAGGAGAGGCTACAAAAAGAGAGATTTTAATGGCAAGGTTATTATTATGTGTCGAGTAACACAAAATGACCAGAAAGAGAGAGCTCTTTAAAAATCAAAGTGGTTATAAGGTAGGTTACATCTTAAGGAAGATAAGGGAACGTGAGACGTGTGATGAAATGACACTAGGAGGCGAGACCAACAAAATTGAACAAGTCCAAAATTAGACAATCTGAAGTTAGAAATTACCTAACTTCAGGCTAATTTAACTCGATGTGCATTGAGGTATCTTGTTATTTTGTCCTATTGAGCTTGAAGTATATGCGGGTTAAATTCAACTTTGTTGAAACTTTTGGTTAACTCGAGTCATTCCTATAAAATAATTTTCTATATATTGCAAGGTTTAAATTAGCCCAGAAAAAAAAATCATCAAAACACAATGAGATACAAACTAAAATTTCTTACATTTCATTGGGATTTACTATTCCTAATTCTTTTCGAATGAAAGTGAATTGCTCTTGGGTAAGAGTTTGGTAAAGATTGCCTAGGAATGAATTCCACCTTGGCATCCTTCTTTTTAAAATGATCCATTATAAAATAGTGTCAAATATCTATATGCTTCATCCGGGAGTAGAGAACTTGATTTTTGGAAAGGCTAATTGAGCTTGTATTGTCACAAAGAATTGGAATTTCTTTAGGCTTTGTTTGGTTCAATAGAGGGGAGGGGAGGAGAGCTAATTATAAGTTGATAAATATATCATTCCTTATTCTTTTATAATATTTATGTTTGAATTTTAGTTTCTAATTTTTGAACTAAAAAAATCTATTATCTTAGTTATATATGAATATATTGGGTTAAGGTACAAATTTGCTTAGAAAGTTTTTACTTAAGAGTGCTGGGCACCTAGAGATTTTTTTTTCTTGTGTGCAAATTTATCCCAGAATTTTAAAATTGTTCATTTTTGTCTTGTGCCATTAAATGACTAACATGGACCATTAAAATAGTGATGTTGACTATAACACCCCATCTAAACACTTACTACACTGGGCTCAAATAAGAAATATTAACACAATTTCCATGGTAATTAGAGAAACAAGTTACAACTTTTTACTATCTAAATTTCCTTTTTTGTTATTACATAGCCATGATATCTAAAAAGATCAATATAACTAATTAGCAACATATCATGGTTATAATAGAATTACTCTTACCTCTTGTACATAACCATGTTAGAAAAAGATAAACCCCTAACATGATGGTAAAAAGGGCTTTTATGTACTTAATTAAGAGAGTTATAGTAGCACAGTGACAATGCTAAAGGAATGACAATATAGGGATCCAGGATTCTCTTATTCACTAGAAATAATAACAAATCAAAACATAGTTTAAAGGCCCTTAGGCTACTCCAAAAAAATAATTGCAGTCCAAAAAATAACCACCCATAACAATCCAAACCAAAAGTCCTCAACAATAAATTAACAACGGTCCAAAAATAAAAGTATGCTCAAGTCTTATGTGACGAATAAACAGTGAAAACTAAACATAAGCAAAATAATTATGAAGCATGGTCACCACGGCAGGTGATCTCACGCTTCCACTTCCTTCCCCGTCGTGCCTTCTATGCTGGTCTCACCTACAAAGAGTAATAGGGTGACAGTACCATCTCGGTAATGCAAATTCCTACCCACTTTACCTACTAACACCCCTAAGAGGCACTAAGTAGGACTAACAGTTAAAATAATCATTAAATAGATATAATTACACAATAGATAACATATATCATAACCTACTGAGCTAAGTGAAGATATCAATAAATAAGCAAACTATGTGACTAATGACTCTCATAAGCTTCCTGCATATGTGATATATATGGACCAGCCAAAGTTGAAAGACCACATATAGGCCATGGGTTGCTTAAGGAAAGGGATATGCCACCTCAATAAGTTTAGTGCCAATATCTTAACGGGTATACTCTCCTCAGGGTATCTGACCCTGGCATACTTCTAAAGCATTACAAATAAGGGTGTGTTGCCCTCTCTATGGTGCCAACCATAGTAGCACAAGCATATGTATAACCGCTAAGGTGAAATTCACATCACAATTATAAAAGATGACTTACCATCATGTTACACTACAACATACTTTTCATTTTGATACATTTCATGTTATTGTACAGGATAGAAACAATTAAAACATCATTCCTGACCCGTCATTGTAGTAAATAAAGTTCTTTGCCAAGATGAGATGAACAACTTGCTACGGAGAAGTTGTATACATTTTCGCCATGATTAACGTCCACTCTACCACAAAATCCAAAAGATAAACCAAAAATCCATTTTTCAGGCTTCTATCCAATCTTGGGATTTCAGAAATCAACTCCTCACACAAAATAAAGGTCCACCGGGCTAGTTTTGATTTGCAAATGATCTTTCCAACAATTCCTTCTCAGTTTTTCCTATTCCAGATTATCCTAAACTATCCTTATGGTTGATACTTAACTATAAATCCTCATGAAGGAGCCATCAGGAGAAACAAGTAAGAATTGTAGGTTACCTAAACTCTTACTGTCACATTTGGACCTAGAAATACCAGAATTAGCTTGAAATGGATAGACTACAGACCTTTCTTGGCAGAGGTCCCAGAGATTCCTTAGAAGGACAGAGGGATTCCCAAGGACTAAATCGCAAAGGGAAAGTTTTTTTGGGACTGAGAAAAGAGGAAGTTAGAGACTTGGATGAAGTCTCGAGGCCTAAAAATGAGAAATAGAGATAAATGTAAGCCAATAGTTATGTTGGAGGCCTCAATGAGGTGAATTTTGAGGTTAAACCAAACTAGGGGCAGAATTGTAATTTTGCAAAGTTTCAGACTGGTAAGGGTAAAAGTGGAAATTATGCTCGAAAATCCCAGAAAAATCCCTCAAAATGGGAAATGGTAGGTTAAGACCTAAACATTTCAGAATAATTTCAAAAAAATGAGAATAAGGTTCAGAGGCTTGTATGGGGCTAAAAATGACAAAAATGCCCCTAGAAGGAAATTATGGAATTCTCAGAGTTTTGACTAATTTGGAATATTTTCAAAAATAAATTATTTAAGGTATATGGAGGCATCAGATAATTGGAAGAAAATGAGAAAAAATACTTGAGAAATTATCACAGGTTTTAAAAATAATTCCATCCGTAGGAAGCGAAAAGGTTGGCTTTAATGGAATTTAAAGCCTATTTACGTACTTTTTGGGGAAGTCAAAGTTAACTATCTACAGGTTGACTTTTGACTTTAAAAAAACTAGAGGAATTCCCTATGATGAATAAATAGTATCAGTACCTGGAGATAGATGCTTAGAGTTGTGGACTGGTAAAAAGAATTCAGTTAAGATCACTTCAAAATAAATATTATTAATTATTTTAATTATTTTAATGGAAGAACAAGGAAAGAGCAACACTCTCTCTTTGGACATGTTATAAAATGCCATGTGGATTTATTTGAGATGAGAAAATGGTGCCATAACATGTTCCAGTGGTCCCGAGAAAGTCAAGACCTCAAAAACTATCCTATATGGTGCAGAATGGCAAGATAGGTGGAGGAATGCCGAAACATTGTATTTTGCACGAATTTTATATTAATTTTCTCTCCATTTTAATGCCAAAATGATGAAGGAATATGGAGGAGACAAGTGTACGGTCGGATGCAAGACACGTGTATAGTTGGATTAAAAGCATGTGAATTGATGATGTAAGCATGATTTCATCAAGATGATGTAAGTATGATGTCATGGGACACTTTTCACCACAAGATTACAAGAGAAAATGGACGATCTAGATCAAGCCATATATTTTTAAGATCAACGACCCAGATTCAGTCTTGTCTTCTATAAATACCCCCTCTCGTCTCTCATTTTCATCCTAACCTCATGGAAACTTTAGAAAAGCTCTAGCAAAATAGTTTTTAGAGGGAGAAAGAAGAGGGAGAAAGAAAGGCCAAGTGGTCATATACAGGATCAAGCTCCAAAACAAGATATGTTGATGGTTTTTGATGTAATTTTCACTACCCTTGTTGTTATTGAGCTTGATTATAGATTTTAATGATTTTTGAGAGCTTGAAACCCTAGGGGGTTATGCTGCACGAAATTTTTAAGGATAGGGGAAGATGAAATTGATGTTAGAATAATGTTTAAAGGCTTGAAAGAAATAAGAATTAAGTGGTTTTACATTGAAATTGGTTGAATTTCTTGATTATATAACTTGAGTAATATTTCGGCCAGGGCTGCTTCTTAGGGCTAGGATTGGATTTTGCTTAAATTGAGTAGGGAGGAGTTTTATTTTGATTATTTTGAGCTTGGAAATGGATTCTACATGTAAAATTGTGTGAGAATAGCATATGGAATTAATTTTAGAAAGGTTGGAAATCAAGCTCAAAAGTTAGAAGTTAATATAGCTCAAAGAAAACAAAGTATTGATGTTGTTGATTACCATGGCTCTAATGAATGAATACAAATGATATTTTGGTACATTTAGGGCCATGAGACATCAAGGAAAAGGAATGAAAAAGGTTAAGGAAGCAACCTTAATGGCTGGAAGCAAAAAAAGAGCAAGTTGAAGAGCAAGAGAAAACTTATGATACAAGGTAGCCAACTTACTTTTCTTGTGTGCTTGATGTGCATGTGTGTATGTGCTATGAATGCCATGATGTGACTAAGGTATGCTGCTGAATTATGATTGCTATGTTTAGTTAAGCATGCCTTGGCATTATGTTATGTGAATATGAATGCATTGGCTTACTTTCCATGGCACTTCACCATGCATAAATGATAAAGTTATGTGCACAAAAGCATATCATACATTTGTATCCATCTTGCATGCATAAATGATAATGTTTGCTACTGAGATTCTCTTGAATCTCATCCTCTCTTAGCCAACCATAATAGGTGATATGATCAAGTGAAGGATACATGAAGTGGAAGCAAGGAAAGAAGAAAAGATTTGGGGAAATTTGTTCGTTGTACACTGTATATATCAATGTATGTTGTAAATGTGCCATTGATAATCTGTGATGATAAATGATGATGTTGGCTTGTGTAATTAGCTAGGATAATGTATGGGAATGGGTAGTGTATGAATAGAATGGTATTATCTATGGAAAGTCTTAGTCATGAACTGTTAGTGCAAATTAGGGGATAAGCTATCCCTAATCGAGCAACAAAATAGTGACAAAGTAGAAGTATGAAAAATGACTAACTCTGCCTATAAAATTTGGCATGATTAAAGTACACATCTTGAGCTTTGAAACAAGTGGTAGATCACTTAAAACGGATATATGTGCTAAGAGTTATGATTGCTCAAAGTTGGACTAAAAATCTAAAATTTATCAGTAAACAGTAACCCGAGAACCAATCACAAAGTTCAATCTACGGGATTATTTTGTGAATCGCTTGAACCATAACGCTTCCAAACGTGTACTTTGAGGGGTTAAAGGCATGATGTTTCACCCACAGTTACCACAACAATCATAGAAACGTTCTTAAACACCTTTACATTAGACTGGATTTGTAAGACTATATTAGAAGACTCGCAAGAGATCTCTAATAAGATACTCAAAACCAATATAGATGAGAAGATTGAAGAGGAGTAGAGGGAAAGGTTATTTAGGAGGATGAAATTCACTTACTATGGACTCTAGAATGCCCAAAATCCTCAAACAAATGCTTTGGTTTTGTGCCCTAGCAAATAAAACACAAAAAAAATTCTAAACCTAGCAAATTATTCCTAACTATTTTGTGATGGGTTATTCTTGATCATAGCCTTAATTAATGCATGCCATAGATCTTTTTTGATGCTTTTTGAATCTTTTTGGACTTCCAGATGGATCTTCATAGATACTATTCACATTCACGAACAAGTATGGGATTTATAAACATCCATTTTGGCTTAAATATGGTTGAATCATATTTGGAACTCCCATGGCCCATAATACAATGCATTTTGGCCCCAATTTAAAAGAATATGGCTCAATTGAGCTCCTCCGTGGACATATAATTGTATTGGGCTTTCAATTGCATGAACATTGGGTTCAAATCCTCCTTTAATTCTGGGCTCTCAGAATGTGCTTTTGTCTTTCTCAGCATCTAAGTGTGGATACACTAATGACTCACATGTCATGGTGGCTTTGGGTTAGTTGGTCATGTGTCACGTCAAGCTCCATATGTGAAATTATCCATGTCACCATCCAAACAATGATCCATATCATCCTCCATGTAAACATTCTCAATCTAGAAATCACTTGAATACTTTGGAGGGCTTCACTACCCAAAAACACCCCATGCAATTAGCGACAAACCTTTTATTTAGTGACATATTAGAGATGGAACATTAGTGATAGATTTAACAACAAAATTTGTTTCATCACTAATTCTTCTGTCACTAATTAGATTAGTAATGGAATTTTTCCATGATGAAAAATTTCCATCACAAATTAGCAAGTCTGATTTTTAAACAAAAATTAAATGTCATGTGGCACCTTTACCAACCACCACCTCATTACCAGTGACGGCCGCCAACCACCTTTGCATGTCACTACCACCTCACCTCTGTTGCCATATGGTACCACCTCACCTCTACCGCCACATGTCCCTGTTACCTCACCGCCACGTGTACTATCACCTCACCTCCACGTGTCGCTGCCACCTTACCTCCACGCGTCGTGTATGCGCGCATGGCTTTTCTAGTTGAGTTGTAATAAGCCTGTTGACATATAATACAAAATTAAATTTATATGATATTCTTTTACACAAACAATTATATATACACATATATATTATTAAAAACTAAAAATAAATTATATGATAATTTTAATCATAACTATTTTTATGACAAAATGATTCCTAAATATTTGTTTTACAATTTATTTTATAATGTTTTATTTTTTAAAAAAATTAATATAATATTAATTTCCGATGACACTAATTTTAAATTTTGAATCGTAAATAATGTTGTCATAAATATATTTTTAAATTTAAATTTTTGATTAACATTGAGAAGATATATAATTTAATTCTATATGTATTATATAACATTATATTATCTTATCTATATGTGTTTTATAAACCATTTATAATTAGTAAAAAAAAATCTTGTTATCCAAAAAATAGCTACTATAATAAAACCTAACAAATTATTCTTTTTAAAAAAATTAAATGATTTGAATAGATTATGATAAACAACATTCTCCTACTTATATATGTATCTTATATAATTCATTGTTTTAAAATCTTTTGTATATACCATTTGTTTTTACATTGAAGAGCAAAATCAATCTATATCATGGTATTAATTATATCATGATTAAATTTCTCTGTTTAGTGATTAAAATTCAAAATTCACTTCAACATTAATTTGATTTATAATCATAACTAAGGTGCTCATATAAATTCATTTAATTCCTATCATATATTGCATCTTTCAATATATTATACATATAATAGGATTATTTCTGTCTTATATCAATTTATACAAGAAAGTTATTAATATTCTTATCATATTTGTTTAATTATTAGGATTGATTTTAACGAAATATAAACAAGTTTTTTAAATATATCAATTTATTTTACAATTGAAAATATATTTAATCATTATATTCTTAATTATGTTATTATATAAATTGTTATAAGATTATAATCTAAAATAATAAAATTGAAAATTAGTGATGAAAATTTTCATGACAAACAATTTAGTGACAAAATTAGCTACAGAAATTAGTAATGGAATTGTTTCATTGTTAATTTCACCACTAAAAATTTTATAATTGCAATTAGCGATGGAATTAGTTACAAAAATTTTTGATAAAAAAATTTCGTCGCTAAATATTTACTGACGGACTTTCTGATTAGTGATGGGATGAAATTTCTTCAATAATCATTTAGTGATGGAATTTCTGTCAATAATCCGTCAAAAATTAGCACCAGAATAATTTTCTGTCGCTAATTCTGTCAGTAACAAGTTGTTTTTTTTAGTGCTTGTTGGGCTTTAGGACCTTTGCGTTGAATGCCTCCAGGTATACTATCACACGATCTGGTCTAATTGAACATTGAACAGATAGGTAATGTTAATACATGTTTAATTCCCAAAAAAAAAAAACTAGCTAGATATTCTATTAATATATAAAAGATGCGTATAATGGTATACATATGGAATACCTTAGATTCTGAAGCATATGGAAAAAACACATTGCCCCAAATGTTAGGAGCAAAATTGGGACATCTTATTGCGTTATGGCGATGAGATGCTGCAACAGACATGGCTTCAAATATTTTGGAACTGAAATGGCTATGATAGAGATTAAGTGCCTGATATGTATTTATTTAATTTTTGGAGCATTTTATTCATCATTTTTTTGCCAAGAATTTTATTCATCATTGAATCTTCTTTGCTTTGGGATTAAATTGTGCCTCTTGTGGAAAACGTTGAGAAATGTTTTTTTGTCTTGGTCGAAGGAAACTTGACAGGCAAAGAATTAAGAATTCAATATAATATTGTTTTCTTTTAAGAGTCGACAAAATCAATGAACGAAGATAGTGTCGGTTTTGTTTAATGTTATCTCATGCACAGAAGGTGACAAATAACGGTGTACATACAGGTAACTAGAGGGAGAAAATTAAAAGTAAGAAATAAAAAATGTGTAATTTTTAAAATTGAACAAAATTTTAGAGTCATCTTAATCATCTTATAAAATCATTAAATATCTATTCCATATCTAATAAGATCTTTCTTGCATTAATTTCAACTAACTGTTAAAATAATGCAATTTAAATTTTATAAGGAAAAAAACCCCATATCTAATTGGATTTTTTAAGTATTCGAACAAATCCTTAAAATAGTATAATTAAAATAAAGAAGATAATAATAAAAATATCATTATTTAGAGTTAATAACAGCCTCGTAATAGAAAAATGCTAGACAGTTTGCTGCAGCTTCAATAGCTCAGCCATTATTCACGTGAGTTTAGAAACAATAAGGTGGCGTAATTTGTTTTTCGTTGTTACTAGAGTGTTTAGGCGTAATGGGCATTTTTTCCCCCAATTAGACTGGTTTAGGAAGTAAGTTCCAGATTCTCTATTTTTATGCAGCTTCATATTTAAGCAATACTTAAGAAAGTGCCAAGTGTCCATTAAGCCAAACAGTATGATAATATACTATGTTCGATTCTAGATATAAGAGCTAATTTGTAGTATAAATTGCTTTATAAACTAGCTCTTATATTTAGGACCGAAGGTACATGTTGCATTGGATATTATATAGGCAAGATAATTATTCCTGAACATGAGTTACATGATATACTATAACTCCGGCCCATAATATAAGAATTCATTTAACTTTTATTTTGGTTCTAAATATAAGATACCAAATTTATTTTGTCTCTCATATTTATCCAATTTTTTCTCAAGGTAATTTTTGTAATAATAATAATTCTAGCCAATGCACTTTATTGGCAAGAATAATTTAGGAAAGACAATACCTATTTGTTATAAATAATTAACTTAACTAGTTTTTTTAATCTACTCAAATTAATCAACTAGCTGCTATATTAAGAATCGAAGGTAGCATGGTATATATGACTTATGTTTATCATATAACTCGTGGAACATGGTTATTCTTCACTCTTATAAAAGTTATATACATTATGTAATACTACTTCTAGTTCTTAATATGAGAGCTAGTTGACTAACTTGTATAGATTAAAAAAGTTTGTTGAGTTAGTTATTTATAACAAATGAGTTGAATTCCCTAAAATACTCTTACTAGTTATGTGTATTAGCTAAAACTATCATTTGATGGAATCTTTAATATGTACAACTATTACAAAGACTACTTTGAAAAAATAGATAAATATGAGAGACACAGTGGATTAGGATCTTATATCTAAAACCAAATTAAAAGTCAAAATAGTTCTTATATTATGAACCAATTAAAGATAATATACGATACCTGACGCGGTTATTTCTTACTAAAGAATATGAGATGTGTAAATGAAAAACACAGTTGGCTCTTAGAAGCTAACCTTTTCACACTCGATTCCAAGGTTGTGCCTTCTTTTGTATTCAAATATGTGTGTTTGTGGGTGTACGCTGGTGCATGCTTTGTCTAGTTGTACCTTATGAGTGGCCATGTCATCCATAAGTCTACCAATAAGTGAGCAAGCTCTAACTATTTTGGGATTTGTGGCAACCAATCCAGCACATAGTTGGTTCACTACAAAAAAAAATTGAACTTTAGCAGATACATTAGAAGTTTTCAGTGGCGACTTGTTACCGCTAAAAGTCAACTTTCTGCGTCACTTTTTTTGTCGTTGCCGAAAGTAGTCACCTAAAATATTTTTTTTAGTGGTGGTTGCAAGGTTTCCAAGGCCTAGAGATGAGGTTATGTGCAATGGGATCATAGAAGACGCAACTCCATTATTCTTGCACTCCTCATAGCTTGGAACATAATCTTCATTGCACCATTTTGCTTCAACCAAGTAGGCCCTAACCAAGTTAATAACCTACAATTAGAATATTTAATTAAACTAGTGAAAATTAATATATAACATCATGTGTGTGTGCGTGTGTGTGTGTTGAAATTAAATTATAAAGTAATGGCCTATATAGCTTGCTTAACATGTGGCATCACAAAATTTGATGTCTAGCTACCATCTCTATTTCGCTGCACACTTGTATAGCTACTCCAAACACCACTTTCATGCACTCTGGAAGTGATTCAATGGGACTTATATCCCATCTGATAATCAAATAATCAAAAGCAAACAATTAAGTCATCTATAAAATTCATGATTACTTTTCAATCTAACCAGATAGGTATATACAATGGCTTTATAATCTGTGATTAATTAAACCTGTGGATAGCCTCTGAGAATAGTTTGAGTTCTTCAAGTGTTTCAAAGGGATCATAGGTGTCATCAAGAAGACAATTAACTGCAAATAGTTTGGTAGCTATCATTCTTCCAGTGCTGAATTAAGGCTCATAAGACAGGGTTAAAGGTCAAAAATAGGCCTCCACCAACCTATCTCTAGCATAAGGGACCTTTCTCGTCAACTCTAATTCTTCCCACCACCTGTAATACAAATAAACAACAGCACTTAATTATTGTTATATATATGAACTCTTTAGTTCATTACTAGTTAATATATAACACTTTACGTACTTGGTGATGATGCCAAGTTCTTTTTGATGTAGATGCTCCAGCATATTGAAATCCAACTTTGCAAAGTTAAGTAACATTATGTGATTTTGGGAAGGATCTTGCTGTTGGTAGAAAGACATGCTATGCCTTGCCTCTAGCCTACATGATCTCTTGTGCAGAGGATGACTTAAGCAGTGATTAATGTATGTATTGAGACAAGGGCTCAATTGGTTGCCAGCAATCAAGGATTTAAGGTGAGTGTAAGTGAAATGAAGAGCTTCGTCCAGTATTTTCTCACCGTGAACCTCAAATTGTGCAGCTTCATATAGGGCCAACATTCCATCGACATCATTTTTTATAAAGTTTTGATTATTAAACTTTCCCTTGACGTCCTTGAATCTCTCAAATACATCTATTTCATATATATTGAGCATAGCAACTAGTGAAAGTGCTTGAAAATATAAAAGCTCTTCTCCTGAGAGTCTGAGACAATGTGAATATATTATAATGAACATGTTTGAAAATACCAGATGAAATGGGGTATCCATGTTGCCTTAACAATCGAAAGAGTAAAGCAAGAGAGTGAAGATTATCAACTCCATCCTGCATAATAAAGTTGTTGTTACTGGTATAGATGCTATGGATTTTTGCCAATGCTTCTCCGATTTCATGTTTGAAGTGGTAGGAAACTCCTAAATGGTGGACGGAATCAATGAATTTTAGCTTTTATGAGCAACTTTGATTGTTGGAAGATATAAACATCTTTAGTTTCTCTTTTTGTGTCCTATTTTCCCCGTTGTCATCAAATTCCTGAAAATTCACCGACAACCATGAAATTTTCATGTGCCACGATCTGGTTTAATTGAACCTTACCTGTTTTAATTCCAACAAAAAAAAAAAACAAACAAACTAGCTAGCTAGATATTCTATTAATGTATAAAGGATGCTTATAGTGGTATAAATATAGAATACCTTAGATTCTGAAGCATATGGAAGAAACATATCGCCCCAAATGCTAGGAGTAAAATTGGCATATCTTCTTGTATTATCACGATGAGATTCTGCAATAGACGTGGCTTCCAGTATTTTGGAACTGAAATGGCTTTGATAGAAAGTAAGCGTCTAATATCTATTGATTTAATTTATAGAGAATTTTATTCATCATTGAATCTTCTTTTCCTTGGGATTAGGTAAGGCGTGAGCATTAGTGGTGATGACGTTATACTTAAATGTTTACACTTCTATGGCACAAGTGGATAAGCAGCAGGAAATTTGAAATTAACTACAATCACCACTTTTAATTAAATTGTGGCTCTTGTGGGAAACGTTGAGAACTGTTTTAACTTTTGTCTGGCCGACGGCAACTTGATAAGCAAAGAATTTAAAAATTCAGTATAGTATTGATCTTTTGACAAAATCAATGAAGGAAGATAGTGTCAGTTTTGTTTAATGTTATCTCATGCACAAAAGGTGACAAATAACGCTGTACATATAGGCAGTGGGAGAAGATTAAAAGTAAGAAATTAAAAAAGGGCAATCTTTAAACTTCAAGAAAATTTTAGAGTCATCTTAATGATCCTATAAAGTCATTAAATATATATTCCATATCTAATAGGATCTTTCTTATATTTTCATGGTATGAAAAACCGGACCAGATCAGCCGGTTCGGACCGGAAACCGACAAACCGGCTAGGAAACCAGTCCGGTTTGCCTTGTGAACCAAGGTCACAGTGAACTGGTGCGACCCAGACCGAATCGGGGTGAACTAGTTACAACCCGGTTAACCCAACGGGTTATTGGGTCACACCGGGTTGATTTTTTAAAAATAATCTGGACACAAAATGACGTTATTTCCATGGTTTGAATTTTTTTTTTTGGGAAAAATTTGATTCTGTCCAATGACGCAAAAGCCCCCCACACCCCTTACTCTGTCGCTTCACCATTCAGTCTCTTCCTCTGTTTTCCCTCTTAAATTTCTTTCCCGCCTTCTCTCCATGGTAAACCCATTTTTTGCCCTAGCTTCCCTCTTCTGTCACCAACTCGCCACTTCTTGTATTTTTAGAGTTTAAAGTGGTGTTAGTTTCACTGTGGCTCATTCATGACGAGTTTGGGTTAATGGAGATAGAGTGAGATCGGCATTCTTGTTGATAGAGTTCAACCAGCGTTCAGAGTTCCACCAGCGTTCAGAGCTCCAATGCTGCCGTTCTGGTTTGTGATTTCCTTTCAGATTGTGAATGTAGTTTCAATTTTTTTCTGTTAGACTTTAGAGTTCGATTGTGATTACCGTTCAGTTGGTTCAATTGTGATTACCTCTCATGAGCTCCCTTCTTTTCTCTCTTTTTCTTTCATCTTGGGCCTGATGATAAGTAGACATAATGGGAGAGTCAAGCAATGTAATAGCATTAATGTATTATAGCTTTCATCTCATCAGTACCTCACGACTGTATTCAGTTTATCACTTTATTAGCAAATCATTTATTGCTTTATCTGGTTCTGTTGGTTCAATTGTGATTACCCTTGTTAAATCAATGCTTTATCTGACTTTATGGTTTAGAGTTTTTCATTTACTACTTTACACTTGTTGCTCTAATTCGGTCATTCGGATTATTAATTGCTGTGGGATTATTAATTTTGCTCTGATTCAGTCATTTAGATTATTAATTTACTGTGGGATTATTAATTTGCTTTGGTTTTATGATTTTTCTCTGGCTCTGTTTTAGTATTTTATTAATTTGTAGTTTTTGTTGGATTATTTGTGCTGAGATTATTGATCATGGATGATGCAAATATTGAAGCAAATGAGAATCCCATTCCCGTATCTGGTTATGGTTCTACCAATAATCCCACTAGCACTGCACCCTAACATGGGCCTGGTAAAACTGATCTTGTATGGGCATATGTTTCTCTTAAAAAAGAGGGAAAAGTAATTGTTTTTACTTGTCTCTTTTGTGCATCAAGTTACAAAGGAGGTGGAATAAATAGAATGAAATAGCATCTAGCTGGTGTTTCTGGTCAAGTTTCTTCTTGTAAGAAAGTTCCTCATGACATAAGTGCAAGAATGAAAGAATCTCTGATAGGAGGGGCAAAGAAAAAAACCTGTTGATCATGCAAAAGAAGACACTGAAATTAGGGAAATTGAGGAACCAATTGCTTCACCTCTATTTAGAAAAGGCAATGTTGAGAGTAGTGGTAACAAGAGGAAAGCACCTGAGACTGGGAGGCTTGATAATTACTTTGCTCCTAGAACAATTTCCGGTTCCTAACCAAGTCTTAAGAGTGTATTATCAACTAAAGAAGCACAATATAATGCCAAGATGGTTATTGCTCAGTGGGCTATTGTTAATTGTATTCCATTTAATGCATTTGATTGTCCTCTTTTTCAAAAATCTGTTGATGCTATTGCTGCAATTAGGCCTAGGTTTAAGGCCCCTAATGCTTATGATTTTAGAGTTAACTTATTGAAAGATTGGAAAAAAGAATGTCAGTTGCTAATTGAAAGTCATTGTGAAAAATAGAAAGAAAATGGTTGTACACTCATGGCTGATGGTTGGACTGATGTCAGACAAAGAACTTTGATTAATTTCCTAGTCTATTCCATACATGGTAAGGTATTTGTGAAATCAATTGATGGTTTAGATGTTGTTAAAGATGCCAAAACTTTATTCTTATTGTTTTGTGAAGTTATTAAATGGGTTGGTCCTGAAAATCTAGTCCATGTGGTAACTAATAATGTTGCTAACTATATAGCATGTGGCAAATTGATTAAAGAGAAATATAAAACTATTTTTTGGTCACCTTGTGCAGCTCATTTTTTGAATCTTGTTTTAAGAGATATTGCTTAATTGCCTCATGTGTCAACACTTACAGCAAAGGCATCTAAAATTACTATATTTGCATATAATCATACGATCTTCTTGTCATGGCTGAGGAAAAGACCTGGTTGGAAGGACATTGTCCGTCCTGGCACGACAAGGTTTGCAACTACATTCATTACCTTACATAGCATATATTTGCATAAACGTGACTTGTAAGCTTTAGTTATTGATAAGCATTTTGTGGATCACAAGTGAGTAAGAACTGAAGCTAGGAGAACTTTTAGTGCAATCATATTAGATAATTGGTTCTGGAATGAATGTTACCAAGTTGTGAAGATTGTGTCTCTACTTATGAGACTTTTGAGGATTGTTGATTCAAATGAAAAATCTTCATTACCTTATGTCTTTGAAGGGATGCAAAGGGCTAAAAATGGAATCAATGACATCTTTCACAGGAATAAGGAGCTATACAAACCTTATACTAGAATTATTCAAGCTCGATGGGACAGGCATTTGAAGCAAGAGCTTCATGTAGCAGTTTGTATGTCGAATCCTGCGTTCTTGTATAATCCAAGCTTGATTAAAAAGAACAGACTGCAAAAACATTTGATTGATGTCTTTGAGTCATTCTCAACTGAAAATCTTGACTATTGCACAATGATGCAGCAAGTGTTTATTTATAAAAATCGTAAGGACTCTTTTGATAGATTTTCAAGTGAAAAAGCAGCTCAAAAACTAGATCCTCATAAGTATATTTAATGTCGTGTTTAAAAGCACCTGTTGATAGATATTTAATATCATATATATGAATGTAACTAAATATCTTTCATTTTATTATCCAGATCAATGGTGGTTATTCTATAGGAGTTCAATTCCGGAATTACAACAAGTTGCAATCCGTATTCTTAGCCAAACATCTACTTCTTCTGGTTGCAAAAGAAATTGGAGCTTATTTGAGCAGATTCACACCAAAAGAAGAAATAGATTAGAACATGAAAGGCTAAATGATCTATTTTTTACAAATTACAATATGAGGTTGAAGGATAGGTAATACTAAAAGCTATGATTTATGAATGCTTTTATTGAATGTAGAATTCATTAATGTTGATTTCGTTGCGTTTTGTCATTAAAGGAATATCTTGAACAAGAAGAAGACAAGTCATGATCCTATTGATTATGAATCAATTGATAAAGTTGAGTTTTGGGTGGTTGAAGATCCAACTCCTGAATTTGATAATCTAAATGTAATAAATCTTGAAAGACTTGCCACCGGTGAAGACATCGCAACTGCATCAACTTTTGGGAATAAGAGGCACCATGAAGGTTTATAATTATCTCTTCCATTAAGATTACATTCTTATACAAAAAGTATATAGCTATTTTTTCACATGACCATTAATAATTCAATTTTTGTCATCTATAAGTGATGAAGATATGCATATTGTTGAGCCTCCATCTTTGAATGATGATGATATTACTCCAAGTTCTTTTGCTAGTCCTTCTACAGCTTCACCACCTCCTCCTAGTGTCTCAATGCCTATAGATTTAAATGAAGTTAATGATGACTTTGGTGTTGATAATTATTAGTTGGTTTGGTGATTAAATGATTGTAGATGAAAATATTTTGTTAATCATATATCTATTTTGATAGTTTTCTAGGATGAATATTTAGCATTTTGATAACATAGATGGTGGTATGACAATATGATGTTAATTTCTCATGTAAAGAATATTGGAACTTAAAAATACATTGTAAATATATGATTATTTTGTTAGTAATTCAAGGTACTAAGTTGGTATTGAATCTTTAGATGGTATGATAAGAATTTAAAATATTTTTAAATTTTTTTATTCCTCACCAGTCTAACCCCTGGGTTGACTCCGAGCTGACCCACTAACCCTTAACTTCAGTTGCCGGTCTGGTTTTCAGTACCTTGTGTATTTCAACTAACTCTTAAAATAGTGTAATTTAAATTTTATAAGAAAGAAGCCCATATCTAATAGGATTTTTAAAGTATTCCAACAAATCCTTAAAATAGTTAAAAAAGATAATAATAAAATTATCATTATTTAGAGTTAATAATTGTCACACCTCTCTTTATAACTCATTATACGTCAATCAGAACCATTATAACATGTTTCGCAGTGTTTTCGGATGAAAAATTTTAAATTTCAGAATTTTACTATTCATCCTGTCCGTAGACTGTTCATCCGAAAATAGGCCAACTTTAAAAATTCATAACTAATTCTAAAAAAATCAAAACGATGTGGTTCCAATTTTCACGCGAAACTTGCTAAGAGTTCTATGGAGAGAAAAAATACTCATTAGGTCCAATTCCATCTAGAATAATTCCAGGAAATTCGTCAAAGTGTACTGTTCATTTGGTAAATTTTTAAATTTTCAGTATTTTTGTCCAACTTTGGAAGGAAATAACTCTTAGCACACAACTCCAAATTTTATGAATTACCACTTGTTTTAAAGCTAAAAATTAGATCTTTAGTCTGCAAAATCTTAGATTCAAATTCCAACAATTCCTCATTATTTTATGTATCACAAGTTTGGTACTTTTTAGGAAATTTTTATCCCCTAATTACCACTTTGTTAATTTATTTCCTCTTTTTCTTCATCCACATTCTTTTTGCAATGCATCAAGTATAGTTCTAATATTAGAACATGGAATAACAATATAATTTACATCAAAATAGCATCCATAACTTATCATAAAGTCAACATGAAGTTTAGTACACGTGATAAAAGTTTCTAACATAGTATAATATTCATAAAGTCATTTCATTCCAAGGCCAATTCTTTCCCTTGCTCCATGCTTGGTCCACTCCCTAATTAGTGCATAAAGTGACATAGGAGGGGTGAGATTTCAAAGAAATCTCAGTAGCATAAGAATTATAATTATCATGTAAATCAATGCAAGTTTAGTTGCAACATGTCATGCAATCCAAACTATTCCCAACTCATAGGAATTCATACCAAATATCATGCAAGGAGAGGAACATTATATTATCTACATTGACATATCACAAAGCATTTGGCCAAAACATAACCAATGTTAATCAAACAATCAAAATCACCACACAGTTCCTCCAATCCAAGCAAATAACAAATCACAACAAACAAGCAAGATAAAACAATCAAATTATAATTCAAAGCTACCTTTTTAAAAGCTTGTCCAAATGATTGCTCCAAAAGACAGCACTTCTCCTTAGTTCCTCCTCTCAATACCTACTAAACCAAGCATAAATATAGGCCATATTAGTCACAAAACAGCTTGGTTCCAACACTTTAACATTAACTTAACAATTTTTCCCATTTTCTTTGATTTTTAACAAAAAGATTCCTTCTTTAGAATCAATCATCTTATGACTCAATCCTACACAATTTTTCATGAGGAATCCAATAGTACAATCAGATTTTTGAAATTCACACTTCTTCCCCATGATCTTCACTTGGTCGAATAGGGGGCTATGTGCTTCCAAAAATTCTATTTTTGATTCCAATGATTTTAAACACTTTCTAACAACAAATCCCCACACAAAAACATGTTTTAAAGCCATTGGAATCATAAATCAATGAAAAACAAACTCCTTCCCTATCAACAGTGTTGGCCAAAATGAAGAACCAAAATCCTAACTTGGTTTTCTTCCAAAAATCAATCCATACACTACTTAATCTTCCTTATTCCACTTGATTATTAAGGTTTCTATCCTTCCCTAAGCATCATACTTCCCAACTGAATTTTTAAGCATTTTTCACAAAAATCCTAATATAATCAGTGTAATACTTAGGGATAATGATGCTTAGACATACCTTAACATTTTCTTGGTATTTGTTGGATGATTTCTTGTCTAAAAATCCTTAAAAATTTAGAACAAAGGGGCTGGATGAACAGTGACAGAGTCTTCCCTTATTTTTTTTCCAATTTTCCAACATTTTCTTAGTATTTTCTAGGGGTATTTATAGACCAAATAATATGTCATTTTCCCCCTAATTAGCATGCCCAAAATGACAAATAAGAGAGTGTGTTGGCAGCCATCAAGTGTCACTTAACTTCAGATTTGAACAAGTGGCTTTTCTCTAGATTTTTCGACACAATTATCCCTTAATTTTTGCATTTTTATTTAATTAATTGAAGCCTCCAGATTCTACACAAAATTGGGCTCTTATTGGTCTAAAAAGACGGCCCACAAACCAAATCACTATCTCAAACCAATTTAAAACTTTATCAGTTACTATTCACTAGTAACCTTTTATAATTTTTCCAGACCTTCAAAATTCATTTCTCTCCATGATAATTCACCTTTTAATATGGAAATATGATCTGAAAATTTTCAGAATTTTTATCCACCTCTAGATATTTATTTTGAATTTTCTCCGATTAGACCTTTGTCAGTGTCCCTACGAGAAAATAAATTCTCTAAAATTAATTTCTAAACTTCCAAGGCCAAAAAACAATTTTATAAATTCAAATAAATATTTAGATGAATTTTCCATCAATCTTTCAAATTTATTGAGGCCTCTAAATAATTAAAATAATTATTTTCTTTTGATTTTCTGATATTTTTCTGAAAAACCTCCGCTCACAGGAAATTCTGTAATAAATGATTTTCACCGAAATTCTACCTTTTGGGCTTCAACCAAGTTTTCAAAACCTCTACTCTAGAGTTTTCCTATTTTTCAGAAATTTTCTGAAATTTTCTCATATTTTCCTGTTTTGCCCTTCCTAGACCGATAATTACGAAAATGTCAGCCCAAACCTTATCGGGATTTTACATCAAAAGGTGTTTCATTTTCCCATCTAATTCCTACATTGACCCCATCCCAATTTTTGATTTCCTATAACCAGGTGAAAATTCTTAAGATATGATAATAATAATTCGCAATAGCAAGATCCTAGACAGTTCGCTGCAGCTTCAACAACTCAGCCATTATTCACGTGAGTGGAAGAATAAGGTGGCATAATTTGTTTTTGTTGTTACTATAATTTTTAGCCTTAATGGTTTTTTCATTCGGCTGGTTTAGGAAGTAAATTCCAAATTGTTGGCATGAAAGAAACAATTTATTTTATCTAATTATTTTATCTCTTTTTAATGCAGCCTCATACTTGAGCAATATTTAAGGAGGTGCTAAGTGTCAATTGAGCTAAATAGTTGTGATGATATATATTGCATTGGATATTATATAGGTAATAAGACAATTATTCCTTAACATGAGTTGTATGATACATGGTATATATAATTTATGTGGGATGGTTATCCTCCATTCTTATAAAGGATATATGCACAATGTAATATCAGTTGGCTAAAAAAAATTATACATAATGTAATATATTATAAGTGAGACGATTATTTCCTACTAAAGAATATGACATGTGTAAATGGAAAACATAGTTGTCGTTGAATGTTTGTGACGTACTATTGGCTTATGTGATTTTGACCAAATCTAATTTTCCTCTCCAGAAATATTTTCCCCCCTAAAAAATTAACTGTTGTGCATCTTTACTACTTTCCTTTCAAGTATTTTGCTATTAATTTATTCCCTCATGGAGTTAGTTGTAAACTCACTCTTTTTTTTTTTTTTTTATATATTTTCTCCATATGATGCAATTAGTGGTTGTTGTTGGTTATGCCTCATGGACTCTTGTTAGATCGTAGTGAATTGGTGATTCCTGTGAAATTTCATGATACCATCGTGACTATTATAGTAATATCAGAAGTAATATCAGAGTAAATATATCACAGGCAATAAGATAGCCTATGCATCTCAACTATCAAGCGTATGTATTTTTGTTGTTTTATTGATATTTTCAACAGTTTTAAATTATGGAATCAAATAATAATCTTTTTTACTGTTGTGAAGAGGTTTGTTTAAAAGTCGGTTTAATTTGAAACTTATTTTTTTAGGCTAAGTGAAATTATTTAATTTAGCATATTGCCCATCACCACATTTGAGTAAAATGGATAAGTGCAGCATGGAAGAGCTACACATTCCGTCTTATGCGCTTGCTCTCGTCACGGGTACCAACAGCGAGCAACAGAGCCATGATGGAACGGGCAATACATGGAGTAATATGCTTGATCTAATTGCAATGGAGAATTTAAACCCGAAGCCACCAGACCCATTGGTCAAGAACTCGGCAAGACCAGAGGAGGGGATGATAGAGGAGAGCTCGGATGTGGTGATGGAGACACAAGGGAGCCAAATGAGGAGTGACCACTACAGTTAGGTGCTTGCTTCTTCTCACTTGGTCCTTTTTCTTTTTATGATTATTGCATCTTGGAATTGCAGGGGAGCTGGTAGCTGAAGCTTTCCCACTTTGATAAGAGATATTGTTGCTGAGTTTCAAGTGGACATCCTCTGCCTTGAGGAACCACGTGTTAGTGGAAATAGAGCGGATAATGTGGTGAAGAGGTTGGGTTTTTCTCACTAGATAAGGGTAGAAGCCAGTGGCTTTTCAGGAGGGATTTGGCTTTTGTGGAACAGTACGGAGTTCTCTGTTACTTACATATGCTCCTCGGCACAGTTCATCCACTACAAAGTGAGCAACAGAAGTATACAAATGGGGAGCTCATCACTATTGTCTATGGGGAGATGAGCATTATAGGAAGAATGATGCTTTGGGACTCCCTGAGATTGATTGCTACCACGATTACAGGACCCTAGCTGGTTTTTGGGGATTTTAATGCTTATATGTCACCAAGGGACAAGGAGGGATGAGGCAGACCGAATGAAGCAATCATGAAACCCTTTCAGGATTGTATAGCGGATTGTGATCTAGCTAAATGTGAGACAAGGGGGGATAAATTCACTTGGGAAAGAACCGGCCTTAAGGAACGCCTAGACCAGGTCTTTCATAACGCAACATGGACAGCAAGCTTTCTGAGAACCTTTGTTACACACGAGCTTCGTTTTAAATATGATCACAGGCTCCTAGTAATAAACTCGGATAGACATGACAACAGTAAGAGGAGACAAAGAACCTTTGTGTATCAAGCGGCTTGGGAACTCAAAGATGATTTCAAGGATGTCATCTCGACAGCTTGGAATGGTAAGACTTGGCTAGAGGGTGTAAGAACGTTCCATAAGGAGGCACTAAAATGGCATGATCAACAGGTGGGCAACCTGGGCAGGAAAAAAAAAGGAGCTGATGAAGAGATTGGTAGGAATTGATAGGGAGAGAAGAATACACGATCATCCGGGACTTAGAAGGCTGGAAGAGAAACTTTAGGGGTAGTACCAGAAAACTATACTACAGGAAGAAATACAATGGTACCAAAGGTCGAGATGCAAATAGATGTAACGGGGGGATAGAAATACTCGATTTTTCCATGCATCCACCATCCTCAGATAGAAAAAAGCAGAGAATTGAGGCTTTGAAAAATGATACTGGAGAGTGGGTAGAGGACCTTGAGACTATGAAGCAGATGGGTTGTGATTTTTATAGAAATTTGTACACTAAGGACTCAGGGATTCAGTCTTCTCTAGGCTAGTATGCAAAATTTCCACAACTAGACAGGCAAGAAATACTTTGGCTTCAACGACCAGTGGACTCAATCGAAATTAAAAATGCTGCTTTTGACATGGGGGCGTTTAAGGCCCCAGGTCTGGATGGGATTAATGCACATTTCTTTCAAAGCCATTGGAACTTGATAGGGGAGATACCTAATCAAGTCTTTCTTTAGGGAACCAGCAAGAATCAGAGAAGTCAATCAGACACGTATAATCCTGATCCCTAAGGTGGACAATCCAATACACCTGAAGGATCTTAGGCCAATCTCTCTGTGTGATGTTAGTTTCAAGATTCTTACTAAGCTCCTCACTACCCGCCTCAAAAGAGTGATGGATAAACTGGTAAGTCATGAACAGTGCAGCTTCATACCAGGACGGTCTAGCTGTGACAATATCATTATTGCCGAGGAGGCCATGCACACAATGCGAGTCACCAAGCAGAAGAAAGGCTTAGTGGCCGTTAAGGTGGACATGGAAAAAGCTTATGACAGATTAGATTAGGATTTCATTAAAGATACTCTGCGTCGTATTGGATTAACAGAAGACTTAGTGGAAATCATTATGATGTGCATTACGACGGCCTCAATGTCGATTTTATGGAACAGTGAGGATAGTGTCAAATTTAACCCCTCAAGAGGGCTTAGACAAGGTAACCCACTTAGTTTGTATATTTTCATTCTGTGTATGGAGAGACTTGGGCAACTTATAAAGCTACAATGTGAAGAAAAGAGATGGAAACCCTTAAGGTTCAACAGAACGAGGCCTTGTATCTCTCATTTATTTTTTGCAGACGATCTCATTTTGTTTATCGAAGCCTCGGTGGACCAGGTGATTGAAATGAAGCATGTTATGGAGAGCTTTTGTCTTGCTTCAAGTCACCGTGTGAATCTGGAAAAGTCAAAGATATTTTGCTCTCGGAATGTAAATCAAAATAGGGCACTGGAATTAAGCTGAACCCTAGGCATTGGGTTTACTGTGGACCTTGGCAAATATCTGGGAGTGCCTTTACTTCATAATAGAGCCACCAAACAAACTTTCTCCTATATTACCCAGAAGGTGCAAAAAAGACTCTCATCTTGGAAGAGCTGGCATTTGAGTTATGCAGGGAGGTCGGTCCTCATAAAGTCAGTGCTGAACACCATACCTAGCTACCTTATGCAATCTACTCTCATCCCAAAAGAAGTCCTGGAGGAAGTAGAAAAGGCTAGTAGGAACTTCTTGTCGAGTCAAGATGCCGACACAAGGAAGATGCATATGGTCCCATGGGAGAAGATCACTAACAAGAAAAAGAATGGGGGACTTGGTTTCAAAAACTTGCACCAACAGAACAAAGCCTTTATAATGAAATTATGTTGTGGCTTGATCACCAAACAGAATGCACTATGGGTTCAAGTGCTTAGAACCAAATATAAGTGTGGAAATGATGAAACCCTAAGAGTTTACTATAGAAGAACAGCTTCTCTCACTTGGCGTTCCATTGTCAAAGTGTGGGAGATCTTCAAGCAAGGAGTGGGAAAAAGACTTAATAGCCGAGAGAACACCAGTTTTTGGTGGGATCTATGGACCTCCTTGAATTACCTACTCATAACGTATGCAAGCAGAAATTCAAGGTTGGATTCTAAAGCCACAGTCAAAGACTTTGTTCGAGAAGATGGAACTTGGGATGTGGACAGATGGCGTGGAGTTATACCTCCTCACATTATTATGACTCTGCTACGTATAAAACCCCCTACAAACATATTGTTGGACATATTTGTTTGGAGACTTGCAGCAGATGGGAATTTCTCGGTTAAGTCAGCTTATGACTTCATTGACAAAAGACAGCGATCTGGTAGGGAGTTTTGGTGGCATAAACTCTGGAAGTGCTGGGTACTAGAAAAGTCAAATTCTTTCTATGGCAAGTGACCCATGAGAGTATAGCCACAAATGCTTTCAGCGCCTCAAGAGGGATTTTAGATACTGTTAAATGCCCTTTCAACTGTCAAAGAGAGGAGAGCATTATACACACTTTGAGAGATTATGAAAGAGCGAGAGACTTTTGGTTATCTATAATTCACCCTAACTTTGTTTCTAGATTTTATGATTTAAACTTGCAGGACTGGCTTTCTTGGAATGTTACACATCAACTAGCAATCAGAAGGTTCTCAAACTGGGAATGGTTATGTGTATTCATGTTTGGATGCTGGTTACTTCGGACATCCAGGTACACCTACGTATTTAAGGGAAAAGCAAACAATACTAGAGAACTAGTCCAGCGGTGCAAATACCACCTGATGGAGAATACGAAGAATCAGAATCTTCAGCATGATGTTTCTAATGTAGCTTCGAGACCTGAGAGTCAATGGACACTGCCACCAATGAATGCTGTTAGACTTGACGTGGATGGTTCGGTGCAAGGCAACAAACACGCTGCATGCGGCGGAGTGATTAGAGACCATGGCGGGAATTGGCTTATAGGGTTTCAACGCAATCTGGGTTGCTGTTCAGTTATAGAGGCTGAACTAATGGGCATTCTGACAGGCTTACAGACATGCCAACAAATGGGTTTCGCCAGGATCATGCTATATACAGATTCCTTGGAGGCTTTTAATCTTCTTATGCGAGACCAGATTATAGACCACCCTTTAAGATCTCTCATCACAAATATGAGGGAAATGATATATGGGAACTGGTTAGTTGAGGTTTACCATACGGGTAGAGATATTATTAGGTGTGCTGATTTTTTGGTGAGAACAGGACATCAAGGATCCTTCGATATGGTATTGGTTCTCAATGAGCCGGATGAATGCATGAGTATGACGTTAGAAGACCAGCAAGTTGTCTGAGTTGGAAGCTTTCTATGATCTTGTAGTTTTTATGTTGGTTTTCTTGTTTTAGTTGTGTTGTCCCTTTTCTTCTTGTTTTTGCCCAAGCTACGGCTTGTCGTCCTTTTCTCCAAAAAAAAAAAAATACTACCCCCTTCTTAATTAGAAGACCTCGTTTATAGTCTATAATCGATGTCTTATAATTAGGATCGGAAGTAGTACACAAATTCTCAATTCATAAATTTCTCCTATAAACCAATCTCTTTCTTTAATCCCTTCAATATTTTTCCTTAATATATCCTTGTAAGTTGTCTAAATGTGGTCACTCAAGTCCATTATGAAATTTGGGATTCCTTTGGCTTCAACCTACTCCATCCCCCTCATCCGAGGCCTGGGGCCCATATTAAATTAGTGGACAAAAATTATGTCCATTTGTGCATTAAATTTTAAAATTTTGTTAAGCTATTATCAATAATAAATTAAAAACTCCAGGTGACAAATTTCGATTAAAGAATTTCTTTATGAATCACGACAAAATGACATATATTACAAATAAAGAGAGTTACAAAGTAAGGAAACATACATTACAGGAATTAAATGAGCCAGCAGAAGTAATTCAGAAAAGAGAGGTCGTAAGGCATTTTGGAATGAAAATCTGATCCTACCAGTCCTATGTTTCACCAGAAAATTAAATTCCATTAAGCATTTGACAGAAGTGATATCTTTGCCTTTCTAAATTTAAACAAGATAGTGTTCCACCTATCATGATGAAATTTTAGTTGTTCCAGCATCCAGGGGAGTTTTTTTAATGAGAGAACATATCATTCTGCATACCCTAATGTGCTATCCTATAGAAATTGAACATGCTTGGTAGGAATTCAATCTAATGAATATAAGCAAATTAATAAACAGAAGTTTTATTTTAGATTAATCAACATCACAAGTTAAGTTATATTCCCTCTCATGCCATACACATGGGTCAAATCTTTTTAACTATCTTAATGTTTTCATTTATTTGTGTAACACCTCATGTTTAAATCAATTAACTTTCCTTGCAGAAGCATTTGGAATCACTTTTGAAGGCTACAATTGATGAAAAATCAAGTTTGAAAATTTTCATTTACGGGTTACTATTCATTGTCACCTTAAAATGTGACAAACTTTCGAAAATTCATAACTAATTGTAGAAAAATTGAAATTGAGTGATTCTAAGTTCTACAGAAAGATCTTTTGATAAAATTTTGAGGAAAAATAGTTTCTGAACTGATTGCCTTGAAATTCGAGCTCAATTTCCTTTGAAAATGTTACTGTTTATTTGGTCATTTTCGGATTTTACTGTATTTTTGCCTAACTTTGGAAAGGCATAACTTTCTGCTCGGTTATCAGAATCGGGCAAACTACCCCTCATTTTAAAGAGAGACATAAGATCTCTTTACTTGCCAAATCTTATGACCTAACTCACTCATTTGATAGGTCAAACTGGAGCTACAAACTCACTGTTCTAGGACTTACGTTTTATCCCTTAACATCTCTTTAATTCTTTTTATTTCTTTGGCATACATAACATGGCCTTACTCTTTCCCATTCATGCTCATACACTTTCATTCATGCCATAAATATTATAATTAAATACATGGCATCATTGGCATCCATAACATAGTTCACAAAATAGGAGAATTATACATTCATCAATAGTCTCATCCATTAACAAGAATAATTCTCCGCTTACTTCTTCTTGCTTCTCATGCCATTATTCCCATCGTTGATTGGCCTAAATGGTTGGTTAGGGAGGGGTGAGATTCGAGAGAATCTCAGTAGCAAACACTACCCATAAGTATGCAAGACATAATGCACATGCATGACATGTTATAATATTAACACATGAATGCCATGGAAAGTAAGCTAAAGCATTTCATGCTTCCTTAACATATTGCCAAGGCAAAACATAACATAAACTTGCAAACATAACTTTGCAAACATTTCATCATAGCTTAGTCACATCATGGCAACACAATCACATCATGCAAGCATACATATCAAACACACAGTATAGGTAAATTCACTACCTTGTAACATGGCTTTCCCCTTGCTTTTCCTTTGATTCCCTTGTGGACATTCGGTCAACATCACCAAACATCCTCTTGGATGTTCCAAAGGTCCTAAACATAGTCACATTGATCATACAATCCATTAGGACCACTAAATTACATAAAGTTCAAGACTAGCTTTCTTGAACCTCAACCCTTTCTCTTAGTCTTAGGGTTTTCTTTCTAACTTTTCTAACATAAATCTTATCATTTCCCATCCTTAAGATCCATTTCTTATCAATTAGGACCTCTTTAGATGGCCTTAGATTCAAGAATACCAAATCTGGAAATTTTGCTTAGCGGGTACTGTTCACACGGAATTTTCAGAATTTTTGCTCAACTTTGGAAATTCATAATTAATTCTAGAAAAATCCAAATTGAGTGGTTCCAAGTCTCACTGAAAGCTCCTTAAGTTAAATTTAAGGGAAAAATAGTTTCAGGAACCAATTCTACACCGAACAGTACCGGAACTGTACGGAAATCGAAACTCTTCTAAAAGTTCAACACTGTTTCCAGATTTCAAACCCTAACTTTGAAAAATCACCATAAATCGTACACATATTCAAATGAAGTGTTCTACCTATGGATTTAAAGCTCACAGAGTGTACCTTAAGCATGCAAAATTTCAGAATTAGATACGCACAGTAACTAATCCGAAATAGGCATAAAATCAGGTGCTATAATCATCACATACCTTGTTTTAGAGCTTGATCTGGCTTGGAACCACTTGGCCTTTCTTTCTCCCTCTTCTTTCTCTCTCTAGAAACCATTTTGCAAGAGCTTCCCCATGGATTCCTTATGCTTGGACAAAATGGTAGGGAGGGGAGGGGGTATTTATAGAAAAGCAGACTGAATCTGGACCGTTGATCTTAAAAATACGTGACTCGATCTGGACCGTCCATTTTCTCTTTTGATCTTACGGTGACAAGTGTCCTATGACATCATGCTTACCTCATCATGATGACATCATGCTTACCTCATCATGATGACATCATGCTTACATCATCAAGCCACATGTCTTTAATCCGACCGCACATGTGTCTTGCATCCGACCGTACACGTGTCTTGCATCTAGCCGTACACGTAATATTTTCTTTTTCTCATCTACCGTACACTTGTCGCTTTCATGTCCTTTCATCATTTATGGCATTAAAATAGGGAGAAAATAAATGGAAAATTCGTGCAAAAATATCTCCTTAATTATTTCTCCACTTATCAAGCCAATATTGCATCGTAACGGATATTTTTCGGGTCCTGACTTACCCTGTACCACCAGGACAACTTCTTCTTAAAATTCTGACCAATAAAAGGTACATATATGGCGCCATCTCAGAGGAGCATAGATGAAAATAATTAGCTCTACTGACAGGCTACTTAACCTTACTGAGTCATGCAGTAGAGATTTCACTATAACGGGTAGACAAAAGACTGTCTAAAATATTCCCGTACTGCGTTCTGATTTTTATGCTGTCCATAAATATCTTCTGGTGACTCAGCATGATGACTCGTAGGTGTCATGATTACGCTTGATGACTCAGCACGCTGACTCGTCGGTGTCATGATTACGCTTGATGACTCAGCACGCTGACTCAGCATCGTCATGATAGCTCTTAGATATTTTCTTTGGTTTTGTCTCCTATTTAGGGGACAATTATTTAATATTTGAATGGAGCATTTTATTCAATCCAGAGCTCCAAAAATTCATCCAAAAATATCATAAAATTCCTCATATTCTAGAGAAAATCTGTGAATTTTCTCAAGTCATAACTCAACCTGTAGCCTCACTTAAAAATTATTCTTTAAAATGCCTTTTTTTGGCACAACTGGCTTTTAAATATTCTTAAAGCCATTTTGCTAGTTTTCTGGGGATGAGACTAATTTTATAATTTTCTATAGTCTCTTAGATCATACATCCCCATTTTACCATAATTTTCTGAGGTTTCCTTATGACTCAAACAATTAAATCTACCTCTACATCTCAAATTGAGCCATAAACTTATAAATTCCTTTTAAGTTACCTCAGGGGTATTTTCATCATCTCTCTTCACAAAAGAGTCTTAGAATATTATTTCCCATTTTCTGGGATTTTCTTAGAATTTTCTAAGTACTTTCCATTTTTACCCCTGATAGCCGTAACTTTCGAAATTTACGGTTTTACCCCTGCTTAAGCTCAACCTCATAAAACCATCTCTTTGAGGCTTCTAACTTAACCTTTGGTCTGCATCTGGCCTCTTTTCTCTTTCTGAGCCTTTGAGACTTTATTGGAGCCTCTAACTTTGATTACCCTTTAGCCCCTTAAAACCTTCACTTTGCAGTTTAGTCCCTAAAACTGCTTTAGCTTCCTTTCTCATCTTTAAGACCTCTACTAAAAAGGGGTCTGGTAGCCTATCTCATTCAGGCTATTTCTGATTCTTCTAGGCCTAAAAATCGGGATGTTACAATTTGACCGGTTTAATTTTTTTTAAAGAAAAAATAGAGACGCATAGTGAAAAATTTTAATTCTAACAAGAAGTTTTGGTTATTTATCAAAATTTCTAAAGTTTGTGATCTTTTTTTGGCTAAATAAAATTTGTGATCCTTGAAAATAATTAATTTTTTTATAAGGTCCTCAAATTTCTAAAATAAATTTAGAATTATTCAAATTTTTTATTTCCTTTTTTGGGTCACAATTTTTCTTCCCTTGAATATTATATTGACAAGTGGATCTTACTTTTCTTTATCTCTTTTCTTTTTCTTTTTTAAATAACATTCTTTATATCTCTTCTTATCCAAAGTGGAATCGTACAATTTGCTAAGAATGACGCGTGGGTAAGTTGATCAGCCTAAAACGCTTATCAATCAAAACCTCAATTCCCAGTCTCAACTAGAAATTTCGCGCGTGTAATGCATAAATTAGTATATTTGATTAAATTTGAAAATGATAAGAAATAAAAAATTAAACTGAATACTAAACTGGTTAAGACAGCAATTTAAAGGTTAATGGGTTGAGTTAAAATATTCATATTTTAATTATAATAAATAATATTAAATCTTTAAATAATTACTCATATTATAACGTGGTTATACATATGAATTTTTTTTATTTTCCTCCTCCTCCTCCCGGCGATCCAATAAATTCTCCCTCTGTTTTTTTGGTTACAAGAGGATGGGAACGAATCCGGAACGCATATACCCCACATACACGCGTACCATTCAGCCAAACTGCTAGGGGTAAGTTCTCTCCTCTTTGTATTTCTTTTTTTAACTCCCTTTGCTCCTTCTTTCCTCAATTTTATTCTCTCCCTCACGTGATCACTCGCATTCGACCTTTTAACCTGTTCTCTTCGGCCCTTCCCAACGTGCACGCATGACGAGGCATACACAACTTCTTTGCCCTTTCATCTTTCCTCGTTGAACGTGCAGAGTGCAGGCTCTCTTTCCTCCTTCAGTCTGTATCAGTCCATCACAGCTTCTTTTCTCTTTAGACACGCATCAGTCACTCATTACGCTTCTTCCCCATTCTCTTTGACAAGCAGAGGCAAAGCACGACAGCTTCCACGGTTTCTCTGGCGAACAATGAGCGAGAAAGAAGTTTTAAAAAAAAATTGGCCAACCCGCACGAACCAGTGGGTTACCCGATTTTTACAGGTTGTTTCTCGTTCATCCCAGTTTTTTCCCGGATTGATAGGAAGCCGGTTCACAGGCTAAACCATACCGGACTAAAGGCTAGTTAACACGATCCAATTTTTTATATATTGAAAATTAAATAATATTTGCATCAAATTTCTTATACTCATTATATCAAATTTTCTAATTAAATGACTATGTGTTCTATTTTTGAAATATTAGTATTTAATTATAAATCTATATGAAATGGAATATTATTTAATAATAATGTTTCTCAGTTAATTTAATATATTCGAATTTCAATTATAATATTTAAATTCAAAATTAATTATTAATTCTTTTATTTGACTCTTCAATTGAAATTTCATTTAATAATAATATTTTTCATTTAATTCAAATTTCAATCAAAATATTATTCAAATCTTATTAATTAAATATATTTAGGTTCTATAATATCACATCCGACTTATTTTTAAATTAATCAGTTACTACAAGATTTCAATGGCGGCTGACTGATAGCTTGATAGTTGATGATTATAACCATAAATTAATGTGTGGTCAAGTTTAATTATTCGTCACTTACTAACGGATAAGTCCAAACCACACATTAAATCACATTAATAAATCCACATGAGCGTTTTCGTCATGGCAAAATTAATTAGAAATATAAGGGTAATTATTATTATTATTTTTTTAGAATTTTCTTTCTTTCGTTCCCAGTGGCTTAGCTGAAATGTTGACCCTATTAGATAGGAAAAAATTAAAAAAAAAAGAAAAAAATTGGAGAGAAAATAGGGTGTAAGACCTGTCCCATTTTTTTCCCCAACTTTTCTCTTTACATTTTATATTTTTTGTCCAAACATCTTTAATATTTATTAATTATTAATAAGGTCAAAATAATGTATTATTTATATGAAATTCCTTATATCGATTATTTCATGTCTCCAATCAAATTTAGCCATGTATACTATTTTTAAAATATTATCAGTAAACTATTACCCTCATTGAACAAAATGTGAGATATGTTTATGTGTAATTGAAGCACTTGACATAATACATATAAAGAACTTGATGTAAATATTTTTCATGATTTTTTTTATTATACATAATTTCAAGAAATTATCCACTTTTTATTTTTTTTCACCTTAAAAAAGCATCTTTTAAATTCTCTGGTTATAAAATAGGGTTAAGGTGCGCCCAGCACCCCGAACTATTTACCCAGGTGCGTCCAGTGGCCTAAAGTAATTTTGAGTGCATCCAGTGTCCTAAACTAATTAAAATGGTGTGTCCATATCCCAGGCTAACAGAAATATTATGTTTAACCGTTAATTTCCTGACTCAGTTTAAAGTTAACCCCAGATATTCTAAATGGTAGACATATGGACATTTGATATGTATTATTCTTACTCAAAATTGAATTTATTTCCTTCCTCTTCTTCTAAATAAATTGACTTTTGAGTAAGAATAATACACATCGGGTGCCCATGTGTCTATCATGTAGAATATATGGGGTCAACTTTAAGTTGAGTCAGGAAAGTAACGGTTAAACATAACATTTATGTTAGCCTAGGATATGGACGCACCATTTTAATTAGTTTAGGACACTGGATGCACCCAAAATTACTTTAGGCCACTGGACGCACCTGGGTAAATAGTTCGGGGTGCTGGGCGCACCTTAACCCTATAAAATATAATGACATGAAAATATATCTTTATCAAAAAAAATTATTTAAATTATTTGATTATTCTACTGTCAAAACAATTTTTCTATTATGATATTCAATTTGATTTAAACATGATATATTTTTATATACAAAGCTATTTTAATCACTAAAATTGAACGGTTCACATTTAATATAATTTAACTTTTTGTATTTTAAGTATTTTAATATTTTAAAGTTTGCAAAATCTAAAATAAAGATTATCTTTTTAAATGACAATTTTTAAAAATGATTTTAGATTTAAAAATTATCGATTAAAAATCTTAAATTTGGGCTATATATAGAAGCTGTTAGACCTAAACCGGCGCTCTCCAGATAGAAATGCACATGCGTAATCTTTGTATAGCGAGAATCAGCATACTTCAGTATATGAGGCTGAATAGCATGCTTCCGAATAATAGAAAGAGAATGATCTTGACTATTCTCGTAAATTATTAAGTACTACTCAGAGTTGAATGAAAACTATAATTGAAATAATATAATTTGTCCATCAGATGTAAGCCATTTATTTCTTATTGTCTGGACCAAAACAATTATGTCAAAAATTCTCTTATATACTACGTACCTCCAGTTCTTAATAAAATAACTATATAACTAATTTGTAAACATTAAGAAAATTAATTAAGTTAGTTATTTATAATAAATATATATTTTTAAAAATATCCTTATTAATCTTGTGCATTGAAAATACCATTTGATGGAAACTCCTTAACATATGTAGTCATCATAGGAATTTTTTTCTTTTTTTGAGATGACGCCATGGGATTACTTGGAAAAAAATTAATAAAATATTAGAGATAAAATAGATTATGATCTTATATTTAGGATTAAATTGAATTTCTAACTAGTTCTTATATTAAAAATTGGTAGTATTAAATCCATGGAATATATTAAAACTATTTTTGTGTGCATTGAATCAAACATCAAATTAAATTTCTGCTGATCACGCATATGCTGATGTTATTAGCCCATTGGCCGCATTTTCATTTGTTCAAATATAATGTGTTGTATTATCGCAAGACTTTTAGACTTGTTACAAAGCCAAAAGCCATGTGACTGATCAACAACCGCAAAGATATTTATTAATATTGCATAAGATTTTCTAATGTAATACTTTTATATTCATGCTGCAAACAAAAGAAAACCACACACAAACTTTAAATTTATAAACATAGCAACAAATAAGATGATCTGACAACCTAGAAGTAGCTAGGAATATATATCTATATCACCCATTAGACTTGGACGACACAACAAGTTCAAATAACAAGTATTATAGTATAAATATATAAAGCATGTCATGGCTGAATCTGTATGGGATCCAGAAGGAGTTGGACAATGTAATGCTTGAGGGACTGGCCATTAGTGAATCTATCTTGTAGGTTTTCATAGACAACCTCACATACTCGAGCCATGTTGACGATGCAATCAAGCACAGACTTTGAAACGTCATGTGGATTATTCAGACACTCTTCATTAATATCTTTCCAGCAGCTTTTGATATCGTCGTTGATTATTTTATAGGCTTCTTTCTCTGAAACTCCATACTGCCTCATGCAACATTCTACTCCTGAAGCAACATGCTCTCTCTCTTGCTCAAACTACATGTTCATGCAAAAAATAAACCATAAAACATCTTTTATTGTTTCTTCCAAATAGTTTAGCTAGGTGTGATATATATGCTTTATAAAATTTATTTTTTATTTTTAAGAGAAATATGTGTAAGTTTTAGAAGTAACGAGAAGATTTATAAATTTTAAGAGAAACTAAAAAGAATAGTATGATTCACTCCATTATTTGTATCTCGTTTGTTATTTCTGAAACTTGATATCGAAATTTTAAATTATTCATACATCAAGTTTTGTTCTTTGTCAATGAATGATTTTTATATTTTATTATTTAAAACTCTCAATTGTTATAAATATGTTATGCTAGCTCCAGGGGTTAACCTTTTTACACTTAATTCCAAAGCTTTGTTGTATTCAAATTTCTTCTGATTGTGTGCAAGTGCATGCTTATTGTATAAGTTGTACCTTATGAGTGGCCATGTCATCCATAAGTCTACCAATAAGTGAGCAAGCTCTAACTATTCTCGGATTTGTGGCAATCCAATCCAGCACATCTTTGGTTGCAAGGTTTCCAAGGCCTAGAAATGAGGTTATGTGCAAAGGGATAGTAGAAGATGCAACTCCATTATCCTTGTACTCCTCATAGCTTGGAACATAATCTTCATTGCACCATTTTGCTTCAACCAAGTAGGCCCTAACCAAGTTAATAACCTACAACCAGAATATGTAATTAAACCTATGAAAATTAATATATAACATCATATATATGTGTTGAACTTAAATTATAAAGTAATGGCCTATACAGCTTGCTTAACATGGGGCATCACAAAAATTGATGTCCCTTCTTTTGTAGTCACCATCTCTACTTCGCTGCACACTTGTAAAACTACTTCAAACACCACTTTCATGCACTCTGGAAGTGATTCAGTGAGACTTATATCCCATCTGATAATCAAATAATCAAAAGGAAAAACTAATATCATATATAAAAGTCATGATTAATTTTCAATCTAAGAACGTTGGTAAATATAAGTGGCTTTATAACATGTGATTAATTAAACCTGTGGATGGCCTCTGTGAATAGTTCGAGTTCTTCAAGTGTGCCAAAGACATCGTAGGTGTCGTCAAGAAGACAATTAGTAACAACCAGTTTGGTAGCTATCATTCTTGCAGTGCTGAATTGAGGCTCATAAGACAATGCTAAAGGCCAAAAGTAGGCCTCTACCAACCTATCTCTAGCATAAGGGACCTTTCTCCTCAACCCTGATTCTTTCCACCACCTGCAATACAAATAAACAACACCGTTTAATTGCTGTTATATATGTGTGTGCGCGCGCGCACATCCCGCGGTTCATTACTAGTTAATAAATGGCACTTCACTTACTTGGTGATAGTGCCAAGTTCTATTTGATGCAGATGCTGCAGCATATTGAAATCAATTTTTGCAAAGTTAAGCAACATTATATGATTTTGGGATGGATCTTGGTGCTGGTAGAAAGACATGGAGTGCCTTGCCTCTAGCCTACGTGATCTCTTTTGCAGAGGCTGACTTAAGCAGTGGCTGACATGTGCCTTGAGACATGGGCTCAATTGGCTGTCGATCAAGGATTTAAGGTGAGTGTAAGTGAAATGAAGAGCTTCATCCAATATTTTCTCACCATGAACCCCAAGTTGTGCAGCTTCATACAGGGCTAACATTCCCTCAACGTCTTCTTTAGTAAGATTTTCATTATTAAACTTTTCCTTGACGTCCTTGAATATATCTGTTTCATATATATATATATATATATATATATATATTGAGCATACCAACTAGAGAAAGTGCTTGAATTATAGAAAAGTAGCTTTTCTCATGAGACAATGCAAATGTGTTATAATGAAGAAGTCTAAACGTACCAGATGAAATAGGATATCCATGTTGCCTCAACAACCAAAAGAGCAAAGCAAGAGAGTGAAGATTATTATCTCCATCCTGCATAATAACGTTGTTATTCTTGGTATACATGGTATGAATCTTTGCCAGTGCTCCATCAATTTCGTGTTCGAAATGGTAGGAAACTCCCAAACGCTGCACCCAATCAATGAATTTTAGCTTCTGTGAGCAACTCTGATCATTGGAGGATATAAACATCTTTAGTTTCTCCTTTTGTACATTATGTTCCACATTGTCATCAACTTCCTGAAAAAGCCCAGGAAAAAAACATGTAATTTTCATATGATATAATCAGGTTTAACCGAACAGTTCATATACATGCATAATTTTGATACATGTTTAATTCCCAAAAAAAAAAAAAAAAAACTAGCTAGATATTCGATCAACATAGGCTGCACGTATTGTGTGTGTGTGTGTGTGTGTGTCTATATATATAGAATACCTTAGATTCTGAAGCATACTGAAGAAACTTATCACCCCAAATGTTAGGAGTAAAATTGGCACATCTTCTTGTGCCGTCATGAGGAGATGCTGTAATAGACATGGCTACCAATTTTTGGAACTGAAATGCGTTTGATGGAAAGCTCCTGATGTGTATTGAATCAATTTATAGGGGATTTCATTCATTGAATTTGCTTTGCTTTGGTGTTAGGTGAGAGGTCAGTATCATAGCTGCACATGACGTTACTGATATATTTTTCCTTTTTGGCCAACGTTACATGATAAGTATATTTTCAAACGTTCACACTTACGAGTACCACTTTTAATTAAGCCGGGGCTCTTGTGGAAAATGTTAAGAGTCAACAAAATCAATGAAGCCAGGTCTAAAAAAGAAAAGCAAAATTAATGAAGGAAGATAGTGTACGCTTTGTTTAATGTTATCCCATGCACAAAACGTAACGAATAAGGCTCTGCGTGGGAACTTTAATAGAGAGAAAATTTAAATTTAAATGTAAATATTATATTGTATCATTTTTAAAATTTAAATTTAAAGACAATTTTAAATTCATCGTATAAAGTGATGGTTAAGGATTATATTTTAATGATTTAATGAGTCGTGAGGGATCTCATGACGTCATAACTATTAAAAATGGTGGTGAAATCAATGTGTTGTGTAGGCAATAGGGTAATCTATGTATCCCCAAGATTATTTTTTGTTTAATTTGTTCTCTCATTGATATTTTAAATAGTTTTTAAGTATTGTTCAATGAGCATGTTTATTGTTGTGAAAACATTTATTTGAAATTCGGTATAATTTGTTTAGGTTTAGTAAGTTAAGTAGAATTATTTCACTTAACTTATACGCGGGTAACCACTTACGTTTTGGATTTGACAACTTTTATGGTATTAGACTATTCAAAAAAAAATTTTGATAAGCCAATCTCTTTCTTTTATCATTCAGTTATTTGTCTAAAGGCCTTCGCAGTTTTTTAAATGTGGTTACTCAAATTCATGGTCAAATTTGGTGTTTTTTTAGCCCCCACCTACTCCGTTGTCGCTTATTTTAGGGACTTGATCATTAGCCTAGCCAAATTAAATTACTGAGAAAAAAATTTATGTTCATTTGCATATATCTATTAGCTCCAATTCTTCAATTAAATTTTGACAAGTGAACTTTTGTCAATAGTAGAAATTCATATTGATAAAATTTTAAAATTATATTTAACTGTTGTTAATAATAAATATTCCACATGACAAAATTTGATTGGAAAACTGGATCTAATGAATATAAGTAAATGAGCCTAAATTTTGTACTAAATTAATTATTCAACATCAGACATGAAGTTATATACACTGTGTGATGTTGGTTCAATTCTCTGTTATTATCTTAATCTTTTCTTTTTTTTTACCAGTTTAACATTTTTCCAGAAAAACAAAGACGCGTACTGGAAACTTTTAATAACAAGAAGTTTTTTTTTTTTGGTTTTTCAAAATTTCTAAAATCTGTAATCCTTAAATATAATTAATGTTTTTATATGGTCACCAGATGTAACTTTTCCAGTTTTTTTCTGATATATTAATGAGAAAAAATAAATGCGAAATTTTTCACATGTATAGGATCAGATTGTGAATATTCAAATTTTTATTTCCTTGAATATTATATGATTCGGGATTAGGTTGATCAAGCTAAAGGGTTAATTAATTAATTTATTTATCAAGACCGTATAGTCGTTGGTCTCACTTATAACCATAATAAATTTGAAAATGTAGTCAAGTTTAATTATTCGTTACTAACAAACGGATAAGTCCAAACCACTAATTAAATCAAATTAATAATCCATATGAGAGTTTTAGCAAAATTGATCAGAGATATGAGGGTCTTTATTCTTTTTCTTTTTCTTTTTGCAGTTTTTTCTTTCCTTCCCCGGTGGCTTAGCACAAAATGTCTCCTTTGAAATAATACTTCTTCTAGTTCAAAATATCAGCATTAAATAATTAATTCATGTAATTTAAAAAGTTAGTTAAAAGAAGACAATAACTATATAAAAAAAATGTAACTTATTTTCTTAAAACACCCTTATTTATGAAGAGTGGGAAAAAAATAACTGAGAGACAAATAATTAGTTAAAAGTAAAAAGGGAAATAATACATTAAATGATCATGCAAATACAAATTGCAGCTGATAAAAAAACCAAACCTTGTCAAAGTTTATTTATATTTTGAGCCGAAGGAAGTAAAGCATCTTTGTGGTTTAGCTTAATTTTATTTGAGAATTGCGAATTATTGGCATTCTATAAAACGACTTGGAGAAACTTTGATGAGTAGACAAATTAAAGATGACTTCTAGGAGATTATTTAAAAAAAAAGAAAGAAAGAAAAAAGAAAGATGACAAGTAAGCCACTTGAAAATTATCTTATTTTTAATTGAATTGTGAATTAAGAAGTTAATTCAAACTAATAATTAGATTGTATAACAAAATGGAAATATTTTTGCATCCCACTTGAAAATACAAATACGCCATTTTTTTTTTGGCCAAAACAAATACGCCATTTGAAAATGAATTTATTACAACAAGATTTGTATTCAAATATTGTCTTCACTACTAATTATCATTGAAAACTAGGTTGGAAATATTTAGCAACCTACTTAGAAATACAAGGTGAGCCATTTGAAGATAAAAAAAGGACGAAGGACATTTTGTCTACTCAAATTTTTTTTCTTCAAAGGACCTTAGTCCTTCTGCAGGATTTCAAGAATTAACTAGTGGTCTAAAGTATCATTTTTCCCTTCTTAAAATATGCACGAAAATTCTGAATTTATGTAAGTGAATTTATAAAGTAGACTCAATGAAATACTATCTCTCAATTAGTCTAACTTGTAATTAATTTAGTCCAAAACGTGCGAAGACCACTCCAATCAAGTTTAATTAGCCTTTATTAACAAATGTGCGCATCTAATGTAAGACAGATCTAAAATATATACATATATATATATATATAAATGTATATAAAACAGATAATACAAATGTGAATCCTCTTACAAGAATGCAACAGAAGACTTTAAAGTTACCTCTTGCCATGGCTTTTGCCTAATTGATCTCGAGATCTGAGATAGAAGATAAGGATTGCAAAATAGAACTAGAGTCAAAAGAAAACAATTGTTTAGGTCTCTTCTTCTGACTGGAAAAAAAAAATCACAGTGATGACAATTGAAATTAGCCGTTATTAGTCAGGGAACCTCAAAAGAGTAGATAGGGTTTTCACTCTCTGAATATATTGCTCAATATTTTCAGCCATCAGAAAAACTTAATCGCATATCTCACCATCAGAGTAAATACAATATACTAACTGAAATTAATAAACCTACTGGGCTTGGACCTTATTTAATGATGGGCCACACTCATTACATTTTATTGATTTTCTAATTAAATATCTAAATAGTTTTAATAATAATAAAATATCTCACATTCTCCTACTCAGCCCGTGTACTATTGGTCAATTACCCTATCCCAAGTAAGCTAAGGCTATACTACAAGAATCATGGCAACAAGTCCCCTTAAGTCGGGTATTACCTTCCATGCATTACAAGCAGCACTCTTACTTAATGGGTATAGCTTTATGGATAAACTTAATATTTATTCGGTTCCTACTTCATGTTTATCAATCTCAAAACACAAATGTATATATAATTATAATTAGAGAAGATAAACCATAAATTAATTTCATTGCTCATACCTCTGCTAATCAAATGAAGGACGAAGTTCCATACGAGGCACATGTAAAACAAATTCATTCAGTTTCAATCCTTTAGTCAAAGGATCAGCTAGCATATTCTTTGTATCGATATGTTCAACCAAAAGTTGGCCATCCATAACCCTTTCTCTCAACCATAGGAACTTCAATTCGACAAATTTACTTCGAATTTTATTCTTTTTGTTGTTTGATATGGCCACGGTAGCTATGTTATCACAGCACATTCTAATTGACCTAAAGACTGATTCAACAATCTTAAGCCTAGCAATAAAATCCTTGATCCAGATTGCTTGTGAACTTCCCTCAAAGCACCCAATATACTCAGTGTCGCTAGTGGAAAGAGCTATTAATGTTTGTTTTGTACTTTTCCACAAAATAGCTCCTTCTAGCAAGAGAAAGATGTAACCAGTTGTGGACTTGTTTGTATCCATGCATCCTCCTATATTAGAGTCTGAGTAACAAATCACTTCTAGACTCTCTGTCCTCTTATATATAAGCATATAGTGTTTAGTGCCTTATAAATATCTAAACACTTTCATTGTAGCTATCCAATGTGTCTCACCAGGATTACTTTAGTACCTTCCCAATATGCCCACAGCAAAAGCTATATCATCTAGTACAAACCTGTACTTACATTAAGCTTCCTACTACTGAGGCATATGAGACCTTTTCCATTTCCCTTTTCTTAAGCTCAGTTTTAGGACACTGATCTAGACTGAACTTATCCCCTTTTTCTAGAAGAGCCACATTAGTAGAATAATTCTTCATCCTGAATCATTTGAGAACTTTGTTTATATAGGCTTCTTGAGATAGGCCTAGAAGGCCTCGAGTCCTATCCTTATGAATCTTAATGCCAATGATATAAGATGTCTCACCTATATCTTTTATATCAATGTTCTTAAACAAGAATTGTTTTACCTCGTGCAATAGTCCTAGATCATGAGTTGTAAGAAACATGTCATCAACGTATAAAATCAGAAATACAATTTTGCTCCCACTAACCTTGTGGTATATACACTCATCCATGATGTTCTCATTGACCGCTGTCACGAAGCTTGCTTTAGATTAAATATTGATTTCTTTAACTTGCAAGCCATATATTTGTTGTCTTTTGCAACAAATCCCTCATGTTGCTTCATGTAGACATCTTCCTCAAGATCACTATTAAGAAAGACAGTCTTAACATCCATTTGGTGTAAATCTGGGTCAAAATGTGCAACCAATGCCATGATGATGCAAAATGAATCTTTCTTTGATATAGGAGAAAAATGTTTCTCTGTAATCAATTCCTTTCCCTTGTGTGAAACCCTTAATAACTAACCTTGCTTTATAATGATCAATCTTACCTTATGAGTTTCTTTTGATTTTGTAAATCCATTTATAGCTAATGGCTTTAGACCCATTAGGTAACTCTACAAGCTCCCATACTTGGTTGTTTACCATCGAGTCCATTCCTTCAACAATAGCTAGCATCATGCCATAATTTGGAGTCTTCACTTTTCATAGCCTGAGTAAATATCAAAGGATCATTTTCAATGTTAACATTACAGTCAATTTCAGCAGAATAAACAACATAGTCACGAGGTAATGCATGTCTTCTTTCTTTAGTTGACCTTCTTAACTCAGTTTTTTGAGTTGGTTTAGATTACCCATTATGAACATTCCCTCTCATATTTTGTGGCGGTTCAATTTGTATGACAGGTTGATCAATACATGTTCTTGATGTCCAACATTGTCAACTTGAGTTATATGATCTATACTATGTTTTATGATAGCTCTAACTAGATGAGAGTCATTGACCATTGAAGTTCCCTCACTATTTGTGTTAATGGCTTCTTCTATGTGATCATCTTTTATTTTATCACTTCCCCTATACACGTTATTCTCAAGAAACTTAGTATTCTTAGATTCTACAAAATGTATAGCCTACAAAGTAAGCTCTCATAGTCCTATGATCCAATTTCTTTTCTTGTGGATTATACTCTTACTTCTGCAGGACAACTCCATACTTTCAAATGATTTAAACTGAGTTTCCAACCTTTCCAGATTTCAAATGAAGTTTTAGGCACTACCTTTGTTGGAATCATATTTAATATGTATATGGCTGTCTTGAGTGTTTCTTTTCATAGTGAAATCAGAAGTTTGGAGCTACTCATCATGCTCCTAACCATGTCTAGTAAGTTCTTATTTTTTCTTTCACTTACACCATTCATATCTAGTGAGCCAGATATGGTATATTGAGCAACTATTCCCTACTCTTGAAGAAAATCTAGAAATAGACCAGGTGCTTGTCCTTCATTTGTGTACCTAACATAGTTTTCACCATGTCTATCAGATCTTACAACTTTAATTGGTTTCCCAATTTGTTTTTCTACATCTATTTTGTATTCCTTAAAGGCATCTAGTACCTCACTTTTATTATCAAGCAAGTAGACACACATATATCGCAAGTAATTATCAATAAAGGTAATAAAATACTTTTGACTATGCACGGTTAAATCAGGGTAGCAAATATTGGTATGTATAATCTCAAGCAGTTCAAAACTTCTCTTATCTCTTTTCTATGACTTGTTGGTTTGCTTTCTCCTTATGTAGTCCATACAAGAATCAAATTCTGAAAGGTCTAAGGCTAGAAGAATTTCCTTCTTAGTTAACCTTTTGATTCTATCAATAGAGATATGTCTCAAATTTCCTATGTCACAATCTAATAGAATTCTTATTGATGACACTACATTCAATACCTCATGAGACAGTAAAAGATTGAACAAGATTACAAATTATTTTAAATAAATCACTAATCATTGCAACGTCTGCAATCTTAATATGATATCTGCTGCAAAACATAGAGTCCTTTTCAAGACATAAACCATAATCTTACAGAATTAACTTTAAGATAAACATTAAGTTCCTCATTTAAGTCAGAATGTAAAAAGTCTCAAAAAGGTCCACATGAGTATTATTCCCAAAAAAATGCAAGGAGTTTCAACCAACTCCACATGGTCTGGGTTCTTACTGCCTTATAGAACCCATTCCTCACTCAGACATGGTGGCCTGCTTGTTAAGAAGCCCTGCATGGTTGTGGAAATGTGGATCATTAAACTAGTATCAATCCACCAAGTGTCATCATCAACATTTATGGCATGAGATTCTAAAGTAACATGAGAAGTAAATATACCTTTACGTTTAAGCCATGCCTTCCTCTTGGAGCACTCATTCTTCATGTGCCCCTTCTTCCAGTGTAATACCTTAATTTACCACCTAATTTTATATCAAGTGAAAGCAATTGGAATCATTTAATAAGTCCTTAATTGAAAAAAATTGAATTTTAAAATTTCTTTTCTCATATTACTATTCATGGTAACCTTAAATTTGACTCAATTTTAAAAGATCATAACTAATTCTAAAAAAATAGAAATGATATGGTTCCAAGTCTTACTTGAATATTTCAACAAGATCTTTAAAGATAAAATACTTCCAGAATGTGAACTCAGCTCATGCATGCTCAATTCCATCGTCAAAATACACTGCTCATCTTGTCAATTTTTCAGAATTTATGCCTAAATTTAGAAAGGCATAACTTTTTGTACAACATTCCAATTTTTATGAATTATCACTCATTTTAAAGCTAAAAATGAGATATATTGATCTACCAAATTTTATGGCCAGATTCTTCGTTTGCTCAAAATCACAAGTAGTCAAACATTGGCTCAATTTAGGTCAATTTTTACCCTTTAAGTGTTTAACTTGCCATAACTCAACTTTAGCACCTCAAGCATATTTGAACCATAATTCAAAGCATGTAATAAGCACATCCACATAGGTTTCAAGTCGCAAATAGTCAACCATATATTGTCTAATAATTATTACAACATTATAACATAGAGTTCATTAAAGTGTCATCAAAATGTTCCTTGAGATGTGACCGCTTCCTTGCCTTTGCCAAAATCGTTTGCAACCCCTATTGGTGTTATTTTGGACATAGAGAAGAGTAAGATTTCATGAAAATCTCAGTAGCAAAGAATTACAATTATAATGTTAATCAAGCAAGACATGTTATAAGTAATTTCACAAAAGTATTCAACTAATTTTCATGCCATGAAAGAGATTATAACACCATTCCAAACATTAATGTATTAGTGCATTTTGCCAAGGCATACAATGCAACCAATCAAGCATTTTATCATCAAACAAGTTCAATCACAACATGGCACACAATCAAAAAATTATACAAAGTAACAAGCAAGTAAGATAACATTAAATTGTAAGTTATAAGTTGCCTCTTATGCCCTTGATTCACACAATGTCCTTCTTTGATTTTGAGCTTCCCTTTTGCTTAACAATATTTCCTATCAAACAAAAAGAATAAATGCACTCCAAATCAATAACACCATTCCCTTACACAAGCCCTTTTAAAACCCTACCCTTTTAACCTTCTATTTAGGGTTTTAGCATCGTCATTCTTTCCATGATTCTCATAAGTTTTCCCTACATAATTTTTGATAAAGCCCAATTTTTATATATTTTATCCCACATTAATTCAAAATTTAAATGATAATTTTGAGCTTAATTGGATTTTTATGCATAATTAGATTAATTGATTGATTTTTGGATTTTGCATAAAAATTGAGATTTAGGATTAAAAATATAGATATTTTGTGATTTCCTATTTTGACTTGGAATTAATTTTTTCTATTTCTTTGAAAACAAGTCTCATATTTTTAGAAAGATTATTTTTAGAAAATTTTGCACTTTCTTGCCTAATTTTTGTGCAGATTTAATATTTAATTTTTGATTATATTTGGATATAATTTACATTAATGGATGCACCTAAATTCTTGTAGGTCAAGAAAGGGGCACATAGGGAATCCAATGGTGCAAGATTATTTCTTGGAATCTAAGCACAATCCAATAGCTAATATCAAGTAAATCAATTAATTACTAATGGGCTTGAGCTTTGGATCCACAAAAATTTTCTTTTCCCTTATTATACTATTTTCCTAATTTTTGGAGGAGGGAAGCACGCCTAAATATCACACTTTTTCCATTCTCCATTGATTGACGCACGGACATCATTTTTTCACGCCAACTCTCTCCTCGCCCTCATTCACGTCAAGCAAACCCACCACCAATTGAATAACCATCTTCCTTTCACATTCATCTATTTCCTTGAGGAGATCCAATTCCCACCTCCACATCATCATCAACTTTCATCAATTTATGGCCGTAGCATCAAACAATTTTGGAGGAGAAGGCAATTTGATGGAAGCTTAAGCTTATAGGGAGGCAACTTGGGAGGAGCATGAAGGAGACTAGAGCCTTGGGCTAGCACTTGAAGACCATAAGGGAGTGATGTTCCATTTATCTTTTTAATTCAAGGACTTGAGATTATTTAGTTTTAAATAATTTTGAGTTGTATTTTTGTGAGACAACTTAGTTCTAGATTGTCATTTTTTATCCTTGGATTGGATTGACATTTGGATTTTGTTTGTATTGAGACACTTGTTGGAATTTATGTTTAGAACCTTTGCATTGTTAATTGAATTTATAATTGAGTTTTCATTATGAGTTTAATTATCAGTGTGGTTTGAATTGCAAAATTTGGGTTCTTTTGCCTCTTAATTGTTTAATTAAGTTGGTTGATTATCTGATTGTTTAATGAGATAATTTCAAACATAATTTCCAGAATTAATTGAGTTATTTTTTATTGGTTTTTAATAAGCTTAATTAACCAACCTTACACTATTATGAGCTCTCTAATGGTTTAAGGATTTTTGAAGTTGAGGGTTTCCTTTGTTTCAAGTAGGTAATTAAGTTTATTAATACCACTCTTTTATCACTTCCCTTTGGTCTAATTAACTAATTAAGGTTATGAAGGTTAAATCCATGCAAATCTTAAGTTGTCTCCTCTACCTTACCTGAAGAGAAACTTCTCAGTTTTTACTTGTTAACTTTCTTTACTCTTTAGTCAATTTCCTTTATTTATCATTTTAATTTTTTTCCTTCAAAAAAACCCCCCAAAAATTGCATTGCATTCATTTAGTTTGATTTAATTTTCATATAGATTTTAGGAAATTTGCATTTTGCATTTAGAATTAGAATTTTGCATTTTAGTTTAGGTCCACTTTATTGCTTTTTTTTATCACCTAAATTTTCACCTAAAGAAACCCACAACTTGTTCCTTAAAAGTAATGACCTAGGTCGATCCTAAATTACAAATTAATTAGGACCTAGTTTAATTGAATGCTTTGATGACAAAAGGCATCATCAATTTTCCATGTAGAATTTATTTTTAAACTTAAATTCATCAAAATCCAATTCCTTCTCCTCTTGTTCAGTTTGGCTGAATGGTCTCTTAGGTTTCAAAAATTCCATTATCAATTTCAATGCTTCGAAACATTTGTTCTTCACATACCCCTACACAAAATCACCTTCTAAATCCATTGGAAGCATCAAAACAACAAAAATCAAACCCTAGGATAGCATTTTTCTCTTGGCCGAACAGTGTCCTAAGTGTGCACAACTTGATATCTTTCAAACAACAAGGTTTAATCATTATTAAACAACCATTTTTCATCCTTTAATCCATATAACAACTTAATATCAATCATAAATCATCAAGAGACAGTTCATGTAGCGTCAACCATTGGAATTTCCAACCACCAAACTCTACCAAAACCAAGTTTAAAACCATTAATCTATGGAAAAACAAACACCAGATAGAGTAGTCAAGGTTTTACCTGGATTAATAGCTTGGAATCACTTGAGTTCACCTTGTTCTTTCTCTCCTCTTTCTCTTCTCCCTTGAAACAAAACCACTCTGCCTCTCAAACTCTCAAATTGGCACAAAAAGAGTGGCTTGTGAGGAGAGGAGACTATATTTATAAAACTACCCTAAGTCTTGACTATATGGTAACTTAATTCACCATTGATTTTTACCATAGGACACTTGGCTCCATCTCTTCTCTTCTTCCTCTTCAAGACACCATATACCCCCTAGGTGTCCTCCAGACTGAATGAAGGTACCAGCTCATGGGACACATAAACTCCCATGTGCAAAAATCCACATATTTTATTCATAATTTCAATCTTCCAATTCTATCCTTTAACAAATTATATTATTCCACTTAGGTCCCCACCCTCCATAAATGGCGCCATATAAGTAAGAAGAATAGGGGGAAATTTGACCCCACCAAGCTTATAGTTATTGCACTATATAATTTCACGATATCAGTTAAATTTTTCTTGAATCTTGTTAAATTCATTGTCCCCAAAAACTCATTTCCTTAGGCCAATAACTTTCTTTTGATGAGGAGAGGTTTTCCTAATTTTCTCAGATTTGTTTTGACACATAACTCCCTCAATTAAATTTTTCCTGAAATCAGCCCTTTACCGATATAATTTTCAACTTTAAATAACTTAAAGCTAACCTCTATACCTTTAGAGGTTGGAAAAAAATATTAAAATTCATAACAACACTTTAAATAATTTTTCTAACTTTTCCATGAATTATTGAGGCCCCTATATATTTAAATAATTCAATTTGGCCAATTTTCCTTTAATTATACAAAATTTCAAGAAAAATACAGAAAATTGCAAAATAAATTATTTTTATTTGATTTTCATCTTCTAGGCCTCAAGTATTGTTTTGTACCTTTTATTCTATTTTTCATGATTTTTGGAGAATTTTTTTAGAATTCCAGGTATATATTCCCACTCTATTCAATATTGACTGGATATTTTGAAAATGACAGTTCAATCCCCAGTTTAGTTTCAGTTTAAAAGTTGTGCCTTTTATCTATTGACTACCTTGTTTAACCCATGGTCTATTTTATATTTCTCATTTCTGGGGTTAAAATTAACAGGATGTGACATTTTACAGAAGAACTTATTTAAGGTAGTAGCAGCGGGGATTCTTTTCTTTTTCTTTTTCTTGTTTGTCATCCTTATTTCCCTTCTTATTACCGCCTTTATTGGAATTTTTTACCAAATGAGCTTCCTTGGATTCACCCTTTTCACTCATCAACAACCTAGTTTCTTCCTGCACACACATTGACAGTAATTCATCTAGTGACCATTTCTCCTTATGTGTGTTGTAGGATGCCTTCAAGGCATTAAATTATGGAAGAAGGGAGTTTAGTATTAATTACACCAGGCACTGCTAAATCAATTCCATCTCGAAGGTTTTCAATTGAGAGAATAGATCTCTCATTTTCATTATATGCTGCCTAATTCCATCTATACTTGTGCGTTTCGTAGCACATAGTTCTGACATAATGGTGCCTCCCATTTGCTTGTCCGTTGGTTTGAACTGCTTATCAACAACTTCTAGGTATTCTTTAGTTATTTCCCACTTAGGGATTGCTCCCCGAATGCTCCTTGGAATCCTTGTTTTAATCATCAAGAGAGCAAGGTGGTTGGTTTTCTCCCAATGTTCATAATAATCTTTATTAGCCAAGTCATCAGCTGGTTTAGGAGGCCTGTCAGTCTCTAAGACAAAGTCCGTGTTATAACAACCAAGCTGCAAGGCAACATCTTCCCTCCAATCGGGATAATTAGTACTATCTAGTATAATTTTGTTGCTAGCATCAATAATAAGGTTAGGGACAGAAAATGAAGTTGCAATATCAGAGAATCATTGAACTTACAAATTAGTTGAAACAATCACGATAACTATGCCATGCATGCTTAAAAAATTAATAAAGCATAAAATTATAAATACGTATCACTAAGTTCTACCTGTTAGTAAAGAAATTAGCATAGCATGTATTTATCTCATATTGGTGGAACTAGAAAGTATTATATTTCTTAATACCTGTGGACTACTTAGAAAATACAAGGCAATTCTATCCCATCCTAATTAAATACACATTTATAATTATCTACCTATGGGCAAAGACTAATTATGAATACATATTTGATTATAATTGATATTTTATAAGTCCGTATGTGATTTATATTGTATGCAACAAATAAAGGATACTGTGGCTACTTCTTAAGAATGCATGTTAATCACAAATATCAAATAAGTATATTAAATCTAATATATGCACAACTTGATGGAGAGTACAAGTGATTAGTTTCTACGTTAAGTTCCTCCACTATGTTATGTATCCAAACAATTGTTTAATCTCAGTAAATTTCACCTTAAAATAAAGGGAAAATGACATTGAGGTCCCATGGAGAACAAAATACATCAAATAGGTCCCCTGAAATCTGATAATTTTTTTGAAGTCCCAAAGGGACCTAGATGCAATTTTCAGAATTCACTAATTACCGTTTTACCCTGCCCCTGCCATCAGAAAAAAAAGACAGGAGAATGAACTTTGAGGATTTCCTGCGCAGAAGCTTGAGGGAGAAGACATTGGGAAAGAGAGAAGGAGCCATTTATGATGAAAAATCTTCTCCCTTACCATTATTGAACTCCAAAGTGCTTCCATGTGAATCTTCACAAATCTTGAGGTGTGAAACTTTCTTTTGTCTCCTCTCCTACCTTTCTTGACAGATTCTGGATTTGTTTGGGAATGAGAAATCAAAAAATCATTTTTGCCTTGGGTATTTCAAAGCTTTTGTTTTTGGTTTAGGATTCAGAAGTTAATGAATGGAAAAGCTGTGTTTTTAGTTGGTGTGTGTTGTGATTTAGGTTGAGTGTGTAGCATGATAATGGGTGCTCTGTTTTTGGGTTGTTTTTGGGTGGTTTTCCTCTGTTCTAATGTTACTTTAGTGGCAAAGGAAGAAAAAGATGAAGGTTAGTGAGGGTAGAAACCCTTAGCACGAAATGGGATTGTGTTGTCAATCAGGCCGCGATTGTTGTCAATGTGTGCCGCCACACTTGTCAATGTAGCTCCTTAAGTTGTCAATGACAGTTGCGTTGGTTGATACAGGTTGAAGTTACTGATGGTATTTCAAAGCTTTTGTTTTTGGTTTAGGATTCAGAAGTTAATGAATGAAAAAGCTGTGTTTTTGGTTGGTGTGTGTTGTGATTTAAGTTGGGTGTGTAGAATGATAATGGGTGCTCTGTTTTTGGATTGTTTTTGGGTGGTTTTCCTCTGTTCTGACGTTACTTTAGTGTCAAAGGAAGAAAAAGATGAAGGTTAGTGATGGTAGAAACCCTTAGCACGAAATGGGATTGTGTTGTCAATCAGGCCGCGATTATTGTCAATGTGTGCTGCTACACTTGTCAATGTAGCTCCTTAAGCTGTCAATGATAGTTACGTGCTTCTTGATACAGGTTTAAGTTACTGATGGCAAGTACGTCTGGAAAACATCTATTTTGCTTTGTTCACATAGGGAGAAAGTTTATAAATGATGAAGAAGATGATATGAGATATGTGGGAGGAAGTGTAAGAACAACCAATGTAAAGGAGGGCACAAGTTATGAAGAATTGAAGGAAATTATATCATCAATTGCTGGAAAAAAAAGCAACTCATTTCTTCTGAAATTCTCAGTTGTGTGAAGAGAATTTTTTGTAAATGGATATACACCAATAGTTAGTTTTGTAACTATATGCAACCCTTATGTTTTTTTTTTTGGATGGATTGTGAAATAAGTGTAGTTTTATGTATATGAAGGTACAAATAAAAGTTGGCTATGAATTGGCATATTAGATTCTGCTATCATTTCAGTTGTCATTACCTGTACCCTGTATTGTCATTAGACCTGTTATGACTTGTCAATAGAGCACTGTGACTTGTCAATTAATTTGCTGATATAAGTTGTCAACAATATGAATTCAAGTTATTTAACCTGTTTTAGTATCATATGATATTTTCAATTACTTTATCATATTATATTTTGGTTATATTGTCATATATAATCATTATTAATAAAGTGTTAATGGTGACACTATGACTTATCAATGGTCGCACTGTGACTTGTCAATAGTGACACTATGACTTATCAATAGTGGCACACTGACTTGTCAATGGTAGCACTGTGACTTGTTGTTCGCGAATAACTTCTTAAAACGGTTGGGTGTCACGGCGAATATGATCAAGAGCCGTGGCGCCTTGCACAGAATGACAGCTACTTGGGACAGATGGGGGGCCGCGACGGATTTATATGGTCACAAGTGATATTAACAATTTCATAACAAATAAATGTGTGAATATTAACAATTGATATTCAAGATTTTTACAACTGAACGTGTCATTTATTTATAATGTTAAGTAATATTTGCATTAAAATATAATTATTAAGAAGAAGGTGTTACTCAAATTTATATTCAATTGATAAGGGACAGTGCCTTCATTAACAAGTCACAGTGCTTCATTGACAAGTCACAGTGCCACCATTGACAAGTCATAATGCCACCATTGACAAGTCAGTGTGCCATCATTGATAACTGATAATTCGCCACGGCGTCTGACCATATCTGCCGCGACTCCCCCATCTGTTCCAAGGAGCTGTCATTCTGTGTAAGGCGCTGCGACTCTTGATCATATCTACCGCGGCACCCAACCCTTTTAAGAAGTTATTCTATAAACAACAAGTCACAGTGCTACCATTGACAAGTCAGTGTGCCACCATTAACAAGTCATAGTGTCACCATTGACAAGTCATAATGCTACCATTGACAAGTCAGTGTGTCACCATTGACAAGTCATAGTGCCACCATTGACAAGTCAGTGTGTCACTATTGACAATTGATAATTCACCGCGGCGTTTGACCATATCCGTCGCAGCTCCCCCATCTGTCCCAAGTAGCTATCATTCTGTGCAAGGCGCTGCGGCTCCTAATCATATTCGTCGCGGCACCCAACTGTTTTAAGAAGTTATTCGGCGAACAACAAGTCACAGTGCTACCATTGACAAGTCAGTGTGCCACTATTGATAAGTCATAGTGCCACTATTGACAAGTCACAGTGCGACCATTGATAAGTCATAGTGTCACCATTGACACTTTATTAATAATGATTATATATGACAATATAACCAAAATGTAATATGATAAAGTAATTGAAAATATCATATGATACTAAAACAGGTTAAATAACTTGAATTCATATTGTTGACAACTTATATCAGCAAATTAATTGACAAGTCACAGTGCTCTATTGACAAGTCATAACAGGTCTAATGACAATACAGGGTACAGGTAATGACAACTGAAATGATAGCAGAATCTAATATGCCAATTCATAGCCAACTTTTATTTGTACCTTCATATACATAAAACTACACTTATTTCACAATCCATCCAAAAAAAAAACATAAGGGTTGCATATAGTTACAAAACTAACTATTGGTGTATATCCATTTACAAAAAATTCTCTTCACACAACTGAGAATTTCAGAAGAAATGAGTTGCTTTTTTTTCCCAGCAATTGATGATATAATTTCCTTCAATTCTTCATAACTTGTGCCCTCCTTTACATTGGTTGTTCTTACACTTCCTCCCACATATCTCATATCATCTTCTTCATCATTTATAAACTTTCTCCCTATGTGAACAAAGCAAAATAGATGTTTTCCAGACGTACTTGCTATCAGTAACTTAAACCTGCATCAAGAAGCACGCAACTATCATTGACAGCTTAAGGAGCTACATTGACAAGTGTAGCAGCACACATTGACAACAATCGCGGCCTGATTGACAACACAATCCCATTTCGTGCTAAGGGTTTCTACCATCACTAACCTTCATCTTTTTCTTCCTTTGCCACTAAAGTAACGTCAGAACAGAGGAAAACCACCCAAAAACAATCCAAAAACAGAGCACCCATTATCATTCTACACACCCAACTTAAATCACAACACACCCCAACCAAAAACACAGCTTTTTCATTCATTAACTTCTGAATCCTAAACCAAAAACAAAAGCTTTGAAATACCATCAGTAACTTCAACCTGTATCAACCAGCACGTAACTGTCATTGACAACTTAAGGAGCTACATTGACAAGTGTGGCGGCACACATTGACAACAATCGCGGCCTGACTGACAACACAATCCCATTTCGTGCTAAGGGTTTCTACCCTCACTAACCTTCATCTTTTTCTTCCTTTTCCACTAAAGTAACATCAGAACAGAGGAAAACCACCCAAAAACAACCCAAAAACAGAGCACCCATTATCATTCTACACACCCAACTTAAATCACAACACACACCAACTAAAAACACAGCTTTTCCATTCATTAACTTCTGAATCCTAAACAAAAAACAAAAGCTTTGAAATACCCAAGGCAAAAACGATTTTTTGATTTCTCATTCCCAAACAAATCCAGAATCTATCAAGAGAGGTAGGAGAGGAGAGAAGAAAGTTTCACACTTCAAGATTTGTGAAGATTCACATGGAAGCACTTTGGAGTTCAATAATGGTAATAGAGAAGATTTTTCATCATAAATGGCTCCTTCTCTCTTTCCCAATGTCTTCTCCCTCAAGCTTCTGCGCAGGAAATCCTCAAAGTTCATTCTCCCGTCTTTTTTTTTCTGCTGGCAGGGGCAGGGCAAAACGGTAATTAGTGGATTCTGAAAATTGCATCTAAGTCCCTTTGGGACTTCAAAAAATTATCAGATTTCAGGGGACCTATTTGATGTATTTTGTTCTCCATGGGACCTCAATGTCATTTTCCCTAAAATAAAACATTGGAAAATCCAAATAATTAAATAATTTGCCCAAATTTATTATCCAAATATTTAGGCAAATAAATACCACAACAAACAATCTTGCAAATTCGCACAAAATGTGAAATAGTTAAAATCAACTTTTGTCTTTATTTAAGCAATTTAAAACTTTGCATAAAATAAATTTTATATGAAACACACTATTAAATAAATAAAACAACTTTCAATTAATTGTTCGTTTAACATAAATAGATTCTGAAAAATAAACTAAATGGCCCAAACAGAAGGTAAACAAAAGTAGAGTCCAAAAAAAATTCCAAAAACAATAAACAATTAAATGGAAGCCCGAATTGAGAGCGCAAATGAAGATACTAGAAACCTTGAAAAAAAGTCAAAAATGAAGGTCAAAACCTTCTCAGCCTAATGCCCAAATTAAATAAAAGTAACAAAGGCCCAAAACAATTTCGGCCTAAATGCATAAATTAAAACAAAACAAATAAATAAATTTTAAAAAAAAGGTCAGATACCCAAAAGACACGCCCCAATCACGCGTCTACCCATTACAGAATAAATGAAATGGTGCGTTTTATAGGGCTGGAACAACGTCGTTTTCTATGGGTAAAGGGAGGCCTTTCAGCACGCATGAAACAACATCATTTTGGCCTGTACCAAAAAGCACCTTTTCAGCCTTCTTCCCCTAATAAGGCGGGTTGACCTACCCGACCTCCCTTACTATCGTGACCTGTTTTGCAGCCACCAGATGTAGTAATCTTCTGTTATGTTTTTTGGCTATCCTGGTCCTTTTTCAGCGATAAAGACACTGCTTTCTGTAACGTTCCAAATTTTAGGCCTAGAATTAGCCTGAAATGGGTAGGCTAGCAGACTCTTTTTGGCATAAGTTTCTTGGAGGGACAGAGGGGTTCCCAGAGACTAAATCGTAAAAGGAAATTTTTCTGGGACTTAAAAAATAGAAAGTTAGAGACTCTAGTGAAATCTCGAGGCCCAAGAATAAGAAACAGAGATGAATATAGGCCAAACGTTATATTGGAGGCCCTAATGAGATAAACTATTAGGTTAAGCCAAACTAACGGTAAAATCGTAGTTTTACAAAGTTTCAGGCCGGTGAGGGAAAAAATAAAAATTATGCCCGAAAGTTCTAGAAAAATTCTGGAAAAAAAAATAGAGAAATGGCATGTTAAGGCATGTATGTAAAGTCTGAGGGCTTTGGTATAAAGAGTCGAGGTAATTAAGGGTCAAAGATTGCACTAAGAACCTTAGTAAGAGGATTCTTGAGACTAAACCCCAAGTAGGGACCTAAAATGTAATTTTAAAATGTTTCAGCCAAAAAAGGGTAGTATGGAAAGTAGGTATGAATACTTCAAAAAATTTCAAAAAAATAGAAATGAGGTCTAGAGGCCTGTATGAGGCTAAAAATAATGAAAATGACTAATTTTGAATATTAGTGAAAATTGAATTATTTAAAATACAGGGAGGCCTCAGATAATTGGACAAAAGTGGGGAAAAATATTTGAGGAATTATCGCAGGTTTTAAAAATAGTTTCGTCCCTAGAAAGCAAAGAGGTTGGCTTTAATAGAATTTAAAGCCTATTTATACATTATCCGAGGAAAGTCAAAGTAAACTATCTAGATGTTGACTTTTGACTTAAGAAAAATTAGAGAAATTCCCCGTGATGAATAAGTAGTATTGGTACACAGAGACAGATTCTCGGAGTCATAGACCGGTGTAAAGAATTCAATCAAGTTTACTCCAAAATAAATATTCTTAATTGTTTTAATGGAAGAACAAGGGAAGCACATCACTTCCTCTTTAGGCATGTTATATAATGCCATATAGACCTATTTGAGATGAGAAAAGGGTGCCAGAACATGTCCCAATGGTACTGGGTCAGTCAGGACCCAAAAAAGTACTTGATACGGTGCAGAATAATAAGATCGGTGAAGGAATACCTAAGGGCTGCATTTTACCCGAATTTTTTGTTAATTTCCTCCCTATTTTAATACCGAAATGATGAAGGGACATGCAAGATACACGTGTACAATTGGATGAACGACACGTGTATAGTGGGATGCAAGACACGTGTATGATCGAATGCAAGACATGTGTATAGTTGGATTAAAGACATGTGGCTTGATGATGTAAACATGATGTAAGAAAAATGAGAAAACTCTACATGTCTTTCTTTTGGACCTTTCCTTCCAAGTCCTCCCAGTTCAGCATATATGGCTAGCTCCTCAACTCTTGAAGAGTTCTAAAGAAATTTTATTATACTGGTTGTTACACCTCCAGTTCCTACACAAGAGTCACAGTTCCTAGTCCTCACAGGGGAACCCCAAGACCCTTATCAGAATGATTCACAAATCCAACTCACCCTACCTGAAGGACTTTAACTCCCTCGACCATGGCTACAGTTACCCTCTCACTTTTATTATACATCAGGAATATATGATTCTGATGCTGATAACTCAAGTCCAGAAGATTACATGAACTTATCTCCAAGCCATGAACCAATCTTCAAGGACAACAGATAAGGAGGACCCATCAACAATTCACTTTAAGTATGTCTTCACGTCTCGTGTCTACTTTAACTTTGTTTTAAGTCAGAAAGTGCTTGTCCTATATAATAATTAAAGGCATCTTTGCCTTTAAGCCATGCATCTATCTAGAATCTTTGCTTCTGTGTCTGTACAATTACTTTAGCTTGTTTGTCATATTGTAATCTTAGAGTCTTTATAAACCAAACTCTGCCAAGTGATAGAGGCAGGAGGAGTTGTATGAACTTTCTTATATGATATCAGTGTGATTTTCATGAATTCTCTCCAAGTCTCTTCTTCTAAAATCCTTGCTTATGATACATTTCTTCTATCATTAGAGCTTCTAAGTATACTCTGCACTTGCCTTTCTAAGATGATCCTGTGCATCAAAAAATTGACGGAGTTGATAATAAAAATAAGAAATATGAGGATTCTTAATCTCAACATTTTAGCAATTCATTGCTACCCAGTTATAATTGAAATAATATAATTTGTCCATGAGATATGAGCTATTTATTTCTTATCGTCTCAAGCAAAATAATTATCCCAAACATTCTCTTGCATATTAAAGGCGTGGACTATATTGAAACGTCTTTTTTGCGCATTGAATTGCACATCAAATTTCTGCTGATCAAGCATAAGCTAATGTTATTTTAGCCCATTGGCCGCATTTTCACTGTTCAACTATGCATAAATTATCGCCCCCAATGTTAGGATAAAATTGGCGCATTTTCTTGTGCCGTCATGAGGAGATGCTGTAATAGACATGGCTGCCAATTTTTGGAACTGAAGTGCGTTTGATGGAAAGCTCCTGATGTGTATTAAATCAATTTATAGAGGATTTCATTCATTGAATTTGCTCTGCTTTGGTGTTAGGCAAGAGGTGAGTATTATGGATGTACATGACGTTACATGATATATTTTTCCTTTTTGGCCAACGTTACATGATAAGTACTACCTCCAGTCTTTAATATAAGACCTTGTTTGACTTTTGTTTTGATCCTAAATATAAGACCCAATCCATTTTGTTTCTCATATTTATTCATTTTTTCTCAAGATAATCCTTCTAATAATGATAGTTTTAACCAACAAACTTGATTCGCAAGGATATTTTAGGGAAGACAACACCTATTTATTACAAATAACTAACTAAAATTGTTTTCTTAATCTACTCAAGTCAACTAGCTCTTTTATTTAATACCAGAGGTAGTATATTTTTAAACGTTCACACTTACAGTTACATACCACTTTTAATTAAATTGTGGCTCTTGTGGAAAATGTTGACAGTCAACAAAATCAATGAAGCCAGGTAAAAAAAAAAAAAAAGCAAAATTAATGAAAGAAGATAGTGTAGGCTTTGTTTAATGTTATCTCATGCACAAAATGTAACAAATAAGGCTCCACATGGAACTTTATAGAGAGAAATTTTAAATTAAAATGTAATTGTTATGTTATATAATTTTTAAATTTTAAATTCATATTATAAAGTGATGGTTAAGGATTATATTGTAGTGATTTAATGAGTCCTGCGGGATCTTGTGACGTCATAACTATTATAAATGGTGTTGAGTCAATGTGTTGTATAGGCAATAGGGTAACCTATGCATCCCCAAGATTATTTTTGTCTCATTTGTTCTCTCATTGATATTTTAAATAGTTTTTGAGTATTGTTCGATGAACATGTTTATTATTGTGAAAACATTTATTTGAAGTTCGATATGATTTGTTTAGGTTTACTAAGTTAAGTAGAATTATTTCAGTTAACTTATGCGCGGGTAACCACTTAGGTCTTGGATTTGACAACTTTCATGGTATTAGACTACTCAAAAAATTTTTGATAAGCCAATCTCTTTCTTTTATCATTCAGTTATTTGTCTAAAGGCCTTCGCAGTTTTTTAAATGTGGTGACTCAAATTCATGGTCTAATATGGTGTTTTTTAGCCCCCACCTGCTCCATTGTCGCTTAGTTTAGGGACTTGGTCATCAGCCTAGCCAAATTAAATTAATGAAAAAAAATTTATGTTCATTTGCATATATCTATTAGCTCCAATTCTTCAACTAAATTTTGACAAGTGAACTTTTGTCAATAATAGAAATTCATATTGGTAAAATTTTAAAATTATATTGGACTGTTATTAATAATAAAAAAAGATCCACATGACACAATTTGATTGGAAAACTGGATCTAATGAATATAAGTAAATGAGCCTAAACTTTGTAGTAAATTAATTAATCAACATCAGACATGAAGTTATATACACTTTGTCATGTTGGTTCAATTCTCTGTTATTATCTTAATCTTTTTATTTTTTTGACCGGTTTAACATTTTTCCAGAAAAACAAAGACGCGTACTGGAACCTTTTAATAACAAGAAGTTTTTGTTGTTTTTCAAAATTTCTAAAATATGTGATCCTTAAATATAATTAATGTTTTATATGGACCGCAGATGCTACTCTTCCAGTTTTTTTTTATATATATTAATGAGAAAAAATAAATGCTAAATTTTTCACATGTATAGGATCAGTTTATGAATATTCGAATTTTTATTTCCTTGAGTATTATATGATTCGTGATTAAGTTGATCAAGCTAAAGGGTTAATTAATTCATTTATCAAGACCGTATATTTGTTGGTCTCAATTGTAACCATAAATTTGAAAATGTGGTCAAGTTTAATTATTCGTTACTAACAAACGGATAAGTCCAAACCACTAATTAAATCAAATTAATAAATCCATATGAGAGTTTTAGCAAAAGTGATTAGAGATATGGGGGTCTTTATTCTTTTTGTAGTTCAGTCAACCTTCTTACTGATCAAGTCCACAAAAACAAGGGAAAATGATCAGAAAATGACTGTTAAAATTTAAAATGACAAAATGAGCATGCAAATAATTGAAATCACCAAATGGGCCTGAGGCATGAATCTGGAATTATTACAATTCAGTAGAAAGACTAAAACACCCTTGAACACCTCTGAACACATGAGCTAAAAACAAGACAAGTAAAAGCCCCATAAGAGAGAGAGTTGAGAAGAAAAAACTTGGAGCAAGAGTGGAAATCTTGAAAGAGGAAAAAGGTAAGCAATTTTTCTGTTAAAATGTTAGTATCGTGCTCCTCCAACTATTACCATTCTGCAAACCTGATTTATTACGGTGGATTTTGCTTATGGGCAAGTTGGTTTGTAGTAAGAGAGGAGTTGAATGTGGATATTACGTAAGAGAGTCGAGGTTAATAATGGGTTTGGGTTCTTAACTTGCTTTGCTGCTGCATGCTTGAATGGAGATGGGCTTGTGAGTGTAGAGGGTTTAGATAAAGAATTTGACTGGGATGAGAGAATGATGCATCAAAAATGGAAAATTGGTGGCAACTGATAATGTGGGCATGAAGTTTGAGGGCAAATAGTAAATATGAGATGGTTAGTGTTGTTAAATTTAGTAGTGGAATTGTGAAATCCTATATTCAAGTTGTCAATAGAGAAAGTGGGTGTGTGTGTGTTTTTTGGGTGTTTCGGAAGGTAAATGAAATTGATTATTGGGGAACTAAAATATTGATTTATGCTTCTTTGCTGCAGGTTAGCAAGCTTCGATAACATCTAACATTGTGTCTAATATTGAGGGGTAATTTTTTGGTGTGAATGGAATGACTTTTGAATTCTTCTTAATTTTTTTGGGAGAAGGGTTGATAGGCAGACTATCTTTTTTGTAAATGATGTTAACTAGGTAGAATATGTTTTATAATCTGAATGACAAGAAAACATTAGGTGGTGGTAAATATTGTCACTTGAATATAAGTTATGTAGCTTTTGTCATAGGCCTACTAGTTTTGGTAAATATTGTCACTTCAGTGGTCAATTCCATTACACATGTAGTAAAGTTTGAATGTTAATGTAAGCATATTATAATGTTCTTCAGGTGTTCTTCTATACTATTTTGTCAACACATTTTACCATTTGTTTAATTCCCCTGAGGGAGATGGTAGAAGTTGCCAATGAGCATGATCGGAGTGGTTAATTTGATTACAAATGTTATTATTCACATTACAAATGTTGTCATTATCATTACCGAGATAGTAAAATTGGTCGAAAATATGTGTTACTTGGGTTTGAAATAAACGAGTTGCAAATAGCAATAGCGAGATGGTAACTTTCATTACAAAAGTTGTAATTCATATTACAAATGTTGTCATTATCATTACCGAGGTAGTGAAAATGGCTGAAATAGATGTTACTTGGATTTGAAAGAAACGAGTTGCAAATAGCAATAACGAGATGATAACTCTGATTACAAAAGTTGTAATTCATATTACAAATGTTGTCATTATCATTATTGGGATAGTAAAATTGGCTGAAAACATGTTACTTGGGTTTGAAAGAAATAACTTGTAAATAGCAATAGCGAGATGGTTCTCATTATGAAAGTTGTAGTTTATATTATAAATGTTGTTATTATCATTACCGAGGTAGTGAAATTGGTTGAAAATATATGTTACTTGGGTTTGAAAGAAATGAGTTGCAAATGGCAATAGCAAGATGGTAACTCTCATTACAAAAGTTGTAATTTACATTACAAATGTTGTTATTATCATTACTGGAGTAGTGAAATTGGCTCCAATTACTTGGGTTTGAAAGAAACGAGTTGCAAATGGCAATACAGAAATAGTCACTTTCATTATGAATATTGTTAATCTCATTACTTGTGTAGTGAAATTGGGTCCAAGTAGATGTAATTTGGGACACAAATAATCGAGTAGCAAATACCATCACAGAAGTGACAACTTTCATTATGCATATCGTAATTACCATTACTTGTTTATTGAAATTATCCCAAAAAGAATTTAAATTAGGCCAACAAATATCATAACTTACAACCTACAACCATAAGTCAAATATCTTGACAATATCTGGACACTACTTTCACAAGTAATATATGCTTAATCTACGTAATCTTTACTACTATCACAGATGTCGTCTTTTGGTCAGTGTGGTAGCTTCATTTGATGAAAGCAAGCTCAATGCTTCGTCACGTCTTGAATTGAGGTCATAATTCACTAACCACCATATAAAGGCATAATTCAATAACTTGAAATTGATTTTTCAGCTTCTACTTTGAGCTCATAGGCTATAAAATAATCTGATTCAAACAACACAACCATGATTCAACACTTAGAGACATAAATCATTATGTCCAAATCAGTTTTTAATCTCTAGCTCTTCAATCCTCAAACTAGCAGATTTTAAAAAAAAATAGGAAAATTAGTTTTATACCTCAATAATTTAATTCCACTAGCATCAATTCACAAGCAATGACCCACATACTCACACACATACAAATATTTTACAAGTATGGAATCAGCTTTTAACCTTCAAAACATTTCAAGTAGCAGTAATATATAATTTGTAAATTATTTCCACTTTCAAAACATGCTAATATATAATTCAGATTCATTAAACAGTCTCTAAACACCACTGTATCAGCTTTGAATTTCCAAAACTTGAATCCCGCAACCTCAAGCATCAACAGCCCTAGTAGCAATGAACACACACATGTTTGTTAGATGATATACCATAGCAAAGATAACCAAATTCTCACGATTTTGACAACTCAGAGAACTTCAAGAATACTGATTTCAGAATCTGTAGACATCCGTTATTCATTTAGCATAAGAAAACACAGTCCCCAAATGACAACTGATTAAACCCCCCTTCTAAAAAAAAAAAAAAAAACTTGATCCTTCACCCATATCAAAATCATAAACACACATATATATTATATCTTGCAACATTACAGCAGCACAACAATCAGAGGGAAATCTCATCAAGTAGTGACTATGATTCAAAGGAAGGGAGCAACTTGAATAATACAGACACACACAGAAGCAGTAACCCCTTCTTCGAACTTCACAATTCAAAGCAATCCAAGCACCGATTAACATAGCTGTAAGTTTTAATCTACCTTTAGATTCCATTTTAAGCCTTTACCATTGTTTCCCCCACTTTAGAACCAAGATTCGCTGTTTTCCCCCAAATAAAACTGCTCCAATAAGAGAAGTAGAAGACGGAGAGATTTTAACAGAATGGTGATCGTTGGAGGAGTACGATACTAGCATTTTAATAAAAAATTTGCTTACCTTTTTCATCTTTTCAGATTTTCACTCTTGCTCCAGCTTCCTCTTCTCCACTCTCTCTCTCTCTTCTGGATATATCACGTGTCTTGTTTCAACTCATGTATTCAAAGGTGTTCAAGGGTATTTTAGTCTGTCTATCGAATTGTAATAATTCCATATTCATACCTCAGGTCCATTTGGCGATTTCAGTTATTTGCATGCTCATTTTGTCATTTCAAATTTCAACAGTCATTTTCCCAAAAAACAAAGTTATATGCCATATAATTAAGAAACCCAAACGATTTGCCACAAAAATATAGAGTAAATCACCTTCACCAATAACTCATATCACAGCAAATTTTTTCAGTTGTGCATATCCTGCAAGACAAGTGTGTGCTGATTTCCTACCTTTGTGAATGTCATATCTTTTCTCTTCTCAAGACTAGTGCCTATTCGACAACTCTGAAACACCACTTCACTGAGGACAATCCTAAACCTTTTTTTTTTGGGGGGGAGGGGGGATAAACTTAGATGGTCGTTGTTTCCTACTTACAAAATTATACTACCTCTGATTCTAAATATAAAAGCTAGTTGACTAATTTGAGTAGATTAAGAAAACAAGTTAAGTTAGTTATTTGTAATAAATCGGTGTTATATTTTCTAAAATATCCTTACTAATCAAGTTTATTAGTTAAAATTATCATTATTAGAAGGACTTTCTTGAGAAAAAAATCAATAAGTATGAAAGACAAAATGGATTAAAATTTTATATTTAGAATCAAAATAAAAATCAAACAAGTTTTTATATTAAAAACTAGAGATAGTAATTGCGCAACAAAAAATACATGAATTTAACATACTGAATTTACCCATTAATTATTAGGTAGATTTCATGAGGCAAAAAACCACTAAAATCGTTGAATTAGGATGAATAATATGAATTCAAACAAATTCCTTCACCTGCCCACGTGTATGAACCTATTGGAAACTCATGACACCATGCCTTAATGATATGCATAATTCTTACAACTACCCCACCTATTTCATGGTGCTATAGTTTATTAGCAAGCAAATTCTGATAGACTTATATTTCATAAATTTAAATGCAAAGAATATATGGGCAAATGTCACGAGAATCTAATTTACATGTCAGCCTGATGCTGCATTTGAAATAGAATACTGATTACAAATACCATAACGTGTCGTATGATAAGCAAATTTTATCCTTCCATGGATATTGGAAGTGTTATGTGCTTCAAACTTTATGATCAGTCACAGAATTATTTTGGAGTCCCCACACAGAAGATAAAAAATGTGAGTGAGAAGGGGTTGGCGCATTTACTGCAAGTGTATGAATAGTGATATCATGTTGGTTTGGGTGGCAGCCTACCCTATCCTGCTGTGAAAGATTTTAGAAGAAAAAGGACCTCGGCGCAGTAAGCCCTAGGGGTGTTCAAATTGTCCCGTCTCGATGGGTCCGTCCCGGTCCCGATGACTTTGGGACGGGACGAAATATTGATCGGGACGGGATAGGACACGGGACGGGGTTGTCCTGTCCCACGGTATATAATTTTAAAAAAAAATTGCAAATATTGTCAAATAGAGTAGATCACTCCGTTGCCCTATTTTCTAATCCATTGTCCCGAGTCCCGCAGCTTCCCTCTCCTCACTGTCTCCACCCTGATCTGATTGTTCCTCCCCAGGCGTCGCGCGTCGCAACTCATTCCTTCTTGCCTTCGCTCTGCTCTATTCTCCACTGCCTCGCCATGCTCGCCCTATCAATCTCCTCACATCGATTTGTCGCTCTGAACTATCCCCCCTACGGGGCGTCGCGTTGCCGTGAGTAAGTTCAAATTCCTTGTTGCCTTTGCTCTACTCTGATCTCTAGTGCCTTGCCATGGCTCTCACCCTGTCAGTCTCCTCGCGTCACATGATTTGCCGCTCTGAACTCTCCCCCTACCGTCGCATTGCCGTGAGTAAGTTCAAATTCCTTCTTGCCTTCGCTCTGCTGACTCTAAAGTCTCTGATTGCTATCGTCGTGTCTCACCGTGTTTCTCCTCGTAATCGCTCGCTCTGAACTCCCCAATCCCCATGAGCCCGTCACTGTGAGTCATTACAATCGCCTTCATTTTTTTTTGGACAACAGATGTTATTCGATGTTAATATGAGAGCTGAAACGTAACTATTTGCTCGAATGAACTGATGTTGATTAGAGCCTGCAGCAGATTTAATTTGAAATAGTCCAATTTGTTGCAAATTATTTAAGTCTTGTTCAGTAAATTTTCAAAAGCAAACTTGTCCATACTTTCTTGGGCTGAAATTAAAGCGTGGCCAGCAATCTGTTAGGCCCAAAAAAAAACAAGAAAATTTAATCATTTTTTGACATAGGCCCAATAAAAAATACTGGGACCGGGAGTCCCTATTCTGTCCCGGTCCCTTTCGGGACGAGACACTTCAGGGACGGGACGGGACAGGGGACAAAAATCCCGTCCCGTCACTGTTCATCGGGACGGGACCGGGACGGCCCTGTCCCGATCCCGTCCCGTGAACACCCGTAGTAAGCCCCCCAGTTTAAAAATCCTAGACTCATTCCAGTGTGCCCATGTGAAAATGAACTAGAAGCACCCTTTCCTTTTCCTTCTCCAAGGACCATCCTTTGTTTCGCTTTGTATGTACACTTTCTTTCTTCTCTTCAACTGCCAAGTTCAACATTTGAACCAGTGGGTAAGTACCATTGAGCTTTGATAATTACCTTATCCTCAGTTGAGGATAAACCTGTTGGTTTTGGTTAACGTAAGCTTTGAATAAAAAGGTATGGGACAAATCTTTTTCTTACACGAAACTCATAAGAAAGCTGCACATCGCCAACTGCTAAAGCAAATAAACTTTAGTAATTAACGCATTGCCTTGCAGATATTATCCAATACCATACTCAATACCTTTAGCAGTCCAGTGAAGAAAAATGATAGCCTCAAACTTATACTTAAAAAAAGGATTAAAAAAAATTATGACATTCACATTCTGCTAGATATAAACTCAGGTAAATAATTAAAGACTAACCAATATGCATAACAGATGCGGAACACAATAAAGGAAGTATGAAAAACAAGACCACATTTTGCAGAATTGTTATAAGGTCCTTGCAAATGAATTATTGCAATACAATATCATATTTGCCCAAATTATGGATATGTAATTGGGCCTCCAAGCAGCAGTGTGGTGACAAAAAACATGGCATGTACAATAGCCAACACGGAGATGAAGATATGTAGATGATGTAGTGATTCTAATGAGAAAAACAGGATCTTACCCTGCTTTGCCAAACACACAACCAGAAGTGTTCACGGGACCGGACCGGGACAGGTCCGTCTCAGTCTCGTCCTGGTGAACAGGGATAGGATAGGGTTTTCTCCCGTGTCCTGTCCCGACGGGACCAGAACATCTTGCTTGCCTTTTTTTTTAAAAAAAAAATACTATAATTTTTTATATTATAATGCTTTTTCCTTTGGGCTTCTAAAGATATAAACATTATAAGAAAATATTTTGTAAAAAGTTCAATTATATAGTATAAAAAAAGTGTAAAAACAATACTGTAAAAAAAGAAATACCGTAAAAGAAACACTATATGATGACTTTATAAATTATTTTATTGGGGAAGAAGATTTTATTGAGATAATACTACAACTTAAGAGCTAAAAATCACTATAAAATTATTATTAATAAGTAAATTGAATAATCTAATAATAATTATTAATAAATAATTTTTAAAAGAAAGAAAAACCCAGGATGGGATAGGATTGGACAATCCCGTCCCGTGTTTTGTCCCATCCCGTTTTTGTCCTGTCCCGAAATTTTTTTTGTCCCGTCCCGAACTCACATATACCAGTACAGAACAAATCAAACACCCCTATACACAACTAATCAATTAATATATTATTACCAATCAAATACATTATCATATATTTACCTTCGAGGAACAATTTGGGAGTCAATTAGTAGTACATATATTTATCCTGAAGGTCAATGCCTTAACTTGCTAATACATTTATACCAGTATCAATAATCAATATATATGTATATATATTATTTTCACGCAAAAAATGCACACACATAGATATATACGTACGTATAGTATGGATACAAAAGAATCATTCAAACAACATATAACCCAAAAATAAATAAATACATAAACTAACAGAGTAATTTCTTATACCTCTTTTAATTTTCTAAACCATCTGTTTTATAAAGAAGACATCTTGAATTGATCATAGTGTCAAGCAAACCCAGGCCGATGCTCTCAAGTCGGAGATATTTGAGAGACATTAGCTAGGGAGAGTGAAAGCAGACCTTGAAAGATGAAAAATGAGAACTTAAAAAGAATTAACAAAAAAAAATCCTACCTTTGAAACCTCTCATCTCATTCTTTCGGCCGTCTTTCCTTGAATTTTCTCGTTCAAATCGAACAATTCGTGCTAAGCCATTGTTATGTTCAGAACTGGTTAGCAATCAATCAAACAATAAAACCTACCCAAAGTAACAAAGGCATGCCTGAAAATTTCTCCTAAAATTCAGACAGAGCAAGATCTCAGAACTGAATCTAATGAAGAAAGAAAAAAGATGAGGAAGAATAGAGAAGAAAAAGATGAAGAAGGAAAGGAAAGAAAGACCTTTCTGATGTATTAGCAATGGCAGCAACTATGCACAGCACTTTAACCACCATGTACTTGCGCCTACCACACCACTGATAGCCACCACACCCACACCCCATGGTCGTCGACGAGAGGGACGTAGGAGATGGCGAATTCCAGGCTCATAGTGTTTGTACGCAAAGGAAAAGGAGTGGTGATTTCTATGAGAAAATCATCAATCTGAGTGAAAGAGAAAAAGAGAGGTTGAAGCTTCCATTTGACTTTGGAATTTGAAAGAGATGGGGAAAAGTAGAAAGAGAAGCATGAAAAAGAGTAGCAAGTGGAGAGATTAGAAAAGATGAATGGCAGGACGGAGAGAATTTTAAAATTTAAAATACTATGCCCAAAATCTTTTTAAAAAAACCAGAGTGATTGCACAGAGCGACACGCAAGGAGCTGGCGCTGTTCATAAGCCAGTACTGTTTAGTAATTTAAATGAGCAGCCAGTTTGAAGACAAAAGCAACTCAGCTTGGTTTTGGTTTTTATTTAATATTTTAAGTTGATTGATTGATTCTTCTCTCTTTTTTTTTTTAACTAGCATTTACTCCCTATGCTATGCGCAGATGTATTAACATCACTAAAATCAATAATCATAAACAAACCTGAAGAAACTTCAGCAAAACAAAATCACATATAATTCATATATAATTAATAATGTTCAAATCGTAGAAGAGATTATATGGAAGTGAACTATTTTGAATTATAAATTTTGATTCAATTCTAATTAACAGTGTTTTAGGACTACATCTGAAATTGAATTTTATAAGACTAGATGTTTAGAGCTTTACCTTTTGTCATCGGAAAAAAATAAACACCAAACGATAGAACAGCTCCTGCAGAAACAAAACTTCCTCATATAAGATTAATATGAACATTCTATGAAGTTAGGTTAAAATTAGTGAGAGCATAAGTGAGAGACGACACTCTTGATTATAAATAACACTGGCAACAATAAATAAAAAAAAGAGAACTACAAATATAAAAATACTGATGTAACAGTAGAATGAGAGACAACCACGATCTCCATTCACGAAAGCAAATTGAATTGCTGGGACTTGTTTTTCATGTAAATGTAAGGATGGTATTCATTTCACACCTTCACAACACAATATCCAAGAAAAACACGCTTTATTCTATTCATCTTATATAATGGCTGGACTTAGATAATTAATTAAGCAACACATTGGAAAAAAAAAAAACATAATCGTATCATAGAAAGTATGTAGAAATAGAGAAAACATCATGCACAGGAGACGCAAAGTATAATATAGAATGCGTATATATATACATGGGTGTGTGTATAATGTGCTTATCACATTCGATAACAAAAGTTATTTAACCAAAATGAAATTAAAATGAGATAATTCTTTAAACATCTCTATTGATCAAGGTTTGTCTCACAAACATACTAAAAGAAAGTATAAATATAAAACCCCCAAATATCAATTATCTCCATAAATAATTTTTTAAAAAAAAAGGAAAGTCTTAAAAAACTAAAAAGGTATGGAAAATAAAAAACTTTCACATAAATAATTGTATGATACTGGAAGTTAAGCCACTCATTTGGCTTTCGCTTCCATTTCACGTGTTAACTAGATCCATATGTCTGCTATACACATCAATCTTCTTCTGTCAAAAGGTTCTAAGAGACATTAGATATCATTCTTCTACATGTGCTCATCTAGATGAGTTCTCGAATTTGTATGGTAATTTTAAACGTTGAGGTTAACAGCAATGCTAGAAAATTTTGCAATAGCATGAGATTCTCAAATCATTCATCTACATGTGTGGATGATTTCTCTTACATTATCAATAATTTCTTTTTGTTAAAACAATTATCACAAACCAAGTCAACACAATTAATGCATCCAATCTAAAATTTAAAAATTGGTTTAGAAAAATCTAATACTGCTACATTATATCAAAAATCAACTCTAATACATGTCCCATGAAAACATGATATGGACCGTAACACTCAAGCAACTTACCACCTCGTCTAGTATTGGACTAATGCGTATTAACATATTCAGCGCAAGAATTCCAAGAGGCTAATGTTATGTAATACAGTACTATCTAAATACTTAGGGCAATAGAATGACATCAGTCTGTGTTCCTAAACCTATTAATGTCTCAACATCATTTGAAACAAAATGATCACAGTTCCGAATTGATGAAACGCCATAGCTTTGACAAAGTTGGAATGTGTTGGCAGGCCAAGATTTCACCCAAGATTGATGATTGTTCTGTTAAATTTTATGATCTTTGATGTATATACAAGTCTCCAGTTCTGCTGCAAATCTGTATAAACATAAAATCAGGAACTAAATAATATTATAAATATATATATCAGATAATCGATAACATTAAGGAATGACCACAAAGCTTATCCCAATAAGATAAATATTTTCCTTCTCCAAGTTCCTAGAAAAAAGGTTAATTTTACGGCTTCCAACCTGTTCACAATGCTCATATTTCTTCGCCTACTTAGGAGGGATTTAAAACTTAAATTTAGAGAGGTTAAAAAAAACAAAACAACACTCAAATGCCACAACTAATGTAAACATTATTTGCCAAGTATATCTTGGGAAATATAAACATGTTTGAGATATGATATTTTGTTTCAGATTTAATAGAGTAACAATACACAGCCAATTTGAAGAGTTAGCTACAAATCAGAGACAGTTAAATTCATATAATTTTTTTTGTGAAATATAATTCATATAAGTTAACCAAGAAAAAGCACGCACCATTTCTTAGTCAGAATTGCACCATGCGTGTGAATTGTGCATAACTTATCAAAAACATAAAGATTGCCAGCCAAGAGCAGTTTTTACCACTGTGTAAAAACCAATTCATTGTTTAGCTTCCTTGTTCCTTATTCAACGGTAAAGCTACTGAGTTGGTAGAGAACAGTTCCCAAAAAATAAAAAGGTCAGTAATCACTTCAAATCAGCTTTATTATTCCTGAGAGTTGCTGACAGAGATGGACATAAGAACCAAATATGACACAAGAAGTTTTAAAATAAAGCTGAATACATGAGGGAGAACCATTTTATTCAATAAAAACTGTGCATATATAATTTCATAAGAAAAAGCAGTAGAGAACTGCAAATCAACATTATTCACTTCATCTCTACCTAAAGGTTGACAAGAAGGCATTACTTGGTATAAAGCTTAACAAAAAGTTTCATATTGTTCAGTAGACAGCACAAAAGAAAACATGAAAACTTGAAATTTAACAAACAATAACACCAATACGGCAATACCCGATACTGCTAATATTTTAGTGAGCAAGCGGGGATGTCTATTGCCTATGAAACTACTGCCTTCTGCGAAGTATGGCAATAATATGTTAAAATCAAATTACTGACGTATGTATTTTATAGAAAGCATGTTCAGAATGGGTCAACTTACAAATGCCATACCCTGAAGAAAAAACATAAGTCACATCAATCACTTCTCAATACAATCAACTACCCCACTGACCAAGCAATAATTTTGATTCAGTTGCTTTTAAATGATTCATGAATGACATGACAAATACTGATCCTAAACAAAATAATTTAGGTCAAGCAATTTTCACCAATAAATATATTAATTAGCTGATTGTCAAAAAGAATGATTAGTTGCATGCTGTGGCCTGCTGAGTTAACTAAGATGTGGAAATCACATTGTAACAGATAGATTGACCAAAAATTGTAGCTATCTCTGATAAGTATAAAACAGTCTCACTTGGGGTTTCGCTACTGCATAAACACTGAAACAAATACCAATTTGTTTGGTAAATGAGTTTGCCATAACTTTTGAATCATTAACGGATTGAAATAAGGTAAAGCCTCCTAATAAGGAAAACCTTAGAATCAGTCAAATGGAAGGCAAACAAATTGAAGAAACGACTGAATCCACATTTAGGGGGTATTTGGATGCAAACCAAACCATAGTTTTAGAAGTGATTTTAAAAAGCACTTATGGGGGAATCCAAACACTCCCTTAGTTTTATTTATTCCAGCAAGTCAGAACATATATGATGATGATTGCATGTGGCTACGGGAAGTCAACTTTTATTTCTCATATTGTTTTCCTCTAATTTAAGTATTTATGTACCAAATACATTGCTTATTCCATTCTCTGCTGTCTGTCAAAAGTTTATTGACTTAAAATCATTCATACTACCTGAAATTTCTGACTTCGTTCAAGTTCATGCACCTAACATCTACCATACATATGCTTATACTTCTTCGGTCCTTAATATAAGACCTAATTCTTGAGTTGGTTTTGGTCCTAAATATAAAACCCATTTCTCATATTTATCAGTTTTCTTTAAATTACCCCTATGGATACTTCCTCAACCATAATCAAGTAGAAGATGAAGAGGAGATATAACGAAAGATGATTATGGTGTTTTAGAAAAATGTGTCACTTTTCTTATAATTAACTAACTCACCTAACTTTCCTAATCTAATCAAATTATTGAAATGGGTTTTATATTAAGGACCGGAGGAGTATATTGGTTGTCCAGAATTTGAAGTTATCTAAGATAAGTACGCCTTAATTTACATGTCATTTAGAGGCTGCTAGAAATATAAGTCCAGATATTTTTTTCTTGAAAATATTTACCTATTTACTACTGGTGACACAAGTCTCAATTGAAAAAAATTCTAGAATAACACAACATAAACTTTCACGCATTGATAATAGAAATGCAGTACATTGATAATACGATTAACGTTTTTGTTAGCGGTAAAGACTGCTAGGCTAAATTGCCACTAAGGTCGAAATAAGTTACACATTGAACAGGCCCACTAAGGCACAAAACATGAAGGATAAACTACTCCTAAAAGTGTCACATCCCAAATTTTAGGCCTAGAAGTACTGAAAATTAGCTTGAAATAGGTCGACTACTAGACCCCTTTTGGTAGAGGTCTCAGAGATTTCCTAGAAGGACAGAGGGATTCCCAGAGACTGAATCGTAAAAGGTTTTTTGGGGACTGAGAAAAGAAGAAGTTAGAAACTTGGAAAAAGTCTCAAGGCCTAGGAATGAGAAATAGAGATACATGTAGGCTAAAGGTTATGTTGGAGGCCTCAATGAGGTGAATTTTGAGGTTAAGCCAAACCATGGGCAAAATCATAATTTTGTAAAGTTTTGAGCTAGTAAGGGCAAAAATGAAAATTATGCCCGAAAATCTCAGAAAAATCCTAGAAAATGGAAAATAGTAGGTTAAGGCCCGAACACTTCAGAAAAATTTCAGAAAAATAGGAATAAGGTTCAGAGGCTTGTATGAGGTTAAAAATGACGAAAATGCCCCTAGAAGGAAATTGTGGAATTCCTAGGGTTTTGACTGATTTTGAATATTATTGAAAATGAATTATTTAAAGTATAAGGAGGCCTCAAATAATTGGAAGAAAATGGGAGTAAAATACATGAGGAATTATCACAGGTTTTAAAAATAATTCTATCCCCAGAAAGCGAAAAGATTGGCTTTAAAGGAATTTAAAGCCTATTTACATACTATCCGGGGAAATTCAAAGTCAAATGTCTAGATGTTGACTTTGGACTTTGAAAAAATTAGAGGAATTCTCCATGATGAATAAATAGTATTGGTACTCGGAGATTGACTCTCAGAGTTGTGGACTGGTAGAAAGAATTCGGTCAAGATAACTCCGAAATAAATATTATTGATTATTTTAATTATTTTAATGGAAGAACAAGGAAAGAGCATCACTCTATCTTTAGACATGTTATATGATGCCATGTGGATTTATTTGAGGAGAGAAAATAATGCTAGAACATGTCCTAGTGGTTCCGGGTAAGTCAGGGCCCAAAAAAGTACCTTATACGATGCAGAATGGCAATATAGGTGGAGGAATGCCTAAGGGTGGTATTTTACACGAATTTTATATTAATTTCCTCTCTATTTTAATGCCTTAATGATGAAGGAATATGGAGGAGATAAGTGTACGGTTAGATGGGAAAAGGATGTATTACGTGTACAGCTGGATGCAAGACACGTGTACGGTCGGATTAAAGGCATGTGGATTGATGATGTGAGCATGATGTCATCATGATGAGGTAAGCATGATGTCATGGGACACTTGTCACCACAAGATTAAAAGAGAAAATGGACAGTCCAGATCAAGCTATGTATTTTTAAGATCAATGACCCAGATTCAGTCTTGTTTTCTATAAATACCCCTCCCCTCCCTCTCATTTCGTCCAAGCTCATGGAAACCTTGGAGAAGCTCTAGCAAAAGGGTTTATAGAGAGAGAAAGAAGAGGGAGAAAGAAAGGCCAAGTGGTCCCATACAAGATCAAGCTCTAAAACAAGGTATGTTCATGGTTTTTAATGTAGTTTTCACTACTGTTGTTGTTGTTGAGCTTGGTTATGGATTTTAATGATTTTTTGGAGCTTAAAACCCTTAGGGGAGGTGCTGCACGAAATTGTTAAGCATGAGGGAGGATGAAATTGATGTTAGAATAATGTTTAAAGGCTTGAAAGAAACACGAATCAAGTGGGTTTATGCTGAAATTGGTTGAATTTCATGATTGTGTAACCTGAGAAAATATTTCGGCCAGACCTGGTTTTTTGTGCCTAGGATGTGATTTTGATGATTTTGATGCCTCCAATGTGTTTAAAATGAAAAAATGTGTAGGGATAAGATGAAAGAATGAAGTTGGAAGCATTGGAATCAAAATTGGAAATTAAGTGGCAGATTTCAATTTTCACCTAGAACCAGGAAAATGAGTTGGATTTTGATGAATCTAAGCTCATATTTGGATTCCTTGGGCAAAATTGTGTAGGATTGGCCTAAAGGAATAATTTTTACAAAGCTATAACACTACATTATAAATTAAGGAAAAAGGAATTAAGTTTAAGGACTTAAGTCTTTCATATTGTGTAATTCTTGGTCCTAATGAGTAATGTGACCCTTGTGACTGTGATTAGGGCCTTGAGGCATTCAAGAGAAGGTTTGGATGTGGTTGAGCAAGCAACTTTAATGGTTGGAAACAAAAAGGGAGTAAGAAGAAAGCTTAAGGACACAAGGTAGCAAACGTGACCTTACTCTTATGTGTTTGGTATTTGCTTGCATGTATAACATGTTCTGTGTTTATATGATTTTATGAACTCATGCATTGTGATTATGAATATGTTTGAAATATGTCATAGGCCTATGTGTTTTAATGCATGATAATTTCTAAACATGTCACTATGTTATAGAAATGTTAAGCTGCAAGCTTGTTATGAATGCCAAGCTTGCCATGTATGTTTGGGTGGTTATTGTTTGCTACTAAGATTCTCCCGAATCTCACCCTTCCTTAACCAACCATAATAGGTGATATGATCAAATGAAGAAGGGCAAGAAGATGGAAGCAAAGAAAGTGGAGAATTTACATGCGTTTCAATGTAATGATTGACATCACTAATTATGTAATCAATTGTGGATGTGTCAAGCATGAAATGTGATGTAATGTTTGATGTATAATGTAATGGCATGCAACTCAAATTATATGAATGAATGGGAATTCATAAGGCTAGTTGTTGCATATTCGAATGAAGGGAGAATAAAAGTAAGAATTATTTAATGGATAAAACGTAGGTCTTGGAGCAATCAGTTTCCAGCTCTAGTTTGACCTATCAAATGACTGACTCTACTCATGAAATTTGACATGGTTAAATTACACATCCTAAGCTTTAAAACAAGTGGTAGATCACTTAAAACGGATGTGTGTGTTAAGAGTTATGTCCTCCCGAAGTTGGACCTGTAATCTGGAAAATACCCAGTAAACAATAACCCGAGTCCCAAGTTCAATTTACGGGCTTGTTTTGGGAATCGCTTGAACCATAACGCTTCCAGGCACATACTCTGAGAGGTTCAAGAAAGGATGTTTCAAAAACCAATCTTATGATATTGCCACTGAGGCATAAAACAGTGTCCACCATGGAAGCACAAGTTGGACCATCAGTGAGTATGTGCATGTCTTTTACTAGGATACAAGGGACCTTCAAGTAGCTCTCTCTACTCAGTTTGAAATTCATAAAATTTTGGATCCCGTTAAAATATAGCTTTACCTTCACCTTGCAGTCTTCCAAATGGGCCTATTGAGTTGATAATAGCATTAAGCAACCCCAACCCCATACTCTCAAGTCAGAGAGATCTAAGAGACATTAATTAGTGAAGAGGCTCAAGAAGCGTCGATGGCTTCCTAAGAGAAAATAGCATATCTAATGGAAAAAAAAATTAGAAAAGGAGACTGAGGTAGGGAGAGGACCTTGAAAACTGAAAAATATGAGAATTAAAAAGAATTAAAAAAAAATCCCACCTTTGAAACCTCTCATTTGATCCTTGTAAAACTCCTTCCCTCAAAACGTTACAAACTTGTCATAAACTACTACTATGGTAGAAAAGGAAAACTGTTACAACAAATTACCATAGGAGAAAGGAATTTGCATAAATTTAGAAATGAACATTCAAACCTGTGGGTTGAAGCCTAAGCAAAACTGTTGCATGCAACCAAATCATTCCTTTAAATCTATCAGGCCTCCGAGCCTCCAGCTCGAGTGACAAAAGATATCATACATAAGCCCATCCACTTGTTTTTCAATAACATAAACCTAAGTATCATAAAACACTAGAAATGGCCTCCGGCCAACCAAAATAAGGAGATAAAACTTCCTCCAATTTACAATAAGACCAATCAATCAAAATATTTCCTAAAGTCCTTATATGTGGCAATATACAACCAGTCATACATATACAAAGCCTAGAGGCATTACAGCTAACTAAACTCAAGCCTCCACGTCCCTTCCTGATGACCCACGCCTAGAACCTTCACATGAAAACATTATAAACCACAGGGTGAGACAAAAGTCCTAGTAACCAACTTCCAATTCAGGATACAAACTAAATAGGTGCTTATAAGGTGTCAAGTAGGGCAGTTAATAAGTAATATTATAAACAATAACCACAACAATCATACATGAGCAAAGATGCAATCCCATCAATCCTATCCCTCACTTTGGGAGATTTTCAAGAGCCGAACCCGACCTATCCCTCACTATGGGGGACGTAAAGAACCAAAAGGCCTATCCCTTACTATAGGAGACGTAAGGAGCCAACCATCATGCATTAATGGAGGCCTTACCACGTGGTAGTATCAATGAAGTCTCTCACTATTTCTAAACACACGAATCATGCTCAAGTATTACCAACGAATAAGTTCGCATTTCATATATAAAATAAATTTAGAACACCATTTATTACTCGTAGCACAAAAACATAAAACCATTCACAGTACCATAACAGCATGTACAAAGGATTGGAAAGTGGTTACCTGTCACCTGAGCAAGGAATAACAAAACATCACGATGTCCTGTGCACTAACAAATACTCACAACAGGTCTACACAAGCACACAAACGCACAACCACCATTTATTAGTTAACAAACAAATAAAATGGTCAACACAACACTTGGAGACTCAAAATTTCAAACCTCAACCAAAACTCTACCCAACTCACAAAGGTCAGGCCATCATAGCAACACTCTAAAAACCACAAGAGACCATTATCACTTTAATTCCCCTTCCAAAACATCAATTGAATTCAGAAACTCAAAGTCACACTCTAGGAATTCATCACCTAAACATCCAATTAGAACAATTGAAGTCTTAACAACATTCTAAATCGATTAAATATCCAATTCAACCCTCCTTAAGATAATCCAATTCACAAAACTCAATTTCAACCACTACATTATTATCCTCAATCATAAACCTCCATTTTCACAAACCCCAAATTCCCAAAACTTCAAAATCTTGAAATCCAAGAAAACTATATCGGTTAAATACTTATACTAACCCATAGCAATCATTTAAACTCAAAACAATCGATCAAAAACCTCAATTCCATTAGAAACTAGGACAATAATATTAAAAAAAAAAAAGATAAGGGATTGAATCATAAGCGAGCTAAAAGTTCAGAGACTAAGTCGTGCCGAGTCATAATTAAGGGATTGAGTTATAAGTGGGTTAAAAATTAAAGGACGAAAAGATTAATTTTTCATATTATTTTTTTATTCAATCTATACATTATAACAAGGGAAAATGACCAAAAAATGACTGTTCAAATTTAAAATGACAAAAAGAGCATGTAAATAACTGAAATCACCAAATGGGTCTGAGGTATGAATATGAAATTATTACAATTTGGTAGAAAGACTAGAACACCCCTGAACACCTCTAAACATATGAGCTAAAAACAAGACACGTAAAAGCTCTAGAAGAGAGAGAGAGTTGAGAAGAGGAAGCTCGGAGCAAGAGTGGAAATCTAGAAAGAGGAAAAAGGTAAGCAATTTTTCTACTAAAATGCTAGTATTGTACTCCTCCAACAATGATCATTCTGCAAACTTGATTTATTACAGTGGATTTTGCTTATGGGCAAGTCGGTTTGTAGTAAGAGAGGGGTTGAACGTGGGTATTACGTAAGAGAGTCGAGGTTAATGATGGGTTTGGGTTCTTAACTCGCTTTGCTGCAGCATGCTTGAATGGGGATGAGCTTGTAAGTGTAGAGGGTTTAGATGAAGAATTTGACCGGGATGAGAGAGTGACATATCATAAATGAAAAAATGGTGGTAATTGATAATGTGGGCATGAAGTTTGAGGGCAAACAATAAGCATGCGGTGGTCAATGTTATTACATTCATTAGTGAAATTGTGAAATCCTATGTTTAAGTTGTCAATGGAGTAAATGGGTGTGTACGTTTTTTGGGTGTTTTGGAAGGTAAATGAAATTGATTATTGGATAACTAAAATATTGATTTATGCTTCTTTGTTGTAGGTTAGCAAGCTTGGATAACATCTAACAGTAGGTCTAATATTGAGGGGTAATTTTTTGGTATGAATGGAATGACCTTTGAACCTTTCTTAATTTTTTTGGGAGAAGAGTTAATAGGTTGGGTATCTTTTTTGTAAATAATGTTAATTAGGTAGGATATGTTTTGTAATCTGAATAACAAGGAAACATTAGGTGGTGGTTTAATCTTAATGTTAACTTATCATTTGAATATAAGTTATGTAGCTTCTGTCATAGGCCTACTAGTTTTTGGTAAATATTGTCACTTCAGTTGTCAATTCCATTACACACGTAGTAAAGTCTAAATGTTAATGTAAACATATTATGATGTTCTTCAGGTGCACTTGAATGCTACTTTTTCAACACATTTTACCATTTGTTTACTTCCCCCAAGGGAGATGGTCAAAGTTGCTAATAGGCATGACCAGAGTGGTTAATTTGATTACAAATGTTGTTATTCACATTATAAACGTTGTTATTATTATTACTGAGGTAGTGAAATTGGCTGAAAATAGATGTTACTTGGGTTTGAAATAAACAAGTTGCAAATGGTAATAGCGGAGTGGTAACTCTCATTAAAAAAGTTGTAAGTTTAATTAAAATATTGTCATTATCTTTACCGGGTAGTGAAATTGACTTCAAATACATGTTACTTGGGTTTGAAAGAAACAAACTGCAAATGGCAATAGCGAGATGGTAACTCTTATTATGAAAGTTGTAATTCACATTATAAATGTTGTCATTATCCTTACCGAGATAGTGAAATTAGCTCCAAATATATGTTACTTGGGTTTGAAATAAACGAGTTGCAAATGACAATATAGAAGTGGTCACTTTCATTACGAATGTTACTAATCCTATTACTTGTGTAGTGAAATTAGGTCCAAGTAGATATAATTTGGGGCACAAATAATCGAGTTGCATATGTCATCATGGAAGTGACAACTTTCATTACTTCTTTAGTGAAATTATCCCAAAAAGGATTTAAATTAAGCCAACAAATATCATAACTTACAACCTACAACCATAAGTTAAATATCTTGACAATATCTAGACATTGCTTTCACAAGTACTATATGCTTAATCTACGTAATCTTTACTACTATCATAGATACCGTCTTTTGGTTAGTGTGGTGGCTTCATTTGATGAAAGTAAGCTCAATGCTTCGTCACGTCTTGAATTGAGGCCATGATTCACTAGTTACTATGTGAAGGCATAATTCAGTAACTTGAAACTGATTTTTCAGCTTCTACTTTGAGCTCACAGGCTATAAAACAATTTGATTCAAATAGTACAATCATAATTCAGCACTCAGAGACATAAATCATTATGTCCAAAATAGTTTTTAATCTCTAGCTCTTCAATCCTCAAACCAGAAAATTAAAAAAAAAGAAAAATTAGTTTCATGCGTCAATAATTTAATTCCACAAGCATTAATTAGCAAGCAATGACCCATATACTCACACACATACAAACATTTTAGAAGTATAGAATTAGCTTTTAACCTTCAAAGCATTTCAAGTAGCAGTAATATATAATCTGTAAATTATTTCCACTTTCAAAACATACTAATATATAATTCAGATTCATTAAATAGTCTCTTAACACCACCATATCAACTTCTGAATTTCCAAAACTTGAATCCTACAAGCTCAAGCATCAACAGCCCAGCAGCAATGAACACACACATATGCTTGTAAGATGATACACAATAGCAAAGATAACCAAATTCTCATGATTTTGACAACTCATAAAACGTCAAGAATATTGATTTCGGAATTTGTAGACATCCTTTATTCATTTAGCATCAGAAAACACAATCCCTAAATGACAACCGATTAAACCTCCTTTTGAAATTTTAAAAAAGAAAAATTGGTCCTTCACCCATATCAAAATCATAAACACACACATATATTATATCTTCCGACATTACAGCTGCACATCAATCAAAGGGAAATCTCATCGGATAGTGACTATGATTCAGAAGAAAGGAACAACTTGAATAATATGGACACACATAGAAGCAGCAACCCCTTCTTCGAACTTCAAAATTCAGAGTAATCCAAGCACCGATTAACATAGCTATAAGTTTTAATCTACCTTTAGATTCCATTTTAAGCCTTTACCATTGTTTCCCCCACTTTAGAACCAAGATTCACTGTTTTTCCCAAATAAAACCACTCCAATCAGAGAAGTAGAAGACGAAGAGATTTAGGCGGCTTATCTTGGTCGGAAGTGAATACGGGCTTCTTCCTCTACCGGTGATGACCTTACAAGTACTCTCCATCGAGATCTCTCTCTCTCTCTCTCTCACCACCCCCTCTTCCTTTTAAAGATTGAAGCTTCTCACTGGTTTATTGAAGAAGAAGATTGACGCTATGCACATTCCTCATTGACAATATCCTCAACGATGGCAATATGGGACTTGGGAGAACCCTAGCTTCACAGTTTCAATGAGTGGAGATCTGGAAACTTGGGTTGCCGCTCCGTTGAAAACTATCCGATTTTGCACACTCTATTTTTTCCTAAAAAAATTGAGGGCATTTTAGTGTTTAACCAAAATTTGAAAATCTCATATTCATACATCAGGTTCATTTGGTGGTTCCAGTTATTTGGATGCTCTTTTTGTCATTTTAAATTTGAACAGTCATTTTCTGGTCTCCCTTATAAAAATTGTAGGATATAATTATATATAATAATGTTCACTTAAATTTGATTAATAAAATTTAATAGTTTGTGTTGTAATTTATTTTTACAAAAAGCTAACTTTTATATATGAATATAATTTTATTTTTTCTAGAACATTAAATTAGAAGCAAGTGTTCCAAAAGAAATTATATTAAATTAATTTAAAATTTTCATAAAACTTTATGCATGTCGAAATATGTTGTGAAAACTAATTTTTATTTTGACTTTGATTAAAATAATAAAAATAATTTATTATTAATGATTTTATAAAATTTATATATCTTTGTCTGTTTATATATTTTTATCAACATGTTCACTCATTTACTATATAACTATTGTTTAGAAATCACTTAATTTAATTTTTAAAGGTAATTAAATATATAATTTTTTATTATAATATATTTAATAAGACAAATAGGGTTGAGAACAAAAAGTGGAGATGAAGAATTTGTCCTGATCTTAGTGGTTGAAGAAAATTTTATTTTTTTGGTTAAAAATTTTGAGTACATTTTGTTTCTAATAAACAAATGGATTAAACTTAGGTCAAGTTAATTAGATCAAGTGTGTCCATGAGTCCAATCATATTCTGCCACCTGTATTATTTTGTCCGATCAGCATTTAACTCCCAAAATCCTGTTAAGCCGGTGTTACTTTTTGCGCCAGGCACTGCTTCTTCTTCTTCTTCTCTAGCAAGCACCCTTCCTACCATCTGCCATTGCCTTCTTCTCCAGGGACCAACCCCTCTTTTCATTCTTCACCACCTTCATCTTCTCTAGCGAGTACACAACCGCAAGCATCCACTAACTCTACCGTCTTCTTCCATAGAAGACCCAAAGAAAAGGCTACTACGTATCCATTAGATTCATCTTCTTTGTTAGCAACGGTGGCAGCGACAAGCTAAGCATACTTCGGAAGCGATGGCGGTGATATTGTTGGTTAAGAGCTCCTTCACCAGATTTTGTAACAAGCCCGGCAAGACAAAAATTTTCAAGGAAAATGAGCCATGGTTTCTCTGGATTCCAACAATCTTGTTGTGTGCTTCAATCAGGTTTGGTTTCTAGAAATTTAGATAACAAAATCATGTCTTGTTCATCTAGATTGTGAAAGACATGAGCTTGTATGTGTCTGTCAATATGCTTCGCTCGTGCTTTTTCCAAATTACGCCCAACCTTACCTTTGACATTGATATAGATAACTGAATCAAAGTTTGTTTCTCCAGATTCATTGGTCTTGCTCTACAAATATGTTTTTATTAGTCATGAAACATTGAAACCAGATTGATTATGTTGATTTTGATGATGGATTTCAAATTTTGAAATATATTGTCCACAAATCAAGTAGATTTTGTTGATTTTAGTGGCTTGAGCAAGTTTTATTGATTTTAAATGCGGGGATGAAGAGTAACACGAAATGGAGGAGAAGAGAGACTGGGAAAGAGGATATGGGTCAATCGTTTAATTTTTAAAAAAAAAAATTTGGACTTCCCAAGAGGTAACGGCGGTTTAACAGGGTTTGTTAAATGTTGATGGGGCAAAATAATACATATGGCAGAATATGATTGGACTTATAGACATATTTGACCTAATTAACTTGACCTAAGTTTTCTCCTAAACAAAAATAGTGTAGATATTAACTATCAAATATTTAAGGTATGGTAAGTGAAAATGTAGGCGATTTAATCAGGGGCAATTTGGGGTTTGCATATTTTTATTTTTATTTATGGTCCTTCTAAATAATTATAATTTTTAATATCCTTCATAATAAATATAACTTTTTTTTGGTCCTTCTCTCTAATTTTTTCTTCTTTTTTTTTGGTGGCAGGGACATCTAATTCTATTAATTGTTAAGAGATTTCACATTTATAAATTGTATATTAATTTTTGCCAAAATTGTAAAAATTTCATCTAAAAATAGCGAAAATTGAAATTTATTTTGATATTAACTTATATTCTTCAACCAGGAAGAAAACACATGCTGAGTGAGTGAAATGTGCTTGACGCTAGGTTATCTTTTCCTTTCTTCAAGACAAAGATGGGGCCAAGTTATGAAAACCAAATTGATTGCACAAAGCTACAGCATTGTATTGAAATCCTACAGGTCAATTACTTTGGTGATTTAGTCACCTGATTTGTTAGATAAATCACCTAAACCTCGTTAACTTGAGATCAATCCAATTAACCCAAGATTAATCTGAATGGGTTAATCGGATTGGATTTTACATAAGTTTCTCATTTCAAGTCTAAGATAATGTCAGTTTAATTTATAAATAAGTAAATAGCACTCCGCCGTATTTGAGCTTTAATAGCTCTCGTTTTGTTGGATTACGCGAATATTCCATTTACTTGGGGATTAAAAGATTTCTATTTAAATATTACTTTTCATACTTATATGAGTTTTTTCATGTTTAATTAAATTGTATTATTTTAATCATGTTCATTTTGATTCTGATTCCATCTCCGTTGGACAACTAATCTTTGAACCACTAATCTTATGGTTGGTTAAAAGTTTAGTACATTGAGGGGCAACATTCGAAAATTTACCCTTAGTTTCACCACTAGAAAAAAACATCTAATGGCGGTTAAAATGGGCTTTCCACAATAGTTTTGGAGGTGCAGTGAATTCTATCGACGTTGTAAGGAAAATATTATACGACGGTTTATAACTGCCATGAAAAATAACTTTCCATGGCTTTTCATATAAAACGCCGTGGAAAATTAACTTTTCATGACGGTTTAATTAAATAAACCACCATGAAAAGATAGTTTTTAATGGCGGTTATATATATGACTGCCGTTAAAAACTGATTTTTTTTTTAACATTGTGTTGAATTTCCTATACAATCTTCCTGCAATTTACAAACCTAACTACAACCAGGAGAGCAGAAGAATATGTAAAACCATTTCAAGATATAAACTCAATCCTAACACTAGCATCCAATTCTTATTTAATCAACTACACATTATAATCAACAACTTTACTAGTTAATAATTAAACAATGAACTAAAATGTGATGAATGACTTGACTATTTCACATTTTCAAAATTCTTAAGAAATGTTGTTGACAAAGTAACCCTTGTCATGTTGATTTCCTCGGCATCATATGGCACACTATCTTGGAATACCTGTAACTTAAAAATAACATAGTTATTAATCAACTTGATCAAAAATGTGAAAAGAATTGAAGAATTACAATATAACTTATATTGACCTCGTCTAATTTCTCAGTAACCCCTATCTCAATAATGTCATTCATATAGCAAATGACATAATATCCGCATTCAACACTCTCAAATTGACAACGCTACTAACAAAATGAAATATAAAATTGAATATCTGACTTTGATTATCTAAAAAAATTTATAAACATTAACTTTGATTATTGAAAAGATTTATAAGCATATACTTAGCTCGAAACAACATACTTGTGAAGAATTCATGTTGGTGGTGGCTTATTTTTCTCCTTGGCCACAATAGTAAAACTACAAAAAGCCCTATCAGCAAGAAGAAGAAAATGATATTAGAGCAAGTTTTTGTAAACTTTACACGCAATAAATATATAAATATAAACCCATGTGTCAATGACATCTTTAGTTTCTTCTTGTGGACCTCCATGTAGGAAATTGAACTAGTAAACTTTGTTATCAAAAGGGGCAAAAACAATGAGGATCCAATGATAATTGCAAAATGCGAATCATGTTAATTATAATCCTATATATATAACTTGTATATCTCAAATACAATAATATACTTACCCTTCCACAAAAGGTGCAAAATATAATTTCTTTTTCGTTTGAGTCATTATAGTCATCATGTAGATCGATCTTGCTTCCACAGTATTTATTATTTTCTGCACCTTTTGAGGACACATAAAGCCATATGTGCCCTCAAGTTCTCTATCCTGGCAAATGTGAGTAAAGTGCCTATTGTTCAAATAAGAAATATTAGGACATGCATAAACATAGCATGAAATAAGAAAATGAGATGGTAACTTACAAAATAGCCAGCTGCATGAAGACTATATCCAGCCCCTCAAAGTTGAGGAATTGAACAAGGTCCTTCTTGTCAAAGATGAAGTCATATGTTAAATCTGAATCCACAATCCCCAACGGTATTTTGAAAGTAAGTGGGTTTTCCAGATTTTCCACCATGGAATAAAAAAGCCCTAAACTTCCATACATAACCCCAAAGTGAGTAGAAAGAGGTCAAAGGACAAGATTTGCACTCTTTATTGCCTTCTTCGCTGTCACTTTCTTTGCCATTGCTACTGGCTTGCGAAAAAATCTTTTTGGCCACAAAATGAAATTTCTTTGAGTCTGAGCCAATAGTCAAACCTCATCAGTAGGGTTAGGCACTAGTGTACCACCTTGACCATTACGGACTTTATCCACTGTCACCCTTACTTGATCTTTTATAACTTTCTTACCATGGATCGTTATGCTTGAGAATGCTCGAACATTAGTGACATGACAAGATGAACCTTCAAAATCTACATAGAGAGCACACGGTAGTCCATTGTCTTGGGTAGGGTCAGGGTCAGATAATGTAAGCTGTTGTGTCTAATTATTACTACCTTTCCCGCTTTTAATCATAGGTGACCCCTGAAATATAGAAAGAAATTACTTACGGCACATTAAATAAGTTTAAATGGATAAGCGAACCTTGAGAAGATATGCCATTATTACCTGTGAAGGTTCAAACACTCAAAGCATCTGGAATCTGATTGTGCCTATTATCATCATAGCCTGTTGAAACTTGGCATCAAACTCCTCACGAATCTTTTGAATCTCTACCTTGTATTTTTGAATGAGGTAAGCTTGAACTCTCTACGTTTCTTCTTGTAATCCCTGGTCAAGCTCCTCTTTAGATACCATGTCAACGGAAAATGAACCTGTGCTTTTTCATGAATCAAGGCCAAAAAACTATTTAATACTAATCCCTTTAAGGGCCTTTCTAACTCTACTAGGATGGTCAACCTTTCCAATCACAGCGACCAAGATATCTATCCGTCCATGAAGAACGAATGTACCTTGGGATACTTACTTCTCAAGTGTATCCTGTAACATAAAAGCAACAAATTCAATTTAAGATAATTGATAAAAATAGTTAATGAAACATAATGTTTGACATTACTTACAATCTTCTCAGCAACAGTAGCAGTCTCTAGAGGGATATATTGACCCTTTTTAATCCTCACCGCCTTTTATTTTTCTTAGCGAGAAGGACACTGGATAGGTATAATGACTCTAGTAGGGTCTGAAGTAGCAACCATCTATGCAGCCTATAAATGCTCCTCCATCATACTTCTTTCCAACCTACTTTACCCTCCTCCATCATACTTCTTTCTATTTTTCTTGCTTTCAAGTTCATCAACTTCAACACGGTTGTCAACCTTGTGTAATTATTTTTACATCTTGGGTGCAAAGGTGTCTCTACATCATTACACAAGCTTTCATATATAAGAGAGAACTGTGCAAATGACTCAGACCTTGTGTCACAGAATATATCCAAAATTCTTTCACCAAAATCATTATTCATAACCTTCTTCTTTCTAAACAATGTAGTCTTTCTAATTTTGCCATACCATATCCAATTTGTATACCTTAAATTTATCCCATCACAGATAAGATGTTCTCTTATCTCAGGAATACTCCGCCAACTATTATTTAAGCATTTGACACAAAGACAACAATACAAGCCATCTTTTTTACTATGGGTATTTCTCTGAACAAACTCAAGAAACCTTTCAACACCGTCCTCATATTCTTTGCTAATTCTCTTAGCTTTCATCCAACTATGATCAATTGCTCTACAAAGTCAATGAGCATAGTTGTACTGTCAAGCTCAATTCTAACTGCTTAATTTAAATATTCAAATAAATAAAATAATTAAGTATTAGTTAATAAATTAAAATTGACTAACACTTAATTACAAATTAAACAGAATGTCTTTTTTTATTTATAAAAATTTCGACAAAATTTTTCTTTAAATATAATGAATCCAAAATTATTTAAACAATAGACAAACAATCAATCAACAAACGAACAATATAATAAACAAATACAAGATAAATTTGAAGAACTATAACTAACAAAACAAAAGTAACAATCTCAAACCAATTTAATGAATAAATATTCTTAAAACTAAAACTTTTGAATCCAAAACGGAAACACAAATGATATCCATTTGCCATAAAATTTTGAACAACACTTTATCATCAATCAAAGTTTATAACAAAAAAGAAAATTGGCCAAAACACTTAAAAAATTATTTATCGGTAAATTCTCAAGGTTATTACAAAAATTTGAATTAAAATATCAAAAAATTATTAAAAAATTTACAAACTTAAGAACTAATCAACTTTGAACATTTAAACATGTTTTTAATGCTATGTATAGGAAGTAATTGAGGTTTTCTGATTCTAAATGTCACCAACCAATCCCTCAAACACATAAGATACGCAAAATAAATAATGCAAGACATCCAAAATGTAAAACCAATCAACCCATTTAATTTGAAATACAACAGATTTCTATTATCAAAACATTCAAGACACCAAGAAAAAACAAAAAGAATGAATGAAGAGAAAACTCACTCAGTGGGAGATGATTAGAATGTAAGAAGAGGTGATTATACAAGGCGAAAGACGGCAAAAATCAACAACGATGCCAATGGAGGACCAAACACGACAAAAAACGGCGAGGATTTGCCAAAAATGAAATTTGGGTTGTGGGACAGAGGGGGACCATAGCACTCTATACTATGAAACTGTGAAAAAGAAAACGCGCGATAGGGTTAAGTTTGTACTTTCAACATAATCACCATAGAAAGTGAAACGTCATACCTTTTATTTACAAAAATGCCACCGCCTTTATTCCACAGTGTTTTTCTTTTCATCGCCGTTAAATTGCGACGTTATTTTTTTTTTTTTTGGTAGTAGTGTTTGGATGGAAAAAAATTAGAAGAAAGAAAATGTGAGGAAAAGAAAGGGGAAAAAGAGAAAATTAGAAAGAAAATACCAGAAAAGACCACCATCCCTCTTGATTATATGAACGAGGAAAAAAAATGAAAGAGAGAAAGAGAACGATTAATGATCTCTCTTCCAAACCAAATTTATTTAATTATTTAATTAAATTATAGGATTTTTTTTCATTAGGGGGAAAAAGGAGAGAAAATTAAAGGAAGAAGAGGACAATATATTACCAAAGGAATTCAAATCATTTATAAAAATACCTTCATTTGTGACCGGACCATCCATTTTCAAGTCCATTAAATTTTTTTTTTTTTTGGGTTTGGTGATTCGGGTAAATCATTTTTGTTGATTTGTTAACTAAAGGAATTCTTTTTGCTATTGTACAGGCCAAAACTACTTATAGTACTTCTGATAAACTAACTAACAATGATCTGATAATATGATGCACATTTATAATCGATTTATATTTGATAACCACTAATATTATCCCTCATCTGCTGACATTCTGAAGTAATAGTTTATCTCTTAATAATATTCTGAATTATTCGATCAACATCTCTCTATGTGCAATAAACACTTTTTTCTTCCACTTAAAAATTTGAATTGTTTTGCAAATGTTTAAATCTGATTTTCTTCTCAAGAAATGGTCAACACTTATAAAACCAGTTTCAACGCTTACCACCTTGATAACCATGCTAAGGTCATCAGATCTTGATCATCTATATCTAATTTAAACGGTTCAGATTTAAAATCTTTAATTAATTATTTTTTTTAAAAAAATCATTCGAATAGTTATGAGATTATCTCTGTTTTAGATTTTATACATATTAAAATAATTATTTTGAATAAATAAAAATAAAAAAGAATTCAAATATAGACCATCAAAATAAGATATGGATCCAGATCTGATGAGTTTACAGTGAGCACCGAAACTAGTTCCCAGCACTTACTGAGCAATGCATCTCAAATGTTTGACCTCTTCTAACTTTGGGTATAGATGTCTATATCAAATCTTTTCCTCCTGGTTTTCTTACTCTCCTGTCCTCCTGTCCTTTTTGTTTTTGGTCTTTTAATTATGTATGAACTATTGAACTGCTTGTTTTATAATATCATTTTGATCTTTTTATCAAAAAAGAAAAGGAGATTGAATTTATCAGCTCATTGCAAAAACAGCAAGTCATGAGACACAATCATTTATGTGAGCTACACATATATATAGAGCACTGTTTTAATGCTTTTATATATACATCACCAAATACATACATCATAAGCAGGATTCTGGTTCAATCCTTCCCAACGAACTCAAATCTTTTCTGCCTGTTATTTCATTATCTTCATCTGCTATGCATCTAGCCACTCTTTACACAAAACATGTTCAAATTCATGAAACAGCGGTGAGAAGATGAATACCGGGAAGATAAGTACATCTGAGGAGCAGAATTAGGAAGATATGAGCATTCATGAATTTCGACCCCCCAAAGTGCACTTGTAGAGAGAGATAGACAAAAACAAAAAGATGGGTCTCACTTTACTTCTGTGGGGGGGCGCATAAGTAAAAGTGAGGCCCACCTCTTCAGATGATGTGCACATCAATACTTGAAATTTTCACCAACCTTGTTCAAGAATTCATCAAGCAAAATAACATGATGAAGAGCAAAGAGAATATGAATATTGGGAAGTTGAAGAGGTTTAGAGAAGCAGAACTCGGGAGAAATGGGTATGAATCAGGTGGTGGCAACATGCACTCATCACCATTGAAGTAAACCTTATGAGGGAAAGCCCAACCCTGCTTGAAGGTAAAAGTATCCTTGTTCTTCCTCATAAGCACTTCAGATTGAACATTCCCAGATGGCCCAGCTTCCATCAATAGATCATTATAATACTTCATGCCAAAGAACATAGCAGTATCATCTGCAAAACAAAACCAGTTTAATCAATCCATTTCAGTTTTGGGATTTTTACTCTTAGAAGAAGAAAGAATTTGCAGAATGATAAAGTTGCTGATATATATATACTTACTGACAGACTCGTAGGGAACAAGAGGCTTGTAATCGAAGCTGAAGACTTGTGTGACATTATTGAGATTTGGATGTTGCACAGCAAGAGTCCAAAGGGTGTAATTCATCTTGTAATTGAAATTTGTTATGGCAATCTTGACTCGCCAATAGTCTTTATAGTTGAGCTTCACGTGCCAATGCACTCTGATAGGGCACATGTGATGAGTACACTGTAACAACTGGTCATTGTCCTTTTTTGTAGTGTGAAGCCCTTTATCGCCGCGGAATTTGGAGCCACTCCTATGTTACAAAAACACAAATATAATAAACCCAAGTGAATAATTAAGTAGATGATGATATTTTTGGAGTTGTTAATTAGTTGTGGCGTTTTGAGGTTTGAGTTACTTGACACAGTTCTTCTTGTTCTGGCAGCCACAAGCACAAGCTGTACATGGTGTGATTGTGTCGTTGTAAAATGATGACAAAGACACACAGCAACTTGGGTTCTTTCTTGCAAGGAATTGGGAGTAAGTGCAGGTTACGTTCCATGTCACTGCAATAAACACGAGAGGTCAGACTTTAGAACATGAGAAAGCGACATTTCAACTTTCATGACTCATAATATTGATAAAGGAATTTAGAATTTGAAACCACTCTCAAAGATGTTTTCCAAAAAAAAAAAAAATTATCATTGATATATCCCACAGGTATTTACTATGTTTGTACGGTTACAAAAAGCAATCATATTCGTATCAGCCACAACCACATGGCTCTGATCTGCACTTTCCCAACATGCAGCAATCCAATGACTAAAATTATTACTTCCTCGTATCCTAAACATAAAAACTAGTTGCACACTAAATCTAAAAATCTTAATGTACTTTGTTTTTTAAATTTATAATTTTTTTCAAGCTATTCCTATTTGCAATTGATCAAAAAAGCTATCTGAGCTAAATCAACATAAATTTTTGGCAAAATCACAAAAAAAGACCTTGAAAATAGAAAATTTCCAAATAGGAACCCATTACAACATTAGTATGGGTTTTGACAACAATTGATAAGCAAATGACAATAATTTTTGTGAGTATGTCCTTGTATGCAACTTTTCAATTTTTAAGGTTTTTTTTTTGTGATTTTTCCTAAACTTTTTGTTGGGTGAAAGGAAAACAGTAAAACATTGAAGGGAATGAAGCAGATGCTTGAATAAATTAACCAATGTCAAAGCTTCTATAGGCAAACGGCAACTGGAAAAGGGCTAGAATATATCAACAAAGATAGGGTGGAGAAAAACTGAGATGAGAAGGTGTTAACATGGCCCACTTCTGACTTATTCAACAAATCTGAATATTAAACAATAATTAAATAATTGATCCTTAAAGCACATGACTTGAAGCGACACTCATCAGTTTTAACAAATAACTAAGTTAACAAATTTTATTAATAATAAGATAGAGTAACAAAGGAACTTACTGAGAGCTTGAGTCTTTCGGCGCTTATCGGGAGTAAGAAACACAGTAGAAGGAACAACCTTAGCAGGGCCACAAGTATAACCAGGACCAGGAGCAAGGAGAGTGAAGTTCTTAGGCAACTTAACAGTCTTATTAGAAGTACCAGCTTGGCCAACACTGACCTGAAAGGAAGAGATGGCCCCAGCAGGGTCCTGGCCCCACGCAGGGATGACCCCACCTTTGCAACAGTTTGTGAATTGCTGGTTGTAGGGTACCCCAGGAAGGAAGTCCACCACTGTTGGAGTCTTCTTGCAGCAGTGAGGGACATTGCCTTTGAACTTGGAACAGTCTCCTTGCTCTGTGGTTTGAGCTCCAACCATTGACCATATCACTTCCTTCTTTGCCCATGACCAACCCAAGGTCCAGCCTGGGTTCATTATGTGACGGTACATTTGGAAGTTGTGCATTGTTACTGTTGCCTGTTTCGTCATTTTGTAACTACATATAAATTATACATACACAAACCATATAGTATGCCACACGTATGAAGTAAACGTGACGTCCAGGAGGAGAGAGAAAGAAAGAGATATAGGGAGCCCCATTTGACATGTGGGGCCACCCAAACCTGTATATCTATTTTTTTCGCCCTCTACCTTTTTGGTTTTAGGCCTAGAATGAAATGTATTTGGTACATGGGTTTTCTCAAGAGAATGACTGAAATTTTATAGTCATTTTCTAATGAACAGTTGACACTAAAGAAGAGAAGCTGTGCGATGCTCTTCTGAATCACAGCATCGCTCTGTAGTTACATGAGTGTCAATTTGTCTGATCATTTTAAGTGAGTGAATGACAAAAGTATCTTCCAAGAAATGAAGATATACAGGAGAAAAAGTAAACAAGAAAAGAAGATCCAGTTTAAACTTTTGGTTTTAAATGATATGACATATATGTACAATGAAGACAGTCATATAACTTGAACTGGAAAAACGATGGTATGGAGTATAGACCTAAAAATAAGTAGTCATGTATCACTTTTTTTTTTTCCCAATCCACTCTGTTTATTTTTAAAACTTCATTTTGTTTTACCGAATTGACATATAGCCAAAGCTTCCCTCATACTACAGGAAAAATTCCTGTTATTCTCAAGTCTGAATCATACAGAACCCCCAGAAAAAATGGAAAATCGAATTAGTTGGTTCCATCTTCTACAGATTCATACGAATAACATTGACATTGGATCTATATCAGGTGACTGGGTCTATGTATCTAAATGAATTTTTTTTTTTTTTTTGGAAGTACTTACCACATAACCATCAGCTGTCCAAGACATGACATCCCATTTGATCGTTATATTTCCATTTGGATCCAAAGGATCATAAGCCCCTATAATGAATTGACCACAAACCATTAATCAAACACCTAATAGACATCAGAAGAAAACGGAAAGCCCAGCAAATCAACAAAAAACAAAATGACGAGTCTTGCATGTATGTATCACCTGCATGGTAAGAGAAGAAAAGAAGAAAAGAAAAAACAGAGAGAACAAGAAGAAGCCTCATTGTCGCAGTGATGAGTTTTGAAGAATCATGAGCTGTTCTGCAGATCAGAGAGATATTATTATTAACATGGCTTTATGGGATGAACGAGCGTTGTGTGTAGTAAAGAAGAAGAAGGTTGAAGTTGAAGCGAATGTATGTTGAGAGATGGCTTAGGCTTACCTAATGGTTGTTAGATAACTTAGCTGGAGATTTTTAATTCGATACAGTGAGTGAGTGTGAGTTAGAGATATTTATGTCTGACTTATAATTGCCATATTTTGAAGTTAACGTCCTCCCGCACCAGAATAGGCGGCATCTGTAGAGTAAATTTAACATTAACACAGTAAGGTGGCCTGTCATGGATTAGGCTTACTAAACATAACAGACCACTCTAACCATTTATATAATATATATTTGGTAGTAAGAAATTTCTACGATGAGCAAAGTACATTAAGATTAAAGCGGGTTTCACAATTCAAACAGTCCGATTTCAATACACTTTTATGGGCTAGCGGCCTCTAATGTGCATTCCTATAATGCTCTTGAATGCCTTTTAAAATGTCCTAACTTTTTAAATATTATTTTATTTCTTTTGATCGTTAGGTTTTACGTAAAATAAATGATGTTTTGATATCTTGTAGACGTAAAATGGTGCAGTTTTGATTTTTTTTTTTTATGATCTTTCACAAAAAAAATTGCACAATTTTAAAGATTTTTTAAATCATAAAAAATTAAAAACTGCACTACTTTCTACCAATAAAATGTCACACATTTTATGTAGAATATAATAATTAAAAGAAACAAGAAGAAACTTTTGGAAGGGTGGAGCATCGCAAATTAAAGAGCATTAGAGAAAGGTACATTAGAGGTCTCGAATCCCACTTTTATGAGATATGAATTACATCCCTATTCAGGTAAAAAAAAAATTACATCTCTATTAATTGAAACAACTTTTTATATTTAATTTCAATAGATTAAAATTTCATATATATTTTTATATTTTTTGAAGAGTGATTTTTTTAAGTTTTTACTCAGAATATTAATTTTTATTATGTTGTAGATTTTTAGTGTAAAAATCCTAAAATTAATACACACACGCAATACTTACCCACACCCAAAATTTGGATTTTTTTTTCCCTATCAAGGGCAAAATTTTTCATCAAATTCAATATGATTGTATGCGTGATAGCATCTAACATATTAGAAATATCAATGAAACTAATTATTGAAAGTGCTCAGGATACTTTTTTTTAGGTTCTAGAATCTATTTCTTAGTTCAAGATCCCTCTTAATAACTGGAATCAAGGAATTAGTGGATCTGTTCTGTCTAAAATGGGAATGGGCTAAGGAACCGAGGTTGAAAAGATTAATAAATAGAACCATCTGATTTGATTCATTATCAATAGCTAAGAGATGATCATCTTAAAGTAATCCTTTTGTATTGTCTAGGTGTAATATTACAAGAGGACTCTTAGCGTTGAGCAATAGGAGCAAACAACAAAGATTACCTTTTTCATATTTTACATGAATAATAGAAATCAGCATGATGATCTGTCCCAATAATAGCACGAGCCACCATGCTAGAACAAGGTTCTGAATTCAAATGCAACTTTACATATAAGTAAGCGTGAATGTTTTTAAATTGATTGTAATTAAAGGCTAAATTTTATATATATCTCTGTGTGTGTGTAATGCTGCAAAAAGAAAATGACGAACTGTCTCTTTACGAGAGTTCCCCCTATGGTTGTCATGAAGGGAAGGCATGAGTTTGAAGCAAGCTAGGAAACATGGTAGTAAGTTATTTTCCTCTTCTATTTAATTCGTTTTGTTTTATTTTCTTTTCAGAAATAGATATAAGTCACAATTGCTGCCTCAGCTACATAAAGATAAGACCTTCAATGCTCAAAACTGAAATTGTTTAAAGATGTTGACTCTCACAGTAATCAAACAAAAATCAAATAAATTGTACATACTCTTATTACACTTTTATTAAAATTGTGTATTAAAAAAATAAAACTAATCTATTAGTCTTTATAATTTCACCTGACTTTTAATTAAATCCCTATATTTTCTTTGTTATAGGATCCTTGTAGTTTTTTCAATCATGGACAGTAGCCCATGTGCTCATAATTTGTTAACTAAGATTGATGTAGATGCTATCTAAGAGAAGTTGTCACAAGATAGTGAGATAACTGTAAGTTATTACAAAACGTTATCATGCTCACAATTGTCTCTTTGCATCTATATGTAACCTATAATATCATTTATTTTGATTTTATTTAAGTACATGTGGAAAAATTAATGTAGGTGTATGATGAGTAAGATCCACATTGTCAACTATTCACGTCGTACCAATATATATGCATATAAGGATTTAATTACTAAAAATACAAAATGAAATAACTTTTGGGGGAAAAAAAACAGAGAGAGAGAATACTGGCTTTTTGGGTCACCAAGTAATGGGCTTACTTAGCCCACCTAGTACAGGATGACTCATTATTGAGCCGACCCATTCCAAAGCACAAAACGAATATTATATTTAGGGAAAACCATATTGAAGGTACCTATACTTTCTCTCAATTTTGGTACCTATGTGTTTTTTTTCCTTTAATTAAACATTTAATTTTATCTTTTTAGCAATATTAGCTCTTATAACTTTGTTCTATTGATATTTTTAGTCTCTACATAAGGATTAATGATGTTAATAGAGGAAAAATAAAGATTTAGTTAAGAACAAAAAACACATGGGTACCAAATTGAAAATTAAAAAAAAAGTATAGGTACCTCCAATATGGTTTTCCCTTATATTTATACTGACGCATGTACTCTCTCTCTCTCTCTCTGTGGCATGACCATAATTGGCTCTATTTCTTGCATGTTTATGCATTTGATCACACAGTATGACCCGTTTACTTATGGCCTGTTTGGTTCTTACTTAGAATATTTTTATGAAATGGGATAAATATGTTATACTACCTCCGGTCCTAATTATAAGACCCAGTTGACTTATTTGAGGAGATTAAGGAAGTAAGTTAAGTTAGTTATTTGTAACAAATAAGTGTTATCATTCCTAAAATATCCTTGCTAATTAAGTGTATTGGCTAGAACTATCATTATTATAAGAACTATCTTGGGAAAAAATACATAAATATGAGAGATAAAATGGATTGGGGTCTTATAATTAGGACCAAACAAAAAGTCAAACGGGGTCTTATATTAAGGACCGGAGGTAGTATATGTCATAAAAATAAATACTTCTATTTAATTAATTTGATTAAATTAATAAAGTTAGATTAGTCAATTATAATAAACATGACTTGCTTTTTTAAAAATATTTTAAACATCTTTCATAATATCTTCCTTCCCTCCCTCTTACTTGATTATGTGAGAGTATCAGTAAAGGTGACTTGAGAAAGACTAATAAATATGATAACTAGGTCTTACATTTAGTATTACAATCTACTCCACAATTAAGTCATATGTTAAGGATTGGAAGAATAGATTTTTTTATTTAAAAAAATTTTGTGTTTGGTTGAACAAGAATACCCGTAATATTTATTAAAAATTTTCATATTCTTCCATGCATGGTGAAATGTTTATTATTGCTTTTAACTAGTAAAAATGTTATTCACATATATTTAACAATATATCAAGACATTAATTCTTTTTTTGAATTTGTAAATATTTTGACCATGAGTTATGGGTTGTCTGTATTATGTTGCGCAGGGCCTTCCATGTTTGTTAGATTTTTTAAGTCAAAATACATGGAATCTCCTTCATTTTTAGGTCAATTATAAATGAACCACTTTTAAAAGTGTAATATCCACCTTCTTGTGAACATTGAAATTTAGGAAAGAAAGAGCCAGCTTTTATTATAAATTTTCAAACTTGAAAGATAGAGGGGCCAAGGTGGCAGGGAGAGCAGGGTGTATGCAGCTTCTTATGAACAATGAAATGTGAGCGAATTTAGAAGAAGTCACTACTGTTTGCTAGTGAAGATAATACTAGTAATAAATCTTAAAGAAATATTGATTCGTAACTTTACTTCAGGATAATTTTTTTGTAATCTATGAATAGCAATTTCATATTATTTTTTCCCTATTACAGTTGGGTCTCTCACTTGACATCTCTTTTCTGTGCTTTTTACATAAACTTAATTTTATTCTCAACAAAAACAGAGATTTTTTTTCTTGTTTTCACTAGGCATATGTATCCTCCTATTATAAGCAATTATATTCAAAAAATCATTAGGCACTAGATGCCAGCACTTCTCCTAACAAAGATTCAAACGTTAATTCGCTACGTTGTGAAGGACTAGCTCAATTAGACCCAACCTTCATTCGTATAAGAACGGAGACTTTTTTTCCTCTACTACAGGTAAATATCTTTTTATTGAAAGTAATTCTATTTAAGATACTATCAGATATTAAATATAAGCATTTCTCTTGGTGAAAGTTTAAATCTAGATTTGTCATGTTATAATTATGAAAAACTAGGTTTTTCAGCTAAATCCAATCCCAATCGTAGTAGAAACTTGGTTTTTTAAAAAAAAAAAAACCTTTCTAGCAAAATTTAAGCTATTTCAGCCCATTTGTTCATGAGGGCCAGTTCTTCTGAGAGAGTTGGGCCTGGCCTTTGTTCTTTTTGGATTTGCTCTCATCAGAATGCGAAACAGATTGGTTATCAATTTACGGAAGGGAAGTTTTACGCTTTTACCTAAGAGGATTTCATCTTAAATATAAGCTCTTATCTCTTTTTGCCTTTCCAGTTTAATTTTTGGGGAATTTTTTTCTCATCACATTGAATTTTGGTTATTATATTATAGGATTATTTTTGAAAAATGTCACAGTTCTTTACATATTAATTGCAAGTAAACCCCTCTCCTACTTTGTTTTAGATCCTACGGATTAATTAAGATCAATTCATTTACAACATCAGATGGAACGTCAGATTAGTGCATGAGAAATTCATTCACGATTATGAGTTATCGGATGCGCGAGATAAGATATTTGGATCTTTCGCCATTATTATTTTTTTAAATCCTTTAAGTTTGGAAAACAAAGCTTCTTTTGTTTAAAAAAAACAAAAAAGTTTCTCAGGAATAAAATTTCCGAGTTTGAAAGTGTCAAGTGATCCGAAAATGCTTGATCCAATCACTTTGACTTCAAATATGAGCACAAAATAACTTTAATTTTGATATTAAAGACAGATTGCAAAAGTTCAATCGTTCCCAGTTATACTATTACAAAGAAACAAATGAAGAGCAGAAAAAATCCAAAACCATATATAAATAAGTACTACAAGAAAAAGGTGCCCGAACCAGAAGAATATTCTTCGATAAACAAGTACTTCAAAAAACTTATATAACAATTCCATAATTCCATAATTAAAATTAAAAACAAGTTGAAGACCCAGAATGTTCTTCTATGTGGCATGGTTAACGAAATCTTTCATTACACATTTTCACTGCACGTTGCTGATTATTCCTCAGCTTACGAACCAAAAGGAGATATACTAATCAAGTAGACTTGTCTATTTTTCTCAATCCAAACTAGTATCTTTTTAGTCAGGCAAAATCTGGAACAAAGAAGTGCAAAACCAAGACACATCAATTTGTAAGAAGATTTTAAATTTGATCAGTATTGATCTATACTGGGCAATAATAAGGCATACACAAAAGCTCTATAACCTCAGATTCATATGACCCTCTCCTGTGATCTGTACCTCCATCGAACAAAATCAAAAGAAAGCAACGCCCTCGACCACTGTATTTTATTTAAATCTCTACTCACTCAAAGCAGCAAGTTTAAAAAATAAATTGCAGCCAATAATGCTGCATTAAGTGATACCCAAAGCAAGTTTAAACAGGACAAAAACAGTAACACTACATAAATAGATAGCACTTGTAAGTAACGAGGCTGTTGAAAGTTAATCCAAACTGATTTATGCCTTTCCATTGGGGAGAGATCCTTTGGCAGGAGGGTTAAGCTCATCCCAAGCTTCAATCCAAGTGACCATGGCATCAGCCAGCTTGTCGAAGTAAGGATCTACCTTGGAGAGCTTGTCCTTCACCTGCTTGGCGAGTTCAATGTAGCACTTTTGCACAGTGGTAGCCTCTTTTGGGAGATTAGCATTTTGGAAGAATGGGATGATCTCTTCCTGCCAGAATATGCCTTTGTACTCTTTCCTCAGGTTTACAAATGGATTGCTAGCCTTGCTGTGATATATATAGGGCAGACCCGTTTTCACTCCTAATCCCAAATGATCACAGATCACCTGAACAAACAAACAACCAAAATTTGCATATCTTAGAGTCGTGGTTATTTTCAGCTTTTTTTTCTTCCACGCTTATAGGTTGAGTTTCTCACTATATCATGAACATAAACAGTGAAAAACTGAATGGAAATGCAAAACAGTATATGGAATCACAGAAACAAAAAATAAACCAGAGACTAATTGGAAAGAAAAGATACAAAGACTCACCTTGGTGCACCAGCCAGCCCACATGTCATCGTAGCGTCCGATAGGCTGTCCATCACCCATGAGACCAAAGTACATGGCTGGTCCAATGAGCTCACGATCAAATGCCAAGTTCATTCCACACATGGGGAACAGAGTTCCCTTTGGTATGGTCAAGACCGCATCCACATACCTTACAACCATAACGATGATACTCAGATTCAATCTCTAGTAATATATTGTAGAGTACATAGCCAAATTTCAAGTGTCAAAACTCTCGAGCATACCTAGTGTTTCTCTCTAGAGGCTTCACAAGTTGTGTGGGTGCATCATAGTCAGGGATGTTAAGCCAGAGGCCGTGAGAAACAGCAGTTGGAACACCTTCACGAAGACTGAAAGGGTAGCCACGAACAAAATCTGCACCCTCACGGTAAGGATCATATAGGGTGTTGAAAAACAAGGGAGTGGATGGACAGAGAAGGTTCTTGATATGCTGTTCGAGTGCATTGATCTTCTTCCCAGAAGGATCGCTAGCAACCTAAGCCATAAAAGCAATAGCCACATACATTAGAGGACTTTTAGAATTATAAATCCTTGGACTTTAAGTAACAGAAGAAATAGCAAGTTTAATAAATCAATGAAATCCTCAAACATCAAGATATGCACCACGAGTATTACCAGTCATGTCAATAGTAGATCCACCACTGGGATCTCAGAATTCCATCAGATGCAAATATGCAATCCATTATTTACCAATATAGAACGAAGACAGAAGAAATTCCAATCTTTAATTCCAAAATGAATGTAGAAATGCAAACCGATGAAGACAGAGTATCTATGTTTTTTAAAAGACATTGATCCCAAGAGTGGTGGGTCCTACCGGAAGGTGGATCCCACTGTATCTTACATACACTATATATCTCTGTCTCAAATGAAAGCAACTAATTTAAATTAATTCAAGTAGAAAGGCATCTGAAAAATATTCGCAGGTACGGAAAAAATTGCAGGTTTTAGTAATGAAGACAAAGTTCACAGACAGTCTGTCAATACAGAGACGAATTTCAAAAAACAAAAAACAAAGACAAAACCAAAACAAAATCATCACGCATATTTCACTGCAGTACACAGTAATTTTATCACATAAATTGAACAGTGCGAATGGATTACCTCTACGGTCAGAACCAATAAAAAAACAAGAACAATAATTCATAATCATAACAACACGGAGATCCAGAATCGAAGGCGCCATAAATCATCATCAAAGAGACGAAAAAAGAGAACTCACAAAGCAATCATCGTCTATGGTGTAGATATACTTCTTCTTGGAGACCATATAACCGAAGCAGCGGCAAGCGGAGTCCTTGAAGGAGATGCAGGAGGCCTTAGGACCAAGGATCCGATTGATGTCATTGCGATTGTAGAGCTCATAATCGAAGCCATCAGGGACGCTAATGGTCTTGGTAGGGTCACCGTCCTGGACGATGATGAGATGGTAAGGCTGGAAGAAGGGCCTCCACATCTCAAGGAAATCGAGATTCCTGATCGTCGGAATCACGATGTCGAGCTCATCCTTGAGCAGCGGCGTCGGCGCTATAGAAGCATCAGCCATAGTTGCAGAACAGAGAGAAGACAGACAGAAGGAGAGAGTGAAGGAAGAAGAATAAGAGGCGCCTCAGGTTTGCTGGAGGAGGAAGAAGGGGGGGAGATTCAAAAGGACTATAAGAAGGGGGAGGAGACGATGGAGTCACGTGCGAGGGAAGGGCCAGTCACGTGCGAGGGCGACGTTATCGGCACGGGGGATGGGTTGATGGAGAGACGTGTCGGAACGATTAGGCAACGCTGACTCCTTCAAAATATGCGCTCCCCGTGGTCTTTGAGATTTAATTGGTAGGTCAGTGCTCACTACCAATGACAAGAAGTTCCAATAAAAAAGGATACAATGGAATTTGATTGCATATTTGTTATTGTCTTCTTGATTTTTGTATTAAAAAATAATATTCCTTTCAATAAATCTCGTTAATAAAAAAATTATTTAAAATTACATAATAAAAAATTACACTCCCTTCATTTCTTATGAAGAAAGATTTGTTCAAATCGCATTAATAAAAAAGATTAGCTAAAATTGTTTAGAAGCAACAAATATGTAAAAAGTATATAACATTTTGGATAATACTTATATCAAATTTCTTAAATAGGGCTGGTCCCAAAAAAAAATCTTAAATAGGAGCATATAATATATAAATAATAAACTATATAGACTAAAGAAACTAATTAAAATTAATTCAAAATAATAGACATGTAAAAAATATGTTTTCTTTTTTAAAAATAATCTTATTTATGAGGAGAGAGGGAATGAGTAGAAAAAGAGGCGTGTAAAAGACCATTGATGCGATAATATAACATGTAATTAATAGGGTAAAAATGAAAAAAGTTAATTAAGATTTTAAATATATTTTAAATTTATTTTGTAAATAAAATCAGATCGCCTTTAAAAACTCTATCTCATTACATATAAGATCGAAAGGAGTAATTTCTTAACATTCTTCCCACTTTCCAGGAATTATACAGGCTTCCTCTTTATTCTCGAAATGAAAGATACTACTAATTTTTTCAAACACATACGAATTTAATTGAAATAAAAGATTGAGTCACACAAAATTTTTTATATATTTTTTTTTACTAGGTATAGGTATCCTTCTATTAAAAAAATCATATTCTAATCGTTATAGAGCATTAAATGTGAGTTTTACTCTCACCAAAAATTTAAAGTTTAATTTGCAGGAAACTAGGAACTACTTCTCCTTAATTTATTTAAAAGTCACAGGAGTGTGCTCGTAAGTTCCGTTGGCCCAGTGATCACAATGGGACCTGGTTACTCCGAGTTTAGGCAAGTCAGACCGAAAGGTCGAATTAGTATTTCCTGTATCTCTAAAGAAAAGAGTTGGTAAAATAATTTATTATAATCCTAAATACTAAAATATTCTAATCATAATTTTGTCCATTAAAATTATGTAACCTTCTATTCTAAATATAATATCTAATTTTTAATAAAATTTGCACTAAAAATTAGATCTTATATTTAAAATAAAAATAATAATTTTTTTTAAACTCTTCCTATTAGTTGCACTTATTAAAGACATTTTCTGTCAAAAGAGTAGTTTTTATGTAAATTATTAGGAGTATATTATGAAAGCTAATAGAAATTTTTTACAAATAACAAACTTAACTAATTTTTTTTATTGGTCAAAAACAAATTTTTTTAAGTTTTACAAATTAATCATCCAACTCCTATATTTAGCATCAATAAAATATAAAATAATATTTTTATAATTTATAAAATTAAATAATTGGAGACATATGACAAATAATATTAAGGGAATATCATTAAGGGACAATTGATGTCATTTTATTTCAATTCAGTCCCCCAAAAAAAAAAAATTTTTGGCAGTATCAAGGGACTGAAGTGGAATTGTGTTTTGATGGTAAATAACTAAAATTTCCTTAGTTTTTTCTTTTACAAACACACGCACGCACTTTAACAACTAAGAATTATAAAATAACAAGTATTCTTATGAAAATTATAAATCCTAATTTACATTATTATAATTATAAGAGTTGATACAAAGTTTACAAGTGTTCATTAATGAGTTTATAAATATAGATAAATATTTTAACAATACTAAATATGATTGAAGAACTTGACCTAATAAATATAATATCTGATTAAGAATTTTAGGCACCCTTTCCGTGGGAAACTGATATGTGAATACAAAAGTTTTGCTGCATAATGTTTCGTCCCAACTCCCAAATACCACAGGTTTTTTTTTTTTTTGGTTATTATGGACGTTTTAACAAAAATTCTGTATTTGCTCAATGTACTCCTGATCTACTTGATGCATAGTGGTTCTAGTTGGGAAAGAAAGCAATTCAGTTTAGATGCATCCTTTCAAGTTTTAATTAAATTAAAGAAATTGTTTTTTTTTCACATTCTGGGAAAGAAATCAATTCAATTTAATTTGATGCATTCTTAGTTATTATATAAAATGCTTACTTTACAAATACAAATAAGATAATACCCCTAGCCTAGATTAATTATTCTGGGTTTTTATTCAAGGTAATGGGTGTTCTTTCTCCTAGCCTAGATCTTTGAGAACAATTTTGCATTATCATGCTCTTTAAATATGTGTTGGACATAGGCCTTTTCATTTTTCCTTAGTTTGCTAGGAAATTTTGGTACTTATTATAATGAGTTAAAAGTGCCTGTGAGAATTTTGGTAGCCATTTCTTTTCTTGTTAATATTCACCTTGAATTTTTTTTTTAAAGATGTATAGAACAGTGCTGAACTATTTTCAATTTCTATATACGTTCCATCTCCTAAAAGATTATGAATGATGAATCACTGGACTATTGCATCTTGCTTTCTATGTCATAATCAGACTGGGCTAATTTTTAAGATTTTGTTTTTAGTTTATCAAAATAAATTATAAAATTATAATCAATTGACAACACAATGTAGTCGATACAAATGGTTAAAAGGTGCCAATTAAGTGGAAATTATGACAGTTGACTTTAAATTTAATAAAATTAAATTTTGATATGTTGATGTTATAAAATGTCATGAATCTATAATTCGATATATAAAACAAGTGCAAAAATAAAATTCAAAGAAGTTGTCGAAGAAATGAGAATTTTCAAACTCGCTTTTGTGGTGGAGTCGTTATGTGAAACGAGTGAGTCAACGAGAAAAGTCGCCGGCCTTCATAAATCGCGATCCCGGGTCAGCAATGGCCGATAAATCTTGGCTTTTGACCACAAAGAGTACAGAAACACATGATGTGACATTTAATTCATACTTGCGCAAAATATATTTGAAAAATATTATTATTATTATTATTATTATTATTATTATTATTATTATTATTATTTGAAAAATCATGGAAGCAACACTGCTATCTCCATTTAAATATTTTATCAACTACACTTCATAATTTTCATTTAAAAAGTTGCTATTATTTTTCAATTTTTAAATTTGTTTTTAGCATGAGTTGAAATCCGATTTCAATATTCAATACCATTTTTATTTTTGTTAATAAGAAAAATTATGTTTCATATAATCACAAGTGATTAGTTATGGTGTCTTCTTTGTTAATACTATACTCCATGCTAACCTGAATGTAAAAATTAATAGAAGTTTGTTATGATTCTAAATATAATATTTAAATTTATTTTATTTCTTAAATTTTTTTTTTCCTAAACTCATTTTATTATATGATGGGGTTATTGTTATATGACGAAGCTAACCTCACTTTTTGGTCTGTCCATGTTAAAGAAGTTTTCTATTACTATCAAATAGCAGTTTCCATTTTCGAATGCAAATAAAAAGAGGTATTTTAAACAAACCGATACGTATACGTTTTAAATAATCAACTCAATTAATTTTCTTAATATTTACTGGTTATCTAACTTTCGTATTTATGACTTGAGTAATATTTTTTTCAAAATATAATCCGTTTCAAATGAAATAAATTTTCTTTATTCAATAACAAAAGTGATTAATCACATGAATCAATTAGTACAAAGTTTTTGTCTTATCAAGAAAAAAAATAGTACAAAGTCTGGGCATGGGGACCCATTTATATCCGCTAAAATGAGGGCAACTTCTTCAATATATCTTTTCTCATTAAAAAAAATTGAACTATGGATCTTAATTACCCAAGAGATGAGTCTTTTTCACTCAATAAAATCCATATTTATTTTTTTTCTTTTTCCTTTTGAATAAATATGGAGCAAACAGGCAAGAGATCTATAGGACTAATCAAACTTCTAATATAATAAAGTGTAGATTATGAGGCGGCTTTTTCACTGAAAGTGTTATAAAGCGGAGAGAATGGCGCAAGAATTTGCGTATATTGTGCGTTACTTTCTGAGTCAAATGAATTTGACTTAACTCTCCACATTAATTATAATTAGATTTGATTCATTGTCATGAATGTACACGAGGAGTATAATTCACTTATGATTCCATTTAATACCTTTTCCAGATCTATGAAGGTTAGTTGTAAATTTGAAACTTTGGATTCAATCCTAATCAAACTTTCCACTCCTCTGATTAGAAGAGGATTTGCATTAATTAATTAATGAGAATATTTATTTTTAAGCCATTATTCTTGATTTAATATTAAACATACTACAGATCATGCCCTGTATCTGTGTATCTATGCGTATTCAATAGTAGTTTGGGCAGAGGTTCCAAACGGATCTGACAATAATAGATATATTAGTGAGGGAGACTAAGATAATACTGGGTTAAGATGAAAATTTATTCCAAAAGTATTTACTTAAGAGTGTCGGACATCTAGAAGTTTTTTTTAAGCCCAAATTTGTCTTGAAAGTTTACAATGTAACAATATTACTCTCTATCATTAAAAAAACTAAGGTTGATCGTTAAAACAATAGTGTTAACCATTGATAATTTTAATGATAGGGACAATATTACTACAATTTTAAATTTCTAGGGATAAATTTGTACCCAAGAAAAAAATCGGATTGCCAACACTCTTAAGTAAAAAATTTTAGGCAAATTTGCACTTTAACCCTATATTACTTTCTCTATTACTACAAAGTGAATCTTATATTTAGAACTGAAAATATTATAAGATTTAGTTTGTAATTTAAACTACAAATTAGATCTTATATTAATGACCTAAAATAGTAATATTTTAATATAATACAAACCCTAATAGTAGTTAACATTCTTTCTAACAGCTCATAGAAAAGTAAGGCTAAAGAATCTACCCGTCTCTTTTCCAAGAGATAGGTTGAGCATCCAAGAATTTTTAATCAGTTATGAGTACTGCTGATGAGTCTATAATTTAAATTCTTCACATGAGAGTCAAAACTTAGGCCGATCACCATTTTTTTGGTACTTAGGCCGAACTTTTTTTTGGTACTTAGGCCGATCACTTTAAATAAATAAATTTATATGATTTTATTGTGCTGCGAGTTAGGCTTTGGCGGTTTTAGACTTGACTGAATCTGTTCAATTCAAGCTCGAATCTAAAATGTGACAATTGCTTCAAATCCGGCATATCATCACCTTAATTTGTCATTAAGTTACATATATTGCACTTTCTTCTATTTTATTCAATTTTTTATTTTTTTCGTAAAAATGACTGCATACATATTAATATGAATAATAACAGATACAATACGAAAGTATTCACCCCTTTTCGATAATAGAGGGGTAAGGTTGACTATGAAATTTACAGGACAAAAATAAAGAGCTATAAAATTTTAATGTTATAAAGGTGCGCAATATAATGCGTCTCGCGCGTTATCCTAAGAGTGTGTTTAGTATGAGGGATTTGGGAGGGAGGAGAGGAAAGGGGAGGAATTTTAATCATTTCCTCTTATTTGGCAACACACAAATTTTAGGAGGGGAGGGAAAATTTTAAAAACTTTTCCCTCACCTCCCCTCCTCAACCTTCCCTTCAAAATTGAGAGGATTTGGAGGGAAAAGACAATATTTTGCCATATTGTGACTATTATGCCTATATTTTGTCATCTTGTGACTATTATGTCTATATTTTGTCATGTTGTGACTATTATACCCATATCTTAAATAAAATAAGAGTAAAATTGTTCATATTAAAATATTTTTCCCTCCTCTCCCCTCTTTTTATAAATCCAAACAAGATAATATTAAAATCCTTCCACTCTCCTCCCCTCCCCTTCTCTCCATTAAAATCTCTCCCATCCCCTTCCTCTCAGCCAAACATACCCTAAGGGTAAGGTAGTCTTCTTATGTTGGGGAGGTGGAGGGCTCTATTTCTCGCAGGGTCCATTTGACCTTCCGTCCGAATCGAATTACGTAGTTTAAAACGTTGACAAAAATTAGCTAAACAACCGAATTACGTAGTTTAAAACATTGAGTAAAATTAGGTAAGTGTAATAAATATATAAGAAATGTAATTTTTCTAAACATACCCTTAATTAAAAGAGACAAGATAATTGATCTATAGACATGTAATTAAAATGAATTAAAATTCTAAACGTGCAAAGTGTAACTTATAAATGCCTGTTTTTGGTTTAGCGATAGCTCCTCAAATACATCCGTCTGAGTCCTAGGGCTTTTGAGATGAGATAGAGCCTGTTTAGATTGGCGATAAAATAAATAATTTATTTTTAATTTGATTTTTAAATAATTAAATTTAGTAAAAATTAGATTAGAAAAAATGATTTATGTTTGTATTGGATTTTATAAAAATTAGTTTCAAATAAGTAACTTTATTAAGTCTCATCTAAAATTCAACAAATTTTCAATTTTATCCTTATTTAATATAAATTATAGATTATGAAAACAAAATCAACACAATAATAAATAAAGCAAAGGAAAATATTCTCTCTCTACTTTATAAATAAGACCAAAAAAATTTTCTTTTTTCTTTATCTTATAAATAGAACCTAAGAAGTAATATTTAATTTATTCGCTCTTCATTGTTTAACTTTTTCTAACCATGGTAGTAAACTTTTCAAAGGGGGTGTTTGGGTTAACTTTTCTTCTCTCTCCACTTTTCTAACACCAAAGCATTAAATTTTAGCTTTTGACTTAATCCTACGATTTTGAGACAAGCTCTTAACTTTTTAAACTATTCCAAACAGAATCAAACATGCCAAAGTACTTTTAACCTTTAAAGAGTCTATTTGAATTAGTAATTAGAAAAGTAGCTTATTATCTATTTAACTTTTTAAAAAGTAAAGTTGGGTAAAAATTAAATTAGGTGCCTGTTTGGGTAAGCATTTGCTGATCCAAACATGGCTTAAATTAATAGATAAGGCTGATTGAAGATGGTATGATGTTTGGCGGGGCTTATAATGTATTGGGTTTATTGGATTTTAAGTTCCCTGAGCGGTTGGAATAAGCTAGAAAGAGGGAGCTTATTTTTCAATTTGAAGAGCTTATAGCCGTTCTCCAAGTGTGTTCAATTTTTTTTCCCTCACCCATCTGCCTTATTCCCTCATGAGTTCAATTCTTTTTTCCCACCTTAGAGCTCTCCCACGACTGCTCTCTGCCGCCCAACGTCCTCCGTCGCCTCCTCTCTAGAACCAACGTCGGTGGTCGCCGTGAGCTCCGTCACGTCTCCTAGAAGTAATCAATTCCCAATTGCCCCCCTATAATTACCACTACCACATCACAATAAAATTTGAAGTCTCTCACAGACTTTGAGAGCCACAGCTAGAGATAGGGGGACGGAGGGACTTATGCTTAGATGGCGACACTGTAGAAATTCAAGCTCTTGACGATGCAATGCGGCGGCGTCTAGAGCCCCACACGAAGCCCCAGGACCAGCGTGCTAGTTTAGTTTCAGTGCCAAAAAACCACCTTGCGAATGCTTCTCTGCCGAAGTACCAATAGCCAATCACCTTGTCGGCGAGAGACGACCTTTCAACTAAAGCATGTGCTGGATTCGTCGAAGGAGGACGAGGAGTGAGGAAAGATTCGATGCGGACGAACCCACCGAAAGAATTGTTCAAAAGTCATTCTTTAATGTATATCCTATTCTTTTTAGGAAGAAAAATAATGGCAGTGAAAAGTTAAAGTGCGAAGGGAGTCAAAAAGAGAGAAGAGTGGGACATATTGGATTTGACTTGACATGGAAGAATGAATGTAATAACTGAATCTCTAAAGTTTCCAAATTTAATCCACTCATTAAATTTTACTTTTTTTTTAATATTATGTTAATTTATTTTTTTATATTTCATTTTATATTTAAAATATTTTTATGATTTTTTTTAAAGTTTTACAATTTAATTCACTCATTAAATTCGACTTCTTCATATTAAATTATTTTAATTTTATTGTATTATATAAAATTATTTTTTTTAATCATGTATCATTATTTATTAAAACTCATATCCATTTTGATCATTTTACAACCAAATTTACTTTTACTCAAACATAATCTAAACAACTTTTTACCAATCTCATTTTTACAAACTAACTTTTCTAAACTCCAATCCAAACATAATTCAACTTATCCAATTTCACTTTTTCAAAAGTCAAATTGATAATAAGTTCTTTTTCCAATCGCTAATCCAAACGGACCCTAAGAAATGTGAATTGTGTTTGGATTGAATTTTGTAAAAGTTAGATTGAGTAAATAGTTGTTTGGATTATAATTAAATAAAAGTAAGCTTAGTTTGTATAATTACAAAAATGGGTATGAGTTTTATTAAATAATAAAAAATAATTAAAAAATAAAGTTTACATAATACAATAAATTTAAATTATTTTAATATGAAGAAGTGAAATTTCATGACTGAAATATATTTTAAAACATTAGAGATATCATAAAAAATTATTGCAAATATAAAGTGAAACATAATTTGAATAAATAAAATAAATTAAAATTAAAATTTATTTTGGTCCCAAAATCAGATGCCCCTCAAATTTCTATATGAAAACATACAAATTCAGATGCTTGTCAAACATAAAGTCAAATTCATTTAAGCAGGGTTTCTATTTGAATAAACTCTCTCAAATTAACTTATGAAAACATACTTTTTGATCTGCCTTATGGTCCCAAGGTCAGATGTCCCAACAGCTCTCCCAAACAGGCCATCATTTTCCAAACCGGCTTATACTAAAAATAAGCTAATTGTGGCCCATAGAACGCTAATCCAAACAAGCAGAGAGTCTATTTGGATTAGCAATAGAAAAAGTAACTTATTTTTAATTTGACTTTTATGAAAGTTAGATTGGATCAAAGTTAAATTGGATAATGTGATTTATGTTTAGATTAGATTTTGTAAAAAGTAGTTTGTAAAAGTTAGGATATGTTTGGATTAGCAATGGTAGAAGTAACTTTTTTGCAATCTGACTTTTGCAAAAGTTAGTTAAGTGAAAAGTCAGTTGGTGTAATGTAATTTATATTTAGATTGACATTTGTAGAAAAGTCACTTTGACAAATTAAAACTTATTTGGATGAGAAGTAGAAAAGTAAATTTAGATGTAAAATAAATAAAAAAGACATGAGCTTAAAAAAATATATTATAGATATATAATTTGATAAATTTAAAAATATTATAATTATAAAAATAAAAGGAGTTAATATATTATTGAGAAAAATCTGCAAATTCTTAAACATATTTAATTAGATACATTTAATAAATAAATATATAAAATTACAAATAATGAAAAAATAATTAAAAATCAAAGGTAGCAAAAAATATAATATAAAATCTAATTTAATAAAACATCATTTATAAATTAAAACGCACAAAATATTTAAAAAAATCATTCAACATACCCACGCAGTGCAACAAGAGAAAGGAAGGGGGGGAGAGAAAGGAGAGAGGACTTGTTGGCAGAAAAAAGAAGAGGGTAAATATGAAAAGTAGTATAATAATGGGTTGCAAAAAATATGATGACATAAGCCAAAAGTCAGCCACTCAACGCAACCAATGTAGAAATAAGAAAAAATAGCTTCAGCGTTTGGCCATGTTAGGAAGCAAATGAGCTTCTCAGCTACCATTGATCCAAGCAATGAATTATCTCCAGATCACCCACCAACGCGTGTTGTGCAATTTCCTAGACACGTGTACTCTTCCAAACGGTATTCCAAACACGTGTTTAGTCTAGGTAAAGAGTTGTTTGAATTATAATTGAATAAAAGTAAGTTTTGTTTGTAAAATTACTAAAATGGATATGAATTTTATTAAATAATCAAAGACCATGGAAACTAAATTTAAATTATTTTAATATGAAGAAGTTAAATTGAATAACTAAAATATATTTTAAAACATTAGAGATGTTATAAAAAATTTTTGTAAATATAAAGTAAAATATAATTTTAAAAAATTCGAAATTATTTGTGCATATATATGTATACACAAGCTTGTGTTGCCAGCAGTAAGAATGAGAGAGAAGCATGAGACAAATGAGGGAGCAGAGAAAAGAGAGAATAATAAATAGTCCCACTAACTCATGGAAGCTTTTCAAAAACTCGATTACATAGAAGCTATAAATAGGGAGGAGAAAATTTTCCAAATTCCAAACTAACTAACTAAGAGCCCATACGTGCTTAAAGTTGCAAAAGCTACTTACTACTCTAGATCCAATCCATGACCCAATCAGGCTGAAAAGCTATTTAAACACCGTTTAGACGTGGCTCCAAACAAGCATGTTGGATTTGAATTCAAGATGGAACAAGTGAGTTTTTGCGGAAAAGTCACGGTGAAGCAAAAACCAAAATTTCCTACTTTTAGCAAAAGCCAATTAGCCACCATAGAAAGAGGAATGGAGAGAGGAAAAAAATAATGTCCATAAGATTAAAAAAAATCTTGAGAAGAGTCTTACTTTACTTTAATAAAAAAAAACAAAATTACTCCACAACACCTAATAATTATATGTGTATAAAAGTATCTAAAAAAGACAAAAATTAAATAATAAATTTTACATTATTCTTGCTAGTTAAATTTTTAATGTGGAATTTTTTTACCAACTTTTCCTAAAATTTAAGTATTTCAGTTTTTTTCTTAAGTTTCCCAATAACATTAGTAACTAGTTTTATTTCTATAATTTCAATTTTAACATTTCTCTTAGAATTATCACATTATACATGAAATAATCTTCCTAAATAAACCGATAAAGTTAACTAAATTTAACTTTTTTTATAGTAACTTGAAGAAATAACTTTTTAGAACCAAACTATGCTAACAACAAACTCAAATTATATCACAATTATATAAACTAACTTATTATATAATAATGTTATCTATGATGGAAAAGAGTAGCACCTAATCATACATCTTATCATGAATAAAAGAACTTTTATTAACTCATTCAAATGCAAACCATGTAATAAATGATCAATCTCATCCAATATGGTTATAAAACAAAGTATTATATAATCATAAATCGAAATAGTGAGAATTAAGTCTTAATTCAAATTTTATAATAAATTCATAATAAACAGATCACATGTGATCCTAGGCCACTAGCTAATGACCAGCATGCGTATCACAACAGAACAAATCAAAGGACACAAAAACATGATAATGCATGAATCAATTAAACTTAGTTTGTCCTAAGGCGGTAATATACAGAAAATAACATAACTCATAAATCTAGGAGACACTACAAATCGCTAATGTAACTTTACTTCTCATGAGCCTTCTTTAACATCCCTCCTCTAAAACTTTCACTTAAAAGATGTTAAACAAGAGGGATGAGATAATGTCTCAGTGACCAGATCTCTACTTATCACACACACTAGCATAGGCTAATGAGATGCTAGATGGGATACACAGAGTTAATAAATCAATAATCACTTATTTAACAATTAAACTCACAATGACCATATAAATCAAATATTTCTGCCAATCTCATGCAGCTAATAATTTCATAAGAGATAACATACTTTTTATTTATTCAAAAGATATAAATATCAATGAAGATTCCATGTCATATGCAATCCATGAATCTAAATCCACCCTTATATCTTCCTTATTTTTTGTTCTGCTGAATGGACCCATGGGCTAAATTCTTTTCATTTGACTGGCTACTCTCCCAAGCTCACCACACGAGTGATATGGACTGCCAAAAACCATAGAGTACGCTGTAGACCATGAGTCCCCTCTCAAAAAATTAGTGGGCTGTTGCAGTCCCTCGAAGAACTAATGGGATAATAATAGTGGCCAACCATAGAGCTACTTATGATGGCCAATACCACATTGCATGTATATATCTGCATACTCTAATCGTTTCCTCTCCCAGCTAAACTAAATGCACATGGTTCACAATAACACATTTCTATGCATAATCAACCAAATTCTAGAATAATATCTTATAGTCATAATCATTAAATTCTAACAACACAAATGATTTCAACTATTAGATATGATTAGTTTTGATGACGTCAAATAATAGAGCAAAAAATTTGCATAAATTATTTACCTCATATTTTGACTAACTATCGTATTTAATATCCTGTGTAGTTTCCTCAAGAAAAGAAAGAAGTTATTATGTTGAACTTTGAGTTGTGAAGAATGATCAAGAGGAAGAAGAAGAAGAGAGATTGAGAAAAGAAGAACTTGCAAGACTAAATGGAAATATCAAGATTCAAGTTCATAGATTTGATGTTAAAAGTTGCTATGCTCAATCAGAAGTTTGGATGGTTCAATCGGAAGCTAAAATGCACAAACCGGAAGTTATATAATCATATATTAAGTCACCCTTCATATAAACATGGAAAATAAGTTTCAAAGGTGATTTTCATAGGCATTTATCGATCACTTGATCGATCATCCACTTATCGATCAAGTTATCGATAAAACACATGCTCTATTATACTCTGTTCTTCATTTAGCTCTGATATAGGTTCGGTATTTCTCTAATATCTCTTAAACCACAAATCTGTTTGAAGTGAAACTTAATTTATATGAAACTAGACTCAGAACACGGTTCATGGACACCAAAATCAACTTCAAAGAGTTTCATATGAGGGAGATATGTTGTTCGAAACATTGAAGTAAGGATGTTAGGATTATAGTTTTGATGATAACAAAGTTAGATTAATTGAGTTAAGTATGTTGATCGATCATCTGATCGATCAAACGTTTATCGCTAAGGTTACAGATAATTGTTCAAGTGTAAATCAGTTTTATAGTAGGTATTTTGATCGAAGAACTATCCGATAAGTGGTTAATCGATAAAATGATCGATTATCGCTAACATGGAAATCACACAAGGTTACGGTTAATTATTGATCACTTGATCGATAACCTCAGATAAACAATCGAGTTACTGATAAAGAGAACCAAATCTGAAATGCATTTATCGATCACATGATCGATAAATCAGTTATCAATAACGAATTCGATAAGAGGTAACACTCTACTCGTTCTGTATATTAATTCTGTTATCCATCATATTTTCGATCATTTATTTATCGAACACATAATCGAACATTATGCTCTAACTCTCTGGATGCAGGAAGCCATCATAACTGCTGAATCGATAACATTATCAATCAGAAAGTTATCGATCACATGATCGATAATCAATGTTTTTATCTGCTCAAATTTAGTTTTTCTGCAACCAAATTATCGATAACATTATCGATAATTTATCTTGTCTGCATAATATCTTTTCACATAACTTGATCGATAAAGAGTCTAAGGATTGCTATCTTCACATTAACTTATGTTGAACCATTTTTTCGATCACATAATCGATCATTGACTTTTCGATAATATGATCGATCATCCAATTTCCTGAAACTCATGTTTTCACAAAACGTGATCGATAATTAGTTTCTTTACCTTACAGGATTAAATTTCTTTTCTCACTTTATCGATCACTTGTTCGAATATTCATTGATCGATCACCTGTTCGATCATTTCAGATAGTCTGTGTCTTTCACTGAATATATTCATACTCATGGTTTATCGATAACATTATCCATCATCTATTTATTGATCATCTGTTTGATCATCAATGACTGAAGTTTCATTTCTGTAACATTTGAATTATCGATAATCTGTTCGACCAACAAGTGCTCAATCACTTGTTCGATCATGGAACGATTTCCGTTTACTATGATAATTCTTAAAATCAATGATCCAACACTTGATCGATAATCATGTTGAACTAATTCAAAAACTTTCCCTCAGTTTATCGATAACCTGATCGATCAACAAGTAATCGATCACCACTTCGATTAAGCTTGTCCGGGATCTCTTTCTGATCTTTTTACAGATAAATTATTTCATCTAGAATCATTGTATAATCGAGTCATTTTTCTTCTTAGTTCATGACCAAAGCATACACCACAAATCTTTTACTTGTTCAAAGTTTAAAATATGCAGATCACTAAGAAAGACTGCAACGGCTCTTCAACGGGATTACGTAAAATGCAACCTACAGTGTCAGAAGCTCAGACTCATTAATGGCGGAACCGTTGAAACCGGCGAAACACGCAAACGGAGTCACAACGGCTAGAAGCTCTTCCGTCTAACGGCTACTTAACGATCTCAACTATAAAAGGTGCGAAGAAGCATTAATGAAGGATTATTGAATAGCGGAACTACCACCTGTGATTATTAAGCCTAGCATTCAATACTCTGTTTTCCTCAATACTACTGAGCGTCAGTGTTCATCATTAATTTCACTCTGTAAGAGAGTCGATAACTACTCTTCATTAATTACTATTGAGTGACACTCAAGAGTGTGGACTCTTGAGAGGGCTTGTATCCTTACGGGAGTAAGGGGGAGTGATTGAGCGATTCAATTACTGTACCGAGGCACCAAGAGCCCTGTTGATCTTGGAAGATAGTGAAATACTCAGAAGTGTTCTGAGGACTGGACGTAGGTCAAGTGGTTAAGACCGAACCAGTATAAATCTTGTGTCTTCCCTCTGCGGTGAAATCTCTCCTGACTCTGACTCTCTGTTTTCAATACTGTCTCGTTTTAATTTTAAAATTTTTGTAACTCACCCAATTCACCCCCCTCTTGGGTGAGATTGATTCTAACAAAGGATTAACGCCTTGATTCCAACCTTCAGCCACTGTGATGAAGATAACTTTGTAACTATAATGAATTTTGGGGTGATTATTATCGCATTAGAAAGTAGACTCAAAGAGCTTTTTGGAGATAGGTCATTTGCAAAATTTGGAGTTGAATTGGAAGAGTAATGATCACTCAAAATTGACCTTCGTTCTACTTGAATCAGAATTCGAATTTATTGAGGCAAAGACCAAAAGTTCTACATTGATTGATTAAACTCTCGAGCAACATGCTACTCAAACATGTTATTGAGTAAAAGCACTAGAAGAAATGAGGAAATAAAAATCCATTATCAGATGTTACTCGAGCCTGATCAAGTAACTACATACTCGATTACTTTATCGAGTTCCTGGTACTATCTCTTCAATTCTTCTCTTTTATCTTCATATGCATTATTGAGGTTTTATAACCTGTTGGATAAATGGTTTTCAAATAACGTTATGGATAAATGTATGTATCAGTTACTTGATCGATAAACAAGGTTAACGTTATGAATAAATAAGCATTTATCGATAACATGATCGATAAATAGATTATCGGTGAGAAGACAGATAAATAGTAATGTGTTCTACTCATTCTATATTTTGCTTTAGTCTCCATTTATCGATCACCTTATCAATCAGTCATTTATAGATAATACGATTGAACATTGCTTCATAACTCTGCGCGCAGGTAATTATTTCAGTAACTTATCGATCACCTGATCGATCAGCAAATTATCGATCACATGATCGATAATTAGCACATCACTTTTAAACCATGATTCTTCGATCATGGGATCGATAATCTCATTATCGATAATATGATCGATCACCGCATTTTATGTTTACCTTGTTTTCACACAACATGATCGATAAATCAATTCTTTGATTTTACAAGAATAAACCTCTTTATCGAAAACATGATCGATCATTCATTAATCGATCACCTATTCGATCAACTTAGATAGCCTGTGTTTTCACTGAATATACTTTTGCTTATTGTTTATCGATAAGGTTATCCATCATCTATTTATCGATAATGTATTTGATCATTATTGCTTTAATATTTGTTTCTATAACACCTTGTTTATCAATAACCTGATCGATCAACAAGTGTTCGATCACTTGTTCGATCATTGTACAAGTTCATTTTATAACAGCATTTCACGATGATTTCGAAATATTTTATCTTTTTATCTTTAAGCTTTTCTCAGCCTTCTTTTTACACATAACTCTCTATTAAAAGGATACGAAGGCAAACGTAACTTGAAAAAGATTATCCTTGCATAATTCATTTAAAGCTAACTGCATTCATGTTTCATCAATTATCGATAATCTATTCGATCATCATATGATCCATAATCTATTCGATAATTGCATATATCTGCTATATCTTTTCTTCATATAATTAATCGATAATATGATCGATCAAAGGATTATCGATCAAGACATCGATCAAGTAAGTTCATCTTACTTTCTAAATATCTGATGATTGATTCCATGTTTTTCAACCTATTGTTTCTAAAATTATCAAATACTTATCACTTGATCTGAGAAGGAAGATTATTTCAGGTAAAGAGCCACAACGAATTTATGATGTGAAGAATCGACTTTTGTCAGAAGCTTCCAACGGCTAGTTTCAACGGCCATATTCTTCAAGCCAAATGGGAAGAAAATACTCAACGGTCAAGTACCCAACATCATCTATAAATAGAAGAGCATTCAAAACAAGAAAAAAAGAGAGAAGAGTCTGAGCTTACAACATCAAATGCTAAAATGCCGAATCAATATATTCTCATTTAGAGCTCCGAGAGAAAACTCCCTATCTCTGTACTTCATAGACAAAAACATATGTATTTGTAAGATAGAGAGGAGAGTTTTCCAAACGTGCTTAAGATTCATCTATCACTTCTTTGAGAGAAGAAATATTCAATCTTCATTATCATTATTAGATTGTATCCTTACGGTGAGTAAGGGCTATTTACCTCGGTGTGAGGTTGCTGTTGAGTAGACTGATTAGTCTAAGAATTGTAAGTGGCGTCACAAGTGCCCGAATCAAACTTGTGGCTGTAGTGGTTCACAAGTACCCGTGTTAAACTTGAGAGAGATAGTCGATTGAAAATCTCAGGGGGAGCCTGGAGACTGGACATAGGTCAATGAGGACCGAACTAGAATAAATCACAATTTGCATCTTCTCTTCCCTTACCTTTTTATATTTCTAGCTAAACCATTTTACTACTATGATTATGCTTTTGTCGATTCATTGTTTTTATACTCAGAATTTCTTATGAATTTTATTACATTGCAAAAAGGTTTTTAATTTTAATTAACACCCAATTCACACCCCTTTTGGGTGATCAGCCATTCTTACATCAACCATTTTCAAAATAGCATCCTATAAGACAGTCCATACAAAACATAATATATACATATACAAAAATTGGTTATAAAACCACTCACTAACCTCGTACCAAAGCATGCAACAGATAGAAATTTAGTTACCCAGTTTCCTAGCTAACAGTTAAATACAACCAAAACCTGAACTGGAAAACACCATAATAGGGTTTATATCTACAATCAAATTAAAATATTATCTCTATAGTATTAGAGTAAGCTATTCATAAAGTTATAGCCTCTAATGCCTCCTCTAAGAGCTTCAATTGTTGCTCAGGATTCTAGCTCTAAGGATTTAATTCAATTTCTAGGTTCTTTTAACTTATATTATCCTTTAATTATTAAATTATGTCATTAGAATCACCCAATTGACAACCTAAGTGAAAAACTCTCAATTTATAACCTATGTTCTATTCTCAAAGAACTCAAATAAACAGGCCCAATATGAGTTAAGTTATTCTTATTATAAGAGTCTAATTATTGATCCCACCATTAGATTTAACGTCCGAGATGTGACAAATTGATTCGCTAAATTTTTGCTTGATCCAATGTTAAACAAATTTACAAAAAATAATTTACTATATAGGGTTCTGTCTATAAAATCTAGAAAAATGAGTTCAAAGTATACCTAATAACTCATATTCCAGAGGTTAGATTGACGATCCAATCGTTGAAATGGATGAGTGTGAAGTCATGGACTAGATAACCAAATTTTACCTCGATCCAACGGTTCACAAACTGATAAACAGCACTTTACTGAAACTATATCAGTTTTGTGTTAAAATTATTTAATTCACTTTTACTACCATTTATATATAAACTTCTAGAACTCCATCTTCCTATCATTTAGTCGATATGAGATTTCTCAACATTGATATTTTATCCATCTTTCTATCATTTAGTCAATGTAGGACTTCTTAATTTATTATTTTATTCATTTATTCATATATATGTTTACACATATATACATATCCATATTATTTTAATTATTTTAATTTATTATATATATATATCTAACCTCTATCTATTCTATCTTAATAAAAATTTATCTAAATCTTAGGGATATAAAAATTAGGATGTTACAATACACAAATAATATAAATATGTATTATTTAATAAAATTTAAGTTTGTTTTGATCATTTTATATCTAAACTTATTTTCTATTTTTTATCCAAACAAATTTTAGTTTGTTAAACTAACATTTTTACAAATGTCAATCAAAATATAAATCATGTTATGCTAATTGACTTTTAGCTTATCTTAAATTTGTAAAAGTCATATAAAATAAAAGTTATTGTTACTACCACTAATCCAAACACACCCCAAGAGAATATTTGGATTAGCATTTTAAAAGTTATTTTACGATATAAAGATGTAAGTATGCAAAAGAAATTTCATCTTAACTCGTGTTAAAGTACTTTTTTAAATATTTTTAGGAGTTACCCAAAAAAAAAAGTGATTATGAAGTCCATTATTCTTGTTTTGCTAATTTTTTAAAATCCCTTTACATTATGATTTCACCACATATTTGTATGTAATGGTGTGTTTAGATTAGCAGTAACAAAAATAACTTTAATTTTATCTAACTTTTGCAAAGTTAAGTTGATTAAAAGTTAGATAGTATAATATGATTTATGTTTGAGTTAGTTTTGCAAAATTCAGTTTAAAAAATTAAAACTCATGTAGATGAAAAAGTAAGTTTAGATATAAAATATTTGAAAATAGTATGACTTTTTTAATATATACATATCATGTGTATGTAATTTGATAAATTTAAGAAAAAATAATAAATTAATATAAAATAAAAGGAGTTAGTTTATTATCAGAAAAAATTTTAGGTATTAAGAACCCACTTAATCAGATGTACTAAACAACTGAAAATATGAATATATGTAAATATAAAATTGTTACTGAAAAAGATTCTAAGTATTAAAAATCCTATTAATTAGATATATTTAATGTGATTTTTGTACATGTGGCCATTGAGTATTGTTTTATTTTTGCAAATTTTTAGAATCTAATTGAAGATTAATGATCGAGATTAATTTGGCTTAGAGTGAACTCTTATAATTAGATTTTATTAGTTAATTTTTTTCTTAGAATTTTTTTAAAACATTAAATTATTAGGTATTTTGAAGTAATTTATCTTTTCTTTTATTAAAATAGGTATGCGTATGACCCGTTTAAATATTCTTCTCTTCATCCTCGTTTGATTCCTCTCTTCACAGTAACAACTGAAAAAGCACAAATTTTCTGCTTTTTCTCCAAAAGCTCAGTGGAGAAAAACTCATTCCGGCCAAATAAATATAAATGTTGAAGTAATTAATCCACTATGGTTTCATTCTATCCAAAGCATGTTTTATGGTTTCAATGGTGATCCAAACACAGCCTAAGCGATTAGGGGTTGCTTTTTGGTTTGGAAAACCCTGATGAAGCTTAAGTTATATTTTATAATATTTATTATTAAATATAACTATGAAAATATAAACAAATTTATTAACTTTATATGCTTTTTTTAGTAAGTATGCATTCTTAAGTGATTTTAATAAATGAAATCCAAATATAATCAAATTTTCCAAAGTCTCCTGTAGAAAAAGGCCCCTAACAAAAATCATGATTAATCAATATTACTTTTTAACTACTATTGATGATTTGTATATAATTTAAACTTAAAAGACAAAGGAATTTAATATTAATTTTTGTAGCTGAATAGTACGGTATTCTTTATTTCAAAATCAAAGGAAACTTACAAACATATTGCGCTAATGTGCTTGTTATGTCTTCTTCAACGATATTGTTTGACTTAACAAAATGGAGTGCACCCAACCAACCACGCACTTGCTTTATTTTCATGATTCAATTACTATATAGTAGAAATAATATTTGTGGTAATGTTATATAACCAGATGGATGAATTCTTCAGGCTTATTTTCTAATGCACAAGGCTTCATCTAATTCAGAACATTTTTTTTTTAAAAAAGGAGCAACTTGTCGCATGGGAAAAAAAAAATTTGCCCTTACTTATATGCAGCGCATAATGAAAGCTTTTCTTTTAAGGGAAAATGAATTTATAGGTCCCATGGAGAAAGAATGGCATGATATGGTGAGAATATTTGTTTTTTTTGGGGGGGGGGGATTAGGAAGCATGTTAGTATGCTAACAAAATAAGCAACACTGGGAGTTATATAATTGTGTGATATTAAATCAAAAATTATTTGAAAAAATTACTTCTATAATTTTATTTTGCTATACTAAGTATTCGAGTAAAATACCATGACGTCCTTTCTGTTTTGTCTTAATTACATAAACCTTCGATCTATTTTTAAAATGTACACTTAAATCTAACCTGTTAACTTTCCAAAAAGATTCTAAAAATATACTTTTTAATTAAAATTTGTATTAAAATAAATTTTATTTATTAATTTACCCTTCATACTAAATCCCTAATTTACTCTTCATCATTTGCAAATTTAGGAAGGAAAGAAAAATGGCAAGCCGCAAAACGATGACGGAGAAGACAAATGCAGCAATGGGGAATCGTGAAGGCAAAAAAAGAGTATTTGTTTTTCCATTCAAATGCCACTAAACACAGTATTTTGCATATCCAACAGATCTTCTCCTCCTAACAAACAAAAACTTATGAAAGTCTGTCGCCTCTTCGTTTCTCTTATCTTCAATATTCTGGTTTTGTTTCCTTGGATATATAATGCATTTGAAACAATTTTTCGAAACTTGTTCGAAGACCATGTTTGTTTTTGTGGCAGTTTACAAAATATGAAAACAAAACATGCGAAAAGTATTTGATAGATGAGCCAAACTGGTTTAATTTGGAATAAGAATTTCGAATAACTCATGTTGTTAGCACTCTAATGTTATTTTAATTTGGAATAACTCATGTTCCTCCCTGTAAAAAATTTATATTATCATAAAATATGTTGTTGATACCTAGTTTTATTTTAATTCTAAAAATTTTCACCATTACCAGATAATATAACTTATGTTGAAAAATGTTGATAATTGTATTAAAATTATTTTTTTGGTTATATTAACATTGCTAGGCAAAATAAATGTTTAAATAATTCTTTTGCTAAAAAAAATAGGATGGATGGAAATAAAATCTCAAATATACAAAGAATGTTTATGCAATGTACATTTTAATTTTAAGAGAGGTTTAAATGAGTTTTCAAGATAGATGGAAAATAGGTTTAATTAAGTCAAATTAAAGTTGAGAGGCCATTAGCGTATTTTACACTAAGCATTATTATATACTAATGTATTAGTGTATATAAAATATGTCAAACAAATATCTTTTTTTAAAATTGTTATTGTTTTAGCGAATAATATATCATGATATTTTTTAATCTTATATATTATTAAGGTTTTCGATGTCTGTTGTATTATCATCATTGTCTTTTATAATTTCATATTTCTTCATTCTTTTAACTTTTTAAACACGTTTTATATTTATAGAGCTCAATTCAACTTTGATTTTATCCCTTTAATATTATTCCAAATATTTCAATAAAATTCAAATGTTTTATTATGTCTTTCAAAAACTTATTTCTTAGAAAACAAATATATTTTTGTAAATCCTTTTGTTATAAAAAAAAATATATAGTTTTGTAAAATCACGCCACTTTCTATTTTCAGGAAATTTTTTTGTATATCTCAATAACAAAGAGAAACTATGCGTAACATCAGTAAAACTCATTGAAAGTACTCATAAGTAAAAATATGAAATTTTAATTCAATTCAAAAAGCATGGTTGTAATTTTAAAAATGTAAAGAAATGTATGTTATTTATAAAAAAACAATTAAAAATGTGTAACCCGTATTTTACATTAGGAGTGTTTATGAGATAGGACGGGACAAGAACGACCCCATCCTGATGATTAGGATGAGACAACTTTTTTGTACCACAAGACGGGACATCACTAAAACAGGATAGGGACGTTTCATCTTTTTTGTTTAATTTGTTTGACTTCCTTAATTTAGAAACTAACTATATATGGAGTTTAAGAACTCATGATAAAAACTATACAAAAAATAGATAAAAATTAATAAAAAGAATAGTAATTAAAAATTAGCAAAAAAGAAAATGTTTTTTGTAAATTTGAGAAACCAAAAAAAAATTAAAATGTTCATTAAAAAAAGCATGATGTAACCCATACAAAAACAACTTGTAAACAAAGAATTAAAATAACAATTGATAAATATTATTATAATATTATTACAGTGATAAATAAAATAAATTTATAAAAATTAAAAATAAAAATGATATATCAGGATGGAACCAGGATAGGTCTACCCCGTCTCAAAATGACTAGGACAAGAACGGGATGTTGGGACAAAACAAGGTTGAACACTCCTATTTTACATGAAACTAAAATAAGCCAGAATTGATATTTCATTGCTTTATATATTTTTTGGAATTTTTATTACACTGAAAATATAAAAATACTCTCCTACATATACGCGGAAAAAATCTCTCAACTTACTTTAATAAAATAAATATACTTTATAAACTGCAAAAAATTATATATATATATATATATATATAAGTAGAATGAAAACCATTGCAACTTTATTTTTCCCGACAATTTTAATTTATTTCATTTTACAAATTGATTTGAAATTTCTATAGAAGAGTTTGATGTTTGCTAAATGAAATAAAAGTTGAGCCGGTTGCCCTCAAAACCCATATATACTTTCTAAACCCACAGTTGTTATGGTTCATAACGGAATTTTCCGTCGCTAATTATTAACGAAAATTTTCCATCGCAAATTAATGACAGAAAAATTCCATCGCTAACCCGATTGTTGGGGAAAAAAAATCAAAATGCCACATGACACCTCTACTAATCACTACATTATCGTCGGTGACCACCTCGATGATGACTGCCACATGTCATTGCCACCTCACATCTACCTGCCACGTGTCGCCACCACATAATTTCCTCATCAAAGTGACTTCTCCATAGCTTAAACCCAGGACCTCATCTGTGCACGCATGTGGCTTTACCAGTTGAGCTGCAATGAACCTGTTAACTTATTATATAAAATTAAATATGTATAATATTATTTTACCCAAACAATTATATATACTATATGATAATTTTAATCATAACTATTTTAATGACAAAATAATTTTTAAATATTTGTTTTACTATTTGTTTTATAATGTTTTATTTTAAAAAAAATATTTTTAATATAATTTTAATTTCTAACAACACTAATTTTGAATTTTAAATGATAAATAATTCTTTTATAAATATTTTTTAAAATTTATTTTTTAATTAACATTGATAAGATATACAATTTAATTATATATGTATTATATTACATTATATTATATTATCTATTTGTGTTTAATATATTTGAAGAAAATCATTTATAATTAGTCAAAAAATCTTGTTATTCAAAAAATAACTACTAGAACAAAATCTAATAAATTATTCTATATAAAAAATTAAATGATTTGAATAGATTATGATAAACAGTATTCTCCTACTTATATATATATATCCTATGTAATTTATTTTCTTAAAATTCTTTGTATATACCATTTGTTTTTATATTGAAGACCAAAATCAATCTATATCATGAGTATTAATTATATCATGATTAAATTTTATTGTTTAATTATTGAAGTTCAAAATTCACTTCAATATTAGTTTACATTCATATAAATTCATTTTTTGGTTTTGAATTTCTATCATATATTATAAATTTCAATATATTGTACATATGATAAAATTATTTCTTTCTTATATCAGTTTGTATAAAAAAGTTGTTAATATTCTTATTATATTTTTTAATTATTATTAATAATCAAGAGGAATTTATTTTAATGAAATATAAAAAAGTTTTTTAAGAAATTGTCTTTCTATTTTCAGTATATATCTAATGATGACATGAATGATGACAATATCTTCATTAACACCAAGTCCACAAATATATCAATTTATTTTATAATTAAAAATGTTTTTAAATCATTATATTCTTAATTGTTATTATATAAATTTTTGTAAGACTATAATTTAAAATAATAAAATTTAAAATTAGTGACAGATTAGCGATGGAATTAGTGACAAAAACTTATGTGACAAACAATTTAGCAACGGAATTAGCGACGAAAATTTTTGATGAAAAAAATTCTGTCGCTAAATATTTATTGACAGATTTTCTGACGGATTAGCGACGGACAGAAATTACATCGCTAATCTATCGAAAAAATTAGCAACAGAATTTATGTCGCAATTCTGTCAGAAATTAGCAAGAGAATTTGTTTTTGTCACAAATTCCGTCGCTAATCAACTATTTTTTTGTAGTGCTAATTGAACTTACTTAGGAAGAAATCTTTAAGTACATGCTTTTTGACAATGATATAGTTCTTTTAGTTGAGTCAAAAGATGGGATTAACTATAAATTTGAGTTATAGAAAAGGACATTAGAGTTGAAGGGTTTTTGTCTAAGTAGAAGCAAAACAAAATATATGCAATGTAATTTTAATATGAAACAAGTTAAGAAGTGATATGGAGGTTAAATTGTGAGATCAAATCATTCCACAAGTACTATAAAATTTAGATATTTGGCATTAATTATACAAAATGATAATGAAATAAATGGGGATGTTAATTACCGAATTTAAACTAGGTGGTTTTGTAAAGATATAGGAATATCTTGTCATAAGTGGAAATAGGATATGTATCATTACAGGTCACTATAGGTTATTCTTCTATCATTATGAGCCATAAATACCTAGGCCCCTCATTCATGTATACATACCCCTTTCCTGACTATGAATACACTAGAAAATTCAATCTAGATTTCCTCCAACTTAATAGGTTGAAATGAAAAGAAAAAACTATTGAAATTATTTGTGACCAGAAAGTACCTAATAAAGTGAAAGGGAAGTTTTATTACATTGCTATAAGACTAGTCATATTATATAAAAGTGAATGCTGGGTTTTAAAGGACAACATGAATATAAAGTGGGGATAATCGAGATGAAGATGTTGAGATGAACATATAGTCATACAAGAAAAGATAAGATTTGTAATGAACATATATGCAGAAAAGTTTGGAGTGACTTCTATTGAAGAGAAAATGAAAGAAAATCATTTGAGATGGTTTGGTTATGTTAAAAAAAAAGTCATTGGATGTGCCCATGAGGATAGTTAATTAAACAGTATGGATTCCTCTGAAAAGGAGCAAAGAAAGGCTAAAAAAAATACTCAATGAAATTATTAAGCGAGATCTTTTTATTAATAATCTATCCAAAGATTTAATTGCTGATAGAGATTAATGGCATCATGCGATTCATTTAGCCAGCCCCACCTACTAGGATAAGGCTCCATTGTTCTTATCGCGTATATTTGTGCATGTATAATTTATGTAAATATTCAAATTAATTATACTTAATATTTTGTAAACTTTGTTTTTTGCCAACCATCATATAAACAAAATTATAAAAATGCCTTTTCTTTTGTTGGTACAATAAAAATTATTTCTTTTGGAACAAAAATTTGTTGCTATTTGTCATTCAATTGTTGTCAAAATCTATACAAGTCTTATAAGGGTCTAGATTTATAATTTTATAATTCTCATGGGCTTTTTTGTGCCAGTTTTTCTCTTCTTTTTTTGAACGTAGAAGCGCATTTCAAGGAGAAAGATATTGTTAGGTCCAAATCTGAGTAAGGTATAGCCCAAAATCCGGAATGTTTTCCAGTCCATTATGGAGCAACATCTGAACACTCATCGTCCACAGGCCCAGTATCATCGTTAAGTCAGACGAAGCATTAACAGTAGAGAAGGGCTAAACATGTGGGGAACAACATGAAGGTAAGGCTCACTCTTTTCCAGACCTGGAACATGCTTGACTACTCATGGGAGGTACAGGTGACTCATGTTCTTCGGGAACAAAACCAGATCGCTGATACTTTAGCCAAACAAAGACTTTCACTTATCTCCGTTTTACATTCCTGTCCTAGTCATTTAGAAACTTTGCTATCAAGTGATTGTATGGACCCGTTCCCTTCTGAGTTTATTAATTTATCCTCGAGCTCAGCCCTCATTCATTACCCAAAAAAAAAAAAACATGAAGGTAAGGAGAGGAAAAAAAGCAGAAGTTTTGAACTGTGAGAACGAAGGGAAAATAGCTATGAGGTCTCAATAATTACTGAAAAGTGAGCAGTATAAATTTATTGTTATTTCTTATATCAAAATTTATCATTAAATACTGCTCACAATAACACTTTTTTTTTTCTTTCGTTATTTTTTTAAACTTCATTGTAATTTTTCTAGAATGAGTAGTTAAAGGCATCAATGAGACATGACACGACATGAAAACCACAGCCACAAGGACTTCAAAAAGCCAATTGAACTGAACTGATTGCCATCTTTGCAACTTTAATTAATCTCAGCGAGTGTTCGGAATACATTTTCAGATAATGGAATGGAGTGAGATAGTTAAAAGGTTTGTACAACCGTTTGAGAGAATTTTTTTAATATTAAGTGGAATGTTTAGAATGACCATTCAAGCTATTTTTAACCATCATAAACTCAATTTTTTTCTCTAACCCTCCCAATTGAGATAAAAAATGGAATAACTTAAAATAAATAATATTATTATAAAATTACTGCTCATTATGCTTACTCGCTCTTTCTCTAAAATTGAAAAAGAAAACGTAATTATAGCCAATTCCATTATATTTTATAATAACTCTCAAACAGTAGTCAAATAAAACCATTCTTCTCCCTAAACCCTTCCCCAAATAATATAACATTCCATTACATTCCACCCCATTCATCCACTTTAGTCCATTCCATCAGTATTTTTATGTTCCATTCCATCCTAAACTGCCAAAAACATTCTGAAAACATACTCATCTGGTCTTTAACATAAAAATTATTTAACTAATTTGATTTCATTAAGAAAATTATATAAATTGGTTAATTATAAGAAATACGACATATTTTTCCTAAAACACCACATAATTATCCTCCTTTATATCCTCTGTTCCTCTATTATTGATTATGGATGAGGGAGTATCAATAGGGGTCATTTAAAAAAATTAATAAATATAAGAAATAATTTTTATATTTAGGACCAAGATCAACTAGTAATTAGGTTCTACATTAAGGATCGAAGGAATATTTTCTAAACCGTTTCCTTACCCTTTTTGTGGTAGTGTAAACACCTACAATCTTATCCGGTCCATTTTTATACCAAAAGAAAATATCTTATTTATTTGGTATGAGGAAAATAGAAAGAAGATATTTTAATGGATTCGATCTGAAAAATTGAAAAATTAAAAAAATAGAGTTAAAAACTTTGGCTAAAATATACATTTAATCCTTTAACTTTGTACAAGGTTTCAATTTAGTCTCTTAACTTTAAAAAGTATACATTTGATCCTTTAACCCTAAAATCATTAAGATTCAATGATGATTTTTTGTAACAATCACGAATGCTTTGAAACCATTTTTTTAAAAAAAAATTTAGAGTTAAAAGACTAAAAGCATACTTTTTAAAGTTGAGGGACTAAATTGAAACATTGTACAAAATTAAAGGACCAAAGTATACTTTAGCCAAAAACTTTTAATTAATTTTTTATGCTCTTTTATTTTACATCTTATTTTTATTAGAATTTTATAACTCACTTCTCCAATTTTTCAAATCAAACCTCTTAAAAAATTTTCTTCTCTCGCATCCTCCCAATTTTCCTCATACCAAATGTAGGATTAGGGTCTATTAGAACCATCAAAAGACTCATCAATTTTATGGATGGTTGCCTAACAACTCGCTGGGGTTCAAACTTGTATACAGAAGACTTAAGGGTAATCCTCGCATGGAGCCCAAAAACGAGTCGTGCGTAGGCTATTATCCAATTTTCAGGTGCCACCAATCGACGCAAAGCTGTACGAAAAATGATGGATTTTAGATGGGACCGAATTTTTAGGATGAATTGGGCCACATGGGCCCGAGCCCCAAATTTGGGCCGAATACTTTGGTGGGGCTTTAAAAGCCTTAGACCGTGATAGGCCCAGAAGATATGCCCAAAGCCTGTCGCTCCTTCAGGGATCGCAGAGCACAAAGCATCAAATCCAAACTAGGTATTTTTTTCAAATGAGGATAAGGGTGGAGGCAATCAATGAGATTGAGTCTAACAAAACAAACTAGTCCCTTAAAATATAATGAATCAAGATTTAAATTTCATTTGAGAAAATGTGCTCATATTTAATATTCGACAGTGCCTCGAATATTATTGCTTATAATAAAACAATACCCATGCGTAGCCAAAAAAGGAGGTGAACACATCCTAGAGCTAACTAAAACTGGGAATTAATACCAAGTACTCCTCCGGTTCTTAATGAAGTATGAAAGCCTAATTAGGAAGTTAATGTTGGTCTTATATGTAAGACATATTTTACATATTTATCAAGTTTTATTCAAATTAATCATATTAATATTCTTCTAACAATAATTAAGTAGAAGAGAGAGGGATGGAATTAAATAATATGCTTAGAATATTTTAGAAAAAACATCATATTAACTAATTTAACTAATATCTTTAATCTACTCAAATTAGTTAATTAGATCTTATATTAACGATCAGAAGAGTACATCAAGTTGGACAAGCTCCCTAATACATAAGATTATTTCCAATAAAATGATACCTATGGGTAGAAAAAAACAGATGAAGACATCCTAGAGTTAACTAAGAGGGCATCTGGGAATTGATACCAAGTACATCAATTCGAATAAGGTCCCCAATACATTACAAGACATGAATAAAATTCTAATCAGACTTGTTCTGATGTAATAGATCATGTTAATTTATAGTCTCATGCCTAATATTCGAGCCTAATTGAGACAACTTCTTTAAAAGTATTTCCCACATTTACGTGGATTCAAACTCAAAATTTATTTTATGTTTACAGTCATAACTCATTTTACTAAGATGAATGCATGTTGATTACCTTTTTCCCCCCCCCCCTCATTCTTAATTTCTTTTGACTAAATTAGGAGGCCAGAGTATTTCCTGAAACTTGGAAAACTGATTGTATTATTTATAGCTTATTTAAACCAAGACTTGCTGTATAACAATCATATAGCAATTTTTTTCCCGCTGATTTTAGTCGACTTTTAACTTTTAACATGCTCTAGTTCATAAGTTCAATGGAATGTTTTATTATATTTTAAAATTTATATATTATTGCCATAATAAAGCGAGGAGAACAAGGAGTGTAAGTGAATCGAATTTCATTTCATTTTTCTAATCAGTTAGAGAATTATCATACAAAAATAAAAATCTACCCACTTTCTATATCTGATTGTACATATACAAATAATGCCTATTTAGTAAGATGAGAGACTCTTATGTGCAGTCCATTTGGCGCTTCAACTCTAGGAAACTTCATTAGTTTATCTCCTCCAACTTCTTCCCATCTGCAATATCACCATCATCACTGGTGTTAATTTCTCGCTCTTTCTAGCCTACCAAACAGAACAATCTTGCAAAATTAAGATCAAGTTTTGTACAGGTAAACTGAATTACTCACCTGTATCTAGTTACAAAGTAGTGTAAGAAAGTGCAAATTTCTGCAATCCCCAATTCTTTCCCTGGGCACTGTCTTGTGCCTCCTCCAAATATCATAAAGCAACTTTGTGATTCTTGACTCTTATCCTGCATTTTGCAATTTTGGGGTTATTAATTAACAAATTAATATGCTGATATGAAACTTTTTTGTGAACAAGAGCATGAACCGAGGAACAAGTTGGATAGGTGGGACCAACCAGCCATCTCCATGGGTTGAATGTTAGTGGTTCAGGATAGAGAAATGGATCATAATTGATCTCTCTCGTATATACGTATATTCTCCAACCTTTGGGAATCAAGTAGCCTGAAGATACATCATCATAGGTATGATTCAGTAACCTAATTATTTTCTGAGTATTATCTGAATGCAGCGTGATGATTCTAGCAAATATGATAAATAGTGAGTGCCATGTGTTTGTGAAAATGCTTAAGCCAAGGGAATCCCGTTTCAGAAAAGGTAATCATGGTGGAATTGTCTATTTGGGGATGTAGGACTTGTGGGGTATCCTATGTGTATTATTGCTCCCATAAAGATGAGTTTCCTTTCATGTTACAGTTTTATTAAAAATTCTATGGTACTCATAATTTATCCACATCTTTCATAGGTAATAGTGATACAGACAATAAGATAAGTCCATTCAGGTTCATCTCACAATACGAAACAGTGTCAACTGAAGAAGATGCTGTTATGAGACTTTGTGATTTAATAAAATATGTTGGGAGTAGGTTAAGTTGAAAAACGCATCTGATAACATTTATGAATCTTGAAAACTGGTTTGGTTCAGTCAATTTATCTATTATTGACCAGGTGCATTTAACAACGTTTATGCTGCACAGATCCCAGTTCTGCATATTTAATATGTAGAATCATAACAAAAGTGCATGAAATAAGTCACAGAAGACTAGAAGCAGAAAAATTTTTGAGACCATAAAACAAGGAAAGATAGCTCATAGTAGACCTCATGAAACTCACCATTGAATTCCATGTCTTGTGTAGTTTTTCTTAGAACCCCATTGACTATTGTAGCCAATCTCGAGGTCTCAAAAATCACCTGCAAAATGAACAGAAAGTAGACAACACAAAGGATTTGATCAAACTTTCTTGCACAATCCCGGACAAAAAAATAAAGAAAAGAAAAGAAAACTCTAGCACAATCAGTATAAAAAACTGACAAGTGATGCTCAAACAAGCATATAGTTCTTACCGCACGAGTAAACCTCATTGACTTGAGATCGTTACAGTTAATTGGATCGTCTAACTTTTTCCTTTCTCTTATAGCCAAATGCTCCTTCTGTAAAAGACATTAACTGCACAGAGTCAGAAAAACAAACATAAGAAAACAAACATAATATGGCTCTAGCGGCATGTGGGGTCTTTTCAGCTTTTTCACTCACTCTGAGTTCTTCAAGAACATTAGGATGGTCATGGAGGTACTTGACTGCCATCATTGATGTAGTTGAAACAGTTTCATAACCAGAATACATTATTGTTATTATGAGATCAATGATCTCTTCATCGCTTAGTATGTATCGATTATCTTCCTTTTTCATCAAGCATCCAAGCATGTCTAGGTGGGTTTCCTGTGAAGCTCTTCTTTCCTGTAGCAGCTGACTCAGAATGCTGATAATGTTCTTCCTTGCCTGCAAGACACGGTGAAAACTGCTTTAAATAAAAGGTGTACTGGGAAGATAAGACGAAAATAAGATAAAGCAGGAAATAAAACTGAAAAATAAGAACTGATTTCCTTTCCATTTTCATCTCTAGTCCCCATCATAGTTTAAAATTTCATAAGGAAACCACTTAATGGGAAAGGATGAAGAGGCGTAAGGTAATTATATGGCTCACTTGTAATTTAGCAGAGTCAGTCGAAATTTTCATTTGAACATACTCCATGACCAGAATCAAAGCATCTTACCTGAACACCACGACGATAGTTTGTGCCAGGAAGGTCAATAGGAAGTGAGAGGGTTCCTAAAACCAGCTTGAAGAACTCTGCCATGAATGTTTGAGATATTGAGCCTGATTCAATACCGGCAATTTGCTTCAGAGATGAAAGAAAGGCCATCTGCAGAAGATGTTGCAGAATATGCAGGTCAAAATATGGCCTTCTCTGAAGACATTACAGTAATACCAATTTTTTAGTGGAAATCTGAGCAGTAAAACAACAAAACAAAAACCTCTTTGGTTTTGGCTTGAATGTTGATGACTTCGTTGTTCCAGTTTCTGAGGTGGGCTCTCATGAACTCATCAATTTTTGGTAATAGCTGATCTCTGATCATGGTGGGGCTTATCAGGGAAAGCAGTGCTCCTCTCATGTACCTATGAGTGGAGCCATGAACAGCTGCAATATTGCATCTGCCTAAGATATCTAACATGGATTGAGGGTATCCAGGGACAAGCCCTTTTGATTCATTCATTAGGATATATTTGTTAAGCTCTGCATCCATGGACACAATAGTAGGACACCCCAGTATGTGGGATTTGAAAAAACTGCCATACCTGCCATTGTCAAAAGGGAAAAAAAAAAGGGTATAATCATTACTTTTGGGGTAAAAGTACAAGAAATAAATAGTGCTCACCTCACACAAACAGTTAAACTGATTTGAAGAATTGACCAAAAAAACTGATTTGAAGAAAAATAATAATTTAGTAATAAAGTTAAAACAAAATTTTGACAAATTCGACGAGGAGATTACTGTTAAACCAAACACTGTTGCCATTTTTTTTTTCCATTAACTAAATCCCATATCTCCCTAAAAGGAAGGATATCACAAAAGCATTTCATGATCAAATTTCCAAATCATGTTTCTTCTTGAAAATGTGAAAAGTTAGGCCTATCACATACTGCTAATTGACCCAACAGCTTAATAACAGAAGCCAGAGACCAAGATGCTAATAACAGAGCAAGACTTTGTTCAACACATAAGACCTAGGAAGTGAGGGAACCCTTACGGATGAAGCATTTACCTTGCTCTCTGATTTTTCATGAAGTTTGGACCATGCTTAAGAAACTCTATGGTTTCTCCGAAGACTGCCCAACCCATTGTTCCTGGAGGCAAACCTTTCTTCCTGTACTTCACTTCATTCCATTTCAGCAAAACAGAGCAAAAACAGAGAACGAACATCACTCCCACAATGATTGCCATGACGATATCCATTGGTGGTGCCACTTCAGGACCAAACCCAGTTTGTAGGCAGAAAGTATATTTTGCTTCAAATTCAGACTTCAGAGACACATATATATGCGCCCTTGAGTCACAATTTGCAGAGAAGGAGAAAAGCCACACAGAAAAAGAAAGCGAATATATAAATATAAAAGAAGAACCCACTCTCTGCAAACGAATAATGGAAGATTAAAAAAGAAGGGAAAAAGAGAATTGGCTTTTTTGAAGAATTTCAGTGAGGCGAGGCAACCACCACTTAGTTCCGCAGACATTTGGAGTCTGCAAACCGGTGTGAAGTATATATAAAGAAAGGGAAAAGAGAAAAAAGGTAAAACTGAAACACCTTTGGAGATTTCAAGCAAAAACTAATTGTTATTTTCATAGAGGGAAGAGAGAAAAGGGCTGGGGGGAGGGGGGTTGGGGGGCCGGTTGGAATGTTGATCGATGATAGTTAAGATGAGGACATACTGTAAACTATTTACTTTCTGTTCCTTTGCATACAATGAAGTCGGGTTTTATAAAGTATAGGAGTATTTAAATTTTTTTTTTGCAAAAAATAAATTTAATTATTGTGACAAAAATTAATTTAGACGATTAAAATTTTATTTGTAGTTTAATAATTTAATTTAAATGTTTCAAATAACATAAAAATTATAGAAATTTAATATTTAAACTAAGTTATTTTAAATTTTATCAGATTCATTATGACGTCTTAAGATTGTTTACCAAATTAGAGAATTTAAAAATGTAGACTATTTTGATTATATTTTTTTAAAATTTATCAACTAGTTTTTACGCATTCAAAAATATAATGTAAAGTTTTTCAGTTACTTAATTAACATTCATACATGTGTTGTAAATATTGGAAATTTAGTATAAAAATGTTAAAATTCAATTATCAACGATGGCGTAATGACCTGTTAAAATCAAAGGTTCAATGTAAAAATTATCATTCTAATTGTAAATGTTGGAAGGCTGACGTGAAAAGAGAGAATTCGAAAAAAAATATCTTTGAATTTCAAAATTTTAAATTAGTCTTATTTATTATATTTTAATAGCAATTAACAATATTTGAAAAGCAAATGACAACACATTTTTATCGTCATTCCTCATTTAGAATTTTGACATTTTAAAAGTATTTTTTTAGAATTTTTCCATGTGAAAAATAGCTGAAAAAATTTTTTAGCAACTTATTTAATGATTTGTAAAGTTTGGAAATTCAGTTTGTAAGAGTTCTACATTTTAGCTATAAACGTAGGAAGTCTAGTGCGAAAATATTTAAACGCAGACTGGAAATTTCAATAAACTTACTTAATGACTTAATTTGGAAGTTAATTGCAGACATTATGCATTTGAGTTGCAAATGTTGAGAGCAAAGTACAAAAACATTTGAACATGTATGAAAAAAATAATAATTCACAATTTAGAATTTTAAAAGCAAAACACACAAATCATCTTTCATTTTTATAAAGACTCCACTGTCTCAAAAAGAACAATACTAAAAATGCACAATATAGTCCAATCTGTTGGTATAGTTAGAAATAATGTTAAACATGTTATGAAATAATATTCATTCATTAAAATTTATATTAAAATATGTCTTTTTTTTTTACTAATATACCTGTCACTAAAATAAATTCTTAATTAATTTAATATGATCAAAATTATATTGTTTGAATTTTAAAGATTGATAAACAAATAAATTAAATGACTTTAAAAATTTTAAAATAATAGAATAATTGAAATTTATATATTAACAATATTTAATCAATATATATTTTGAAAAATAATATTGTATGCATGGGAGATAGTGACATTTTTAAAACATATGTTATAAAAAAATCATCATTTAAGTCTAATAATTTTAAAATTAAAAGACTAAAACTAAATTGAAATAACATTTTACTTAAATGCGTATTCTAATCACATATGTAAGAAACACATAATAACTAATTTAAATAGATTAATAAAATTAGTTAAAAGCTGTTGATGTTATTACCATGATAAAATATTATTCAACAATACCCATATTTAATTCCATTTAATTTCCATATGAAAAGTAAATAAATGCCTCATGAACACCGCACGGCTATCAATGGAGGGCAGAACGGAAATGTTATAATTAATGCTATTTGAGGCAATCCAAATAAAGCCTGAAAAATAAGTCTCCCATATATAAAATAATAAAAACAAAAGGAATATTAAGTTAAAAAATATCAAAAGTAATGTTTCAGTAACTGAAGTTATTAATTAGTTTAATAAACTGTACACAAACTTATAAGAAACACTATCAATAGCCATTTTCTAATGGGACTTAATAATAAATTTTTAAATTTTATACTTCTTTTAATTAAGAATAGTTATAGTATTAAATTTCTGTGAACACAACATTTTAAACTTACATTCTTGAATAATATATTTTTAAATTATTAAGGAATGGCGACAAACTTTCTAAGTTTTGTTTATTCAACTTCCATATATTTTTTACAAGTAGCTGGAAAATTTTCCCCATATATCACACGAAGTAAAATATTTGATTAGATTTTTAATTTTAATAAATTATATTATCTAAAGTAGTTTAATATTCACTTCTTATAGGAGTATGATTCTTTTTAATTCATTCAAATGGCATTTCAATTAGAGATGTAGAATTTAGGGGAAACATATGAAAATTTAGAAGGTTAAAATATATTTTTATTCATTTAACTTTACGTAAGGTTTTGTTTTGATCTCTTAATTTTAAAAAGTAAATTTGTTGTCCTCTAACCCTAAAACTATTAAAAAAATAATGATATTAAGCTCTTGAATACTGATAAAATATTACTAAATTCTAACATATTAAGTTTAATATTCAAAACAACCATAATTGTTACCAAAAAACCATCATTTAAAACTAACAATTTTGGAATTAGAGGACTAAAAGTATACATTTTAAAGTTAAGGGATCAAAGTAAAATCTTACGTAAAGTTAAAGAACCAAATATATACTTTAGCTAATTTAAAATTATTTATTTATTTCTGTATTTAAGCTCCCAATTAACATACTATTTAATTATGATGTTTCTCATTTAATTCAATATTCAAATCCCAATTAATATATTATTCAAATTCAAAATTAATTATTAATTTTTTCATTTGGGCCTCCAACTGAAATCCCATTTAATAATGATGCTCCTCATTTAATTTAATATACTCAAATCCCAATCAAAATATTATTCAAATCTCATTAATTAAGGGGGTGTTTGGATGAAACCAAACTATGGTTTGGAAAATAGCTTTTGGAGAATAGATTTTGGGGAGAAAAGATTTTGTAAAGAATAGATTTTGTGAAAAAGTAATTCTGAGAAGTAAGAGTGTTTGGATAGTTATTATCATAAACACTTTATATATATATAAATTACTAAAAAAACATAAGTTAATATGATAATTACATAAAAGATAGATTTTATGATATATTTTAACTTGAAAGAATAAAATTGTTAATAATATATTTTTTTACCAACATAATTAATAATACATAAGATAATATAATTAATAAATAATTAATAAGTGTATATATATTTATAAGATATAAGATTAAATATGTTTATAAAAAATAATTGAGGGATGTTAAAGCATATTATTGTTGAGATCTACTCTAACAGACACAATCATACTCTCCAATTTGAATCTGAAGCATAATAGATTCACTTCTTCTAAAACTATGGTTTTGGGTACCAAAACCATCATTTTGGCCCAAATCATGGTTTTGGATTATTTTTTCAAAAATGATGCTGTTTGGGTGACATCCTACTCAAACCATAGTTTTGGAGGGCATCCAAACAGGCCTTTAAATATATGTGATCTCATGATGTCATATCTAACTCGTTTTTAAATGAATTGTGTATCATTAGTTTTCAAAAATGTAGTTGATGATTGATCGATTATTGATTTGAATTGTAATTTTACTACATTTGAGATTCAAAGTTAATTATGTTTCTAACCAAGCGAAAGCTTTTTGTTCCGTAATAATATTTTTAAGATCAACACAAGTCGACCATTGTGTCTAATGAGTATTATTTTCAATTCTTTTTAGTCCTCTAGCGGTTATTATTTTAATAAAAAGGTTCCCAGCTGCCATTTTTTCCTAACCTTTTCCGTTAATGACGTTGGAGCTATGATCGAATGGAAAAATTGGAACGGACAAAAATGACCAAAAGAAGAAGCACATGGAGAGCACCACATTGGAGGGAAAAAGAAAAGTAAGTATGTCTCAGCCTCTCTCACTCTCACATGTGCAACTCAAAATAAATAAATAAATAATACTCCTCCTGTTTTTAATATAAGATATATTTAACTAATTTGATTAAATTAAGAAAGTTAAGTAAGTTAATTATAAGAAAAGTGACACATTTTTCCTAAAACACCATAATCATCTTTTTTAATACTTCATCTCCCTCTTCTACTTGATTATGGTTGAGAGAATATCTATAGAGGTAATTTAGAAAAAATTGATAAATATAAAAAATGAGTCTTGTATTTAGGATCAAAACCAACTTAAAAATTAGATTCTATATTAAAGACCGGAGGAGTAATAATAACAGGACGTGGTGGGGGAACCAAACGAGCTGGGAACGAGGAACTGCATAGAGCCAACCCACCACTCCGAAGTCCAAACATACGACTCAACGCGAGAGTGTGGTTGAGTGTATCTCCGAAATATATGGTTTTAAGTTTTAACCAAGGTATTAAAAATCGTGCCTATGTTTGAATTGCTTGGGTAGTAGGTCAAAGATACTCCTCCGATCTTTAATATAAGATCCATTTAACTAATTTGATTAGATTAAGGAAGTTAGGTAAGTTAGTTAATTATAAGAAAATTGACACATTTTTCCTAAAACACCATAATCATCTTTCTTAATACCCCCTCTCTCTCTTTTACTTAATTATGGTTGAGGGAGTATCTATAGGGGTAATTTAGAGAAAATTAATAAATATGAGAAATGAATCTTATATTTAGGACCAAAACCAACTTAAGAATTGGGTCCTATATTAAGGACCGGAGGAGTAATTGGATTACATTAGAGTTAATCTGTAGAAGAAACCGCAGAGAAATAAAAAAAAAAAAATTCTCATCATACTATTCAAATACTAACAAAATAATCATATAATTTCTTTCTAACCTCTTCACAATTCTTTTCACAAAATTACGAAAATCACTAAAGATTCATTTTAGCAAAATATCAAAATAGATAATAATAACAAATCTTCCTACCTATAATCCCCTAATCACTAAACTAATAGTTACCTGGCTTAAAAAAATGATGCCATTTTTTGCATTAAAATAGTTTTTAAAAAAAAGTCAAGTTAACTCATCAAGGCAGGTTAACCAATTACTCTTGCACTGATCCTAGTTACTTTGGGTTATCTTGAGTCAAGATTTCTCAATTCCCAAGGCCTGACCAAATTGGCCAAGTGACTAGTTCTAATTCAACCTAGTCAGTTCAGTTTGGCTTTCAATGCAATGGTTCTAACAACTTAACTAATAACTAATTTATATTAAAATATGAATAATTTTTCTACCATAATTTTCTTTATAAAGTTGGAGTCCTCGAAGAAATATTTGATTTTATTTTCTTTACTCAAGCACTATAAGTATTTAGATAATTTATTTTGAGAAAATTAATTTTTTGTGTTTATAATTTTGATTTAATTGTAACTCAGTCTTTAAAATTTAATTCGATGCATGTTATTCCCAATGGATTTAACCCGCTGCAATTTAGCTCCTAAAATTTAGATGGACGCAACTCAATATATATAATTTAACTATTAAAAAAAGGTTAAGATGTAAATTTGTTCTGCAAATTTTCACTTAGGAGCATTGGTTGCCCGAAAGTTTTTTTGGAAGCAAATTAGCTCTGAAAATTTAAAATCGTAGTAATATTGCCCCATATTGTTACAATAGTGACCTTGATCGTTAATATTTTTAATGATAGGGAGCAATATTGCTACGATTTTAATTTTTTTGTGGTAAATTTGCTTCCAAAAAACTTCTAGATACTCAGTGCTCCAAAATAAAAAAATTTGTGACAAATTTTACCTTAACCCTTAAAAAAAACATGTATAATAATGTGTGTTGCCTTATGTGTTCACAAAAAAACAAGAAGTTAAAATTTTGTTTTGTAAAACAAAAATAAAATAAAATCAAAACATTCTTTTTCATGCTTTTTCCTTCTACAAAATAAGAGGAGACAATGAACATTATGTTTTCATCAATGGCAATAATGCTAATGAAGTAAACTATTTTTTATCCGTTTACTTCACCACTCTAGATTTGTTTTTGAAAATGATGATTCAAACAGATTTGTTTTTTCAAAAAAAAAATTTTGTTTCGAAAGTTGTTCTAAAATATTACTATAGGTAATTGTTCTAAAGATATAAAGATAGAGAATAAAATCAAACAAGCCATGATTTTTCCTTTATTTTTTATACAAGTGAATATAAACTATTGAGAGTAATTGTAGATATAGATAAATAAATAAAAAAATTAACCAATAAGTTGTAGGTTGAAATGGTAAGCGATCTTACCCCATAAGAAGGAAAACATTAGTTCGAGTTCTAAGAAGCCCATTTATTGGGAGGGTTATAATCTTAATGCTCACAACCTAATAAAAATTAGTCTCAAGTCTAAAGTGATTTAGTGGGGAGACTTTGAGTTTTATATTTCTTCCCTACTTATTTTACATTTCTTCACCATAGTTTAAAAAAAATCATAAGGACTAAATTAAAGTTATACTTCAATGTTAGGGATTAATTAAATAATCAATTAAATTATATAAATTTAGTTACCAAAGTTTGAAAATTAAGTTATATCTACTCAAAATTGAGATATTTTAAAGGCTTTCATAGTCATTTTTTGTAAATTCAATGTGCATTTAGGTGAATAAAGTATAAAGGAGGATAAAACAAATGAGAAATCATGGTTTGGAGGATAGTTTCTGAAGAATAGATTTTGAAAGAGTAGATTTTAAAAAAAATAATAATTTTGATAAAGTGAAAATATTTGAGTGGTTGTTATCATAATCATTTTTTTCATGTATAAATTACTAAAAATGATATAAGTTAATATGATAATTATAGAAAAATAGATTTTAATTTATTTTTTGTTTGAAATAATAAATTTTTGTTTAAAATAATAAATTGCACATAAAAAAATATAATTAACTAATATTACCTCTCGTTTTTAATAGAAGAGTTAACTGAATATTCAATTTGACTTTGAATATAAAATCTTAATTTACTTTATCTCTCATATTTATCTATTTTTTATATCCTAAATCGTGATTTTATACTTTCAAAAGCAAAAAAATTTTCACTTTATAAAAAACTATGGTTTTATAGCCCAAACTATGATTTTCAATTTAAAAGTGATATTGCAAAAAAATCATGGTATTTGACTGTTTTTTTAAAGCATGGTTTTTAATCAAAAAATAACTTTACAAAAAATTAACTGGTTGAATCTCCACACTATAGTTTTGCTTCCAAACTTGTTACCCAAACACTTTTTTCGTCAGGGACGTGAATGCGTCCCCACAGCGACGCAAGGGAAATCAGAACATGGTGCTCTCTTCTCGGTGCTGTGCTGTATTATGTTTCAACTTTGAAGCTTCTGACAGTTTCAGACTCTGACACACTGTAAATCCTACGAAACCATAAATCTCTCTCTCTCCTGCTTTTGACTTGTCAACTCTTCTTTTCTTTTTGGGGTTTCAAAGTCAGACATCTCTCGGAAGCGAGGATTGTTTACGTCATGCAAGGATCCTCAATGAACAAATGATACGAATGACCATAGTAGTATAAATTTTGCTCCCCACTTAAAATTTCTTTCGGAATGATTCAAAGGATATTTAAAATTTTAATCAATTTTTTTTTCATTTGTACCCAAGTTGATAATATATATTATATCATTGTAGTACGAATTATTTCTTGCATACATTTTTTATAGAAAAATTATAATAACGTCTCACTTAAAAAAAATTAAATACAAAAAAACCCTTAAAATATTAAATTATTCTGAAATTTTAAGAGATCTCATTACAAGAGATTTTATCTATTTAATTGTCAAATTAGTCTTGTGCTTTTTTTAAATATGTATTGATAACTGAAAGAATAGTCGTTAACAACTTAAAGTGTAATGATTAACAACTATCGCGATAGGTATTAACAATACACTTTCTCAGCACATCACAAAAAATGTAATGTATGAGTTATTAATATTGGATTTTCAAAAAAAATTATATTTAATTTTCTTAGGTGGAATCTTGTTACAATTTTTCCTTTTGTTTATTCATTCTCTTTCATTCACTCTCTTTTCAAACAAAAGAATATTTTTTTAAGAATAAAGTATACATTTTTAATAGGAAATATCATTAAAAAAACTGCTAAAATAGAAAAATTAGACACAGGGACCGTTTATAAAAATTATTATCAAAACTCATACTATTATTGTCATGAGTCCCAATTTGTAATTTTTTTTTTTACTTTGGCAGTCTCTTTTTGCAATTTTTTTCTTTCTAATATGATTATCTAACTAGATAATATCCCAACATGGTCAGATCCAAGTGGAAGTGTTACTAAAACAATAAAATTTATTTTTATCAATAAGGAAAAATATATTTTTATCTATTTCAACTAAACGTTTTATTTAGGTAATTCAATTATTTTTATTTTATATAGGACTGTAGTGAGTATAATTTATTAATAATAAACTTGTGTACAAATTTTGTACTATAAAAACACAAGACTAATTTAAGTAATATAATCTCTCTCCATCGCATATTCTCTCTTTCATAATTTTCTTTCTTATAACAATTTTTTCTCTTTTTTATGCTCTTTCCCCAATAAATAAAGGTATGTTGGAGGAAAAAACTTTCAATTTTTACATATTTATTATTTTTAACTAATTTTAACTATTAGGTGATTTAGTTTTAGGATGCTTATAAAAGAAAAAAAGACGAAGTGAATAATAAATAGTTTTTTTTTTGCCAACTTTCATAATTTTAGGGTTTGTTAAAATTATAATTCAAAGAAAATGAAAGGTATTTAATATTAATCACATAAAGTAGAATCCACATAGAAAAACCATGCTCCTCTTAATTCATGAATAATGTGGTTAATAGGGGAAAAATAAAAATTTTTAACAAAAATTTAAGATAACTTATAAATGTTGCTTATATTTAGGAACAAGAGGAATAATGGTTGGTGCTTATAGAAAGGAACTAGGGAGCATGAAACATTTAAACACTTACTGTTACAAATGAAATGTATTTAAAGTTTTAAATATTTTTATAAATTAATATAATTAAATAGTCTAAATAGTCTTAAATATATTGATAACTGACAATTAATTAAGGTAAGTTTTGATTAATTTTTAATATTAATTTTCACTTTAGAATTTTTTATTTCTTCTTAATTTTTTTAATTTTAATTTTAATGTTCCTTAACCGAAAAAAAAATAAATTTTATATTTCATATGAGGATACAGAACAAGTCAAGTAAAAATTATGACAAATATGCTGGCCTTGTTTGGAAATAAAATAAAACAAGCAATTCTTGTAACTCATCTTAAACTTGAATCAAATACTAACTTATCATGAATAAGACAGCTAAAAAACCTTAAGTACTTGTAAATCGAATCTAAATACTGTCAATCATAAATCCAGTTGCATATATTATATTTATTTTTATAAGAATTTCCAATAAAAACTATTTCATATATTTTTATTTATCTGATGTAAAAATCTAATGATGTTGATTGACCACTTAACAATTTTTTTCAGGCCTTGTCATTTCAAAGATTAAATGGATATCAAACGCCAATGTATATGGCATCCATTTTAGAGTGCCTTACACACACACCCACACACCCACACCCACACACATCATAATCTTCAAAACAAGCCAAGCAATGATAAAATGTCCATTTTTTTATACATTAGCAACTATATGTTAGACGTATTTAAAAATATAATAAAAATAAATCTTATCTCAATAAACAGAGTCAGTTATATAAATCACACAGTATTATTTATTGTATTCTATTAAAAAAATAAAATTTTGGATAAATTTTCCTTAATAGGTGCGTTGAAAATTCTTTTCGATTTTTCAAAACATCCTGTTCAATGACTTATTTAAAAATAGACGTTTTAATTAGATGAGCATCCATCACAAATTCTCATAGTTGCAAAGAGAAATTAAATAGCGATTCTTTTGGAATCTTTGAGAGCACAAATTAAAGAGTTAAAAGAACTTCGGAAATATAATTAATAATTTCTCTATTGTTTCTCGTCCAATAATATGACATGGGAGGAAGACGGATTAACTTTAAAGCAGAAAGAGTTAAACACTTAGCTTTCTGCTAATCACATCAATCAAATTAATATGATTGGATTATTTGGAATTTGGCCTCTCGATGCTAAACCTTTCACCAATCAAACCCAGAGATGCCGTATGATTTTCAAAATGATTACCTTCTTTCTACTTTTGCATCACTGATTACGAAAATTTGCACGCTCGAAGAATCGCACAATGGCGTCTTTTCGCTTTTTCATTTTGCCTATAGTTAATTAATATGGGGTTGTGATTTAAATTTGCCCCGGAAAGAGTGCTCGTTATCCAGAAAGAGTTTTTTGAGCAAATTTACCTTATAAATTTAAAATCATTATAATATTACCTCATACTATTAAAAATATTAACGGTTAATGTCACTACTTTAACAGTTAACGTTAATTTTTTAATAACATGAGATAATATTGTTACGATTTTAAATTTTCGGGACAAATTTACTCTCAAAAAAGTTTCCAAATACCTTAAACTCTTAAGTAAAAACTTTAAGACAAATTTATATATTAATCTATTAATATATAATTAACACATGTGATCTTAATAAATACTTGATTACCCAGCGGATGGCCATACAAAAAGGACTGTAATATGAAAGCAATATTTTCCTATTCTTATATTATTGTGGTATTATTGCAGTTTTTTGTTACTTAAAAAAAAAAAAGACACAGAGAAAAGAACCCTTAAAGTCATGATGCACAAATGTTAATTTTCCAAGGATTTTTGCGAAGCACACGAGTAGACATTAACAATACAAAGGATGGTGGGCAATCATAGTCATTACAAGATCATACTGTTAAAAAATGTCATTTTCTGTGGTGTTGTTTCTGAAATATATTTTCATGAAAACTTAACTATTCAGCACAGTGTCGTCGTAATCAGATAGCCATGATCATGTTTTTCCATAGGAAACTCTGTGGAGCTCATCGATCCATGATATTTGAGGGAGAAATTAATAAAGACATTATTATATTATTATTGTAATAATGAAAGTGCAATTTCATTGAACTCCACGTAAGATTTCATTTTGTGATATCTTAATTTTATAGTCTGTTTTCAATCCTCTAACCTCAATGTTAATCATAAAAAATTTTTAAATGCTGATAAAACATTCACAAATACTGATATATTAAATTTAATTTTAAAAAATAATAATGATTAATACAAAGTTATTATTTGAAACTAGCAGTATTAGCATTAAAAATTAAAAAGATATTCTATAAAATCAATCGAACCAAAAGACACTTTGCATTTATTATATTAGGAAAAATTACACTCAGGTCCCACAAAGTACAATTAATATCAAAAAGGTCCCTCCAAATCGCGAAATAATTCTGAAGTCCCTAGGGACCTGTGTGTAATTAATTCTAATTGTGAAATTACCTACTTACCCCTGTTAATTTTATTACAGCAATTCGTTTACAATCTCAACAGTGGCTGTTAACAACCCGAGAAGACGTGATTGACAACCTCGGCAGTGCTCATAACAACTCACTCTGTGGAATGCCAGGGGCGTTGTTGAGGTTGTTAACCACCTCTTCTCGGGTTGTTAACAGTCACTGTTGAGGTTGTAAATAGGTTCAAATTAACAGGGGTAACTACGTAATTTCACAATTAGAATTAATTACACACAGGTCCCTGGGGACTTCAGAATCATTTTGCGATTTTGAAGGACCTTTTTTATATTAATTATGCTCTGTGAGACCTGAGTGTAATTTTCCCTTATTATTATTATCAGCAGAATTTTCTTTTGGCATAACACTGACTATTCCAATTAATTGGTGCGTGATGGATGCATCCGTACAGTGCGGAGGGGCTTCGGTGTGTGTCCCTGAACGTACATGAGTCTAATCAAGGGGTTGTAACATTTCTCCTCTATTTTAAAAATAAAATAGATAGTTTAGTTTAGTTCAATTAATTAATATTTTTAGGAATATTTTTAAAATATTATTTTTAATTAAAATTTATATTAAAATAAATTTTATTTATTATTTTACCCTTCCTTCTAATAAATACCTAATCTATTATCTTTATATTTTAAATAAAATTAATAAATTTTATAGCATATTAGAAATTTTAAAAATATATGTACTCAAATTATTTTTAGATTTCATAAAATATATTTTTTTGGGAAAATATAAATGTTTGACTAATTATTGCGTTAAAAAGGGGGCATTTTGGTCAAAATAATTTCAAAGTCAAAATTAATCGTCAACTAACGGTTTGGATAGATGGAAATGTAATCTTAAATATAGAAGGAAGGTTTGTGTAATATATATATATATATTAATTTTAAGCAAAATTTATATACATTTTTAGAATAGATGTGATGTTTCTGTAATTAAAATAAAATAGAAGGTTGGTCGGTATATTTTACTCAAAAATTAAACAAATTAATAGTCATGCAAATATGATAATTACTTAATTAGACTTTTAGTAATTGCTATACTGTAATTAAAAAAAAAAAAAGTAATTGCTATACATCTCCGCGTCTTTCATGATGATTTCTCTATTTCCGTTCACCGTTTTCATCATCATCATCGCTGTTGTTGTAATTGTTATTAATAAAAGAACAACAGCATTGCTGACTTTGCTTGAAGGAAAGGGCTTTGTCTCCAAGTGATAGGAAAGTGGGATGGATGGTGACTTGAAAAAAGATTAAGGATCCGCAAGGAGATGCCAAGAAAAAGAAATGACGTTAAAGGTAAAAAAAGCAACCCCGAGTTCACTGTATTTTACTATTAACAAAATAAAGTGCATCTACAATCATTCTTTTTCATAAAGCAAATTTAATTTTCTGCTGGAAAAAAAGAAAATTTAATTTAATTCACAAGTTACCCACAGTAATCTTAATTATACTGATTTGCCAAGTTCTGTAAATAGATAAAGAGATATGATGGATAAATTAATAACTCAAAGAATAATTGGAAAAACTAGAAATTCTTGTTTAATTTCCTCACCCAATTTATATAAATATTGATATAACTACAATTCATTATTATTTGTAATATGTCTTATTTTCAAAAACGCCACCCGCATGTATTACCCATTTACCCTCACTACCAAAAAACATGTGATTAGCGACGGAATTAGCGACAGAATAATGACGGATTAGTAACAGAATCATATTAGCGACGGAATTTGTTCCGTCTCTAATTTTTCTGTCGGTAATTAATATATTTTTAAAAAAATTAAAATGCCACATGGCGCCTCTACCACGTGGCGCCTCTACCTCCGCCGCCACATGTCACTACTTTATCTCCACGTGTCGCTGTCACCTCACCTCCGCCGCCACATGTGTCACATCCAGTAATATGGCATTTAGAAATAGAGATATTTCTAAATAATTAAGAGTAAAAAATGACAAGGAGAGATAGAAGAATTTTGGTGGAAAATAATTATTATAGTTTTCCAAACCAATTATGAAAAATTTGACTAATTTAAGAAAAATTGGTCAAGAATAATTATGGAAAAATATTTCCAAGCCTCAAAAAATTAAGAAAAAATAAGGACAATGTTCTTTGAGAGTTATATGGGATTATAAAATTGGCTTTATGACCAAATTGCCATTAGAGAAATTACAAAGGAATTTAAGGGCGATTTAAGTTAGTTTAAGGCCTTTTATTTGAAAAATTCCAAATAAATAATTGGAAGGAGAATAAAATTCTAAGAAAATTCCTATCATATCCCAAAAAATTATAAGAGATTATGGAATTAAAAGAAGACCCTCAAGTATCCAAGATTTTTCCCAATTCCCTTGAAAAATGAAAATATCACTAAAGAGAAGAAAATTAGTTTTCCTTTTTATTTAATTATTGGGAAATTAAAATTGAGACAAAGAGGGCAATTTGTGAAGATAAAAATGAGGAGAATAATTTATAGATCTGACAGAAAATAATTACAGAGGCCAGAGCATTGTAATTATAGAAAAGAAATTAAACTCGGAGTAAAAGTGCACCGATAAAGTAAAGACTAGAATCTTGCACTTTACTTGGCCCACAAGTTGCCACTTGTCAAGCCTCTAATGGATGGTAATTAAAGTTTTCCAAGTGTCAAGCATTAAGTGGAGAGGATCTTGACTTTGGAATTTAATTACATTATGATTTACTTAATTAAGAGAGAAATTTCAAGACTAAGTAGGAAGGTGACACTTGTTAACTCATTTATGATGGTGGTTGGGATATTTTGGTACATTAATTGAACTTATTCCTCTTAAAATCTGATTAGTGTTTTGGCCAAGGCAAGAAGAGAGGGAAAAAGACAGAGCTTGATGGAGAAATCAAGAGAAAGGGAGCAACTTTGATCACCTAAGTGAGATTTAAGGTTAGTTGTTGGTTTCAAGTTGTTCCTTGTCTTATTTTCATGCTTTGTATGGTTGAAATTTCTGGTTTTCCCTCTTTATTTGGAGCTGGCCGAAATGCTTATGGTGTGGGGAGGAAGTTTTATTGTTCAATCTTGCTAGAGCACTTCAAAACATGATAGATCCTAGTGGTTACAAGTGGTTGTAAGTTATTTTTGAAGTGTTTTCTTTGTTATGTTGCATGTGGACCATTTCGGCCAAAGCAAGAGCTGAACCCTAGGATGTGTTTTTCAAAGTTTTGAGGCTTCCATTGTGTTCAAAATGAAAAATGGTGTAGGGTAAACCTAAAGAACAAATGTTGGAACATAGAATCAAAGTTGTAATTTTTGGATAATGAACCCTTTTAGTTCGACCAAGCTAAAACTAGAAGAGGAAATTTTATTTTCTTAAATCTAAGTAGATATTTGGAATCTACATGAAAAATTATATAGGAATAGGTTAAGAGGGAATTTTTAGGTTTTATGGAAACCAACTCTAAAATTTAAAGAACAAAAGTAAAAGTTGTAAGGGCCAAAGGTTGTCCTTGAGTTATGTTGTTGATTTTTTTATGTGGAATGGTTGATGATTCTTGTTGCCTTTTTTGTGGATTGCCATGTTAGGGTTTGGCATTTGTGGAAGCAAGAAAGGAGAACAAGAAAATCAAAGAGCATTGGATCAAGATAGTAAGATTTAATTGACCTTAATGTTGAGTGTTGCATTGATTGCTATGTAATTTCATGTGCTATTATGTGGTTAAGCTAAATGATAATGATGATGATGATTATGTAGCTATACTCCTTGATTTATGTGCCTTGGCTGTTGCATGTTAGAGTGCTACATGTATGAGGTAAAGTAGTTCCCTATCAATAGCAAAAGGTTGGAATGCTTGTAATTGATACATGTTGATGTTTTGGTTGATTGATCTTGCTACTGGGATTTCATTGAAATCTCATCCCCCATATGTAACTTAACATTTTAGGGACTGAATCATCAAGAGGGAGGCTGCAAATCCAAGGATAAATATGGTGATGAACCATGAGGAAACATTTATACTTGGTTATGTATAAGCATGTATGGTTGGAGTTGTAATCCCTAAGCAGGACGTCAAATTAGAGCCATGTTTTATTAAGTTACCGAACAAATTTCTGTGCAAAATTTTATATGCTTAAAGGGGACGTTATGAGCTTCAAATCGATAGGCAGCACGTTAAAAATAGCCAACTACATGATTTTTAATGATTTTTCAAAGTTAAGGTTCAGAATCTGAAAAAGGATTTTTGCTAAATGGACAGAGGCAACTTTCACAAAAACCTGACACTTTTTCAGATAGAATTGGTTCACAAGATTATTTTTCCTTAAAAGATCATTCAAAGAGCTTTTTATAGAATTTTGAACAACTTTATTTTGATTTTTCTAGATTAAGTTATGAATTTTCAAAGTTGAGCCATAAAACTGGATTTTTACCCGATGAACAGTAAAAATCAAAAAATAAGCGTTTTTTATGGATTTTTGAGCCCAAGACCATCCAAGATAGTTTAAAATGGTTTTAATTAAACCCTAAGTGGATCCGATAGTAAGGTGTGACAACGTGTCGCCATCTCACATGACATCTTGTATCGCCACATGTCGCTATCATATAATTTCTCCTTAAAGTGACTTCTCCACAACGCGAACCAAATACCTCGTTTGTGTGTGTGCACGGCTTCACCAGTTGAGCTGCAATGAACTTACCAACTTATTATGCAAAATTAAATATGTATAATATTCTCTTACACAAACAATTATATATACACATATATGTTATTAGAAACTAAAAATAAACTATATGATAATTTTAATCATAACTATTTTTGTAACAAAATAATTTTTAGATATTTATTTTACTATTTATTTTATAATTCTTTATTTTTTTAAAAAAATATTTTTAATATCATATTAATTTCTAATGACACTAATTTTGAATTTTAAATCGTAAATAATTTTTTCATAAATATATTTTTTAAATTTAATTTTTTTATTTAACATTCATAAGATATATAATTTAATTATATATTTATTATATTATGTTATAGGGGTGTTCAAGGCCGGCCCATCTCGGTCGGCCCGTTCCGGTCCCAGTCTTATTGGGACGGGACGGGATAAAAAAGGGATCGGGACGAGACACGGGACGGGGTCGTCCCGTCCCGGTTCTTTTTTTTTTAATTTTTTTAATTTTTTATCCTATTTATATAATATCATTTTTTCATTTTTTTTAAGATTTGAGACTATTGTATGGAACTATAGATATATTTATTTAGAGTTTTTATATTTGTTAATGATTTGAGATTATTGATTATTAGAATTTTTAGCAAGTTTTTATTGTGTTAAAAGCTTTTGTTTAGAATTTTTAATGATTATTATATGTAATATTTTGAGCTTTTGTTTAAGAGTGCCCAAACAAATAAAAAAAATAAAAAGATGTTTTTTATAAGGTTTAAGCCCAAAAAAATATAATTAAAAAATTCAGATTTTATTAAAAAATTTAAAATTTTTTTTGAAAAAATTAAAAAATTTAAAAAAAATGTTCGGGACGTCCCGGTCCCATCCCGACCAGGACCGGGACAACCCCAGGACGGGCCGGGACACGGGACAGAAAATCTGTCCTGTTACTGTTGATCAGGACAGAACCAGGACGGGCCTGTCCTGGTCCCGATCCGTCCCGTGAACAGCCCTATTATGTTATATTATATTATCTATATTTGTTTTATATATTTGATAAAAACCATTTTATAATTAGTAAAAAATCTTTTTATTCAAAAAATAGCTACCATAATAAAATCTAATAGATTATTCTATATAAAAAATTAAATGATTTTAATTATAAAATTTTAGTCACGGAATTAGCGATGAAAATTTCTGATGGAAAAAATTTCGTGGCTAATGTTAATTATAAAATTTTAGCCATGGAACTAGTGACAAAAATTAGCAACGGAATAATTTTTCGTTGCTAATTCCGGCACTAAATTAGAGACAGAAAATTATTCCATCACAAATTTTAATTATAAAATTTTAGTCACAGAATTAGCGATTGAAATTTCCGATGGAACAAATAATTTAGTGACAGAATAAAACAAGAATTAATTTCGTGGCTAAATTTAGTGACATAATTTTCACCGGTAATCCGTCAGAAATTAGTGATGGAATAATTTCCGTTGCTAATTTCGTCAGTAATTAGCTGCTTTTTTGTAGTGCCTGTAGTATTGAATACTTAGTTGGATGGGTTATTAAGAGCATTAAGACTTAATTCTTTTTAAAATTATGATTTTTTGCTACAAATAGACGACATATTAGTGACAAAATTTTATTTCATTATAAGTTGGTGGTGAAGAAACGATCATCACGTGGCGATAAGGTGGCACATTTGAAGTGAATATGACATGACAGTGATGTGGTATGTGTTGGTGACTTAGAAGTGATGTGGTGATGATGTGGCGATAAGCCCATTAAGTAATATGATGCTTGTCACATCTTGAATTTTAATCTTGAAGTTTATTTTGACTAAACAAATCATGAGGTTTAGAGTCTAATAAGCCTTGATTTAGGAAGAGATATTAGGTAATTTGGTAATCCTTGAGGAATAGCTAAATTTTGGAAGTATTAGGTTTGAATTGGAGAATGAAAATTTTGTCAAATAACACTTACGTATTGTTTTGCTAAAAAGGTGAGCAATGTTACTATGTTGTTTACCATGATGAATAGGGATATTTGCTATATTGGAATTCAAAGAGCGCAGGCAACCCTTACTAAGTTATTCCTTGAGCAACTATGAAAAATCTGATGTTTATCTTATACTACCAACTCAAAAAATAGAATGTTAGGGAGGGGGAACTGACTTGGCTATGCTAGGGTTTGTTAAGATCAACCTGGGGGAGCATTTTGAAGCTTCCAAACTCTTGAATAAGTGTTCCTAAACTTGTTTTCCCCCTTTGTCTTAGACTTTTATATTTTGAAATAGTTGGAAGTTTGGTTTCTTAGGTGATTTTGAAATGGGTGATGATTTTATCAAATCTTTTGGGTTTAAATAGCTTACATGGACTAGATAAGATGTTTAATTGGATTAGTTTCCTTAGATTTCAAGTTTTCTAGAGGTTGAACCTAGGGTTTGACGTTAGAGTAGGATGCATGATAGAAATTGATATTGTGGTCATTTGATATAGTGTTTAATAATTAGGTTATGATATTATCAATTAGTTTTGAGGTTTAATCAATTTAGATTATCATTCAAGCTTGAATTGTATAAATGAGTATTTTGAGGTTGGAACTCTGAGTTATAAATTCAGTATTTTGATTGATTGGAGTAATTAGAGAATAATGAATAGTTTAGGTGAGTTAATTGAACTATTTAGACACCAAGATTGGTATTGGAATGGTTGAATTATGGTTAAGGTGAAAATTGAGTACTAGGAGGGTTAGCACCTCTAATTGCATTAGTGTTAACCACTCAATTAGCTTTTATACTAATGTGTGATTATATAATTTCATGGATTGTTTGTAATTGTTGGCTTTGTTGACCTTATGGTAATTTTTTTCTTGTTTGGGCAAGAGGTAACTATTTTTTACTTGTTATACATGCTAATGTGTTTAACTTGTGAGTAGTTTTGGTTTATGAACATGTGGTAAACTACTTTCAAATTGTATGAATCATGAAGGTATATTGATAATAAATTTTTGTCATGGGGGATTTACTTTGAGAAATGAGAATTTGGGGAAGACATGAAATGATTCATGTTGTGAAAATTGATTGATAATGCTATTGAAATTCCTTTCATTGATGATGTTATTGTGTTAGAGATGGTTGAGAATTTGTTTATGAAGTTGTGATTTTTGCTACCATATGATAAGCTCTTCATTAATATAGAATAGTTAACTCTTTTTTCATCCTTAAAAATAAGGGATAAACCCATTTATTATGTCCCTTAGAGTGAGGGATAAAAGCTGTATATTACAACACTTTAGAATAAAGGAACCCATAGTCTAGCTTATGTGTGAGCATTGCTTGGTCTATAACTATACATCATATGACCAATGAGCTTGTTGAGTAGTCAATTACATGGATAGAAACTTAGACAATGGGTTAAGTCAGAGGAAATAAGAGGGGTACAAGATGGCTTATAAAGTTGAATGCATATTATGTTAACTTGAATTATTGATCCTATTACTTGTGTTCTATATTGCTACTTATCCTACTTGACAGCTTAGGAGCACATGTTGGTCTATATGATAAGTCAAATTTTTTATTATTGAGGCATTTGTCTCACCTTATTGCTCTTAACTTTTCAAGTGATAGCTCTAAAGTATGTCCGCCTAGGAAGGCTTTGAAGGTTTAATTATCCTAATTAACCTGTATAGCCTCTTCTTTTTTATATACATCCTGAACACGATGTATATCTTTATCATCATAGGGCTCATTCATACACTAATATATTTTGTATACTTTTGATTAAATTTTTATGGGTGGAGTACTGATAGAAGCTCAGAGGCCTCTAGATTATTAAATGTGACTTTTATGATTTTACTTATTGACTTTTGAATGGATTTCCATGTATATTTTGAGAAGTTCATATAACTAAATGATTCAAAAAATGTGTTTGTATCTTTGAGCTTAAGGTTGAATATAATATTTTGGGGTTTAAGAAGGCCAAGACCCAAATTGTCATAAATTGTTGACACTTAGGGGTGTAATCGATGTAATATCCCAAGTATTGAATCTTAAGATCTAATGGCTTTTAAATTTGGATTAGGGTGATTAAGTCTTGATTTATGTGAGAATAAAAAATATGGATCATCCTATACAACTTTCAGGCATTAAGATACATTTCAAACATGGATTATTATCATAAGATATTCCTCACATATCATAAGATTCCCTTTCTTGAAAATCCATATTTTTCCAAACCCAGAAAATAGAGGGAGTATATAATATAGGGTAGAATGTGATTCTTTTTTTTTTTTTAAATGATTCGTCTCTAAATCGAGTCACTTTGAAAATGTAGTTGATTGAAATTCAAATGAGGCATAGAAATATAAAGGATGATGATTAAAAGCCATGTCTCTTAGACATTTTGAGTAGTCTTGGAATTTAGGGATTTTAAATGGTCAAATAATAATATTTTCTTCAATGATTCTGTTTGTATTTAAAAGTAGACACTCCAATATTTCCAACAAATCATAAGTAACAAATTTTGAAAATGTATAGAATTAATTGTAAATTTTTGAACTTAGGCCACTTTCCTACTTATAAACTTTTGAGCAGTTTGGTTAAATCATCATTGTTGAGGACTAGATGATAATATTTTTGAACGATTCTTTTTGCTTTGAAAATTAGACATCTCAAGTTTTTCAATGAGTCTTAATTAGTAATTTTTGGAGATGTGCGGAATTAATTATGAATTTTTTGAGTTGAGCTACTATTGTTGCGTCATTGGCTATGACGCAATGTGAAGTTCGTAACAATGAATATATAGAATTCAAAATTTTTGATTGCTAAAGGCGTAGTTCATTAAAATGAATGAGTCATAATAGAGGGAAAATAAAAAATAAAGAAAAATTAAGAAACCCTAAGTGGAGCCTATAAATAGGATAGTAAGGGTTGAAAAAGGGAAACAAGAATTATTTTGAGTGAAAGGAGGCAAGGGTAAAAGGTAAGAAAAAACCTACTTTGTCATTCGACATCTTCATGCTAAAATTTTTTGAAGGGGCTTAGGGGAGTTGGATGTTCATTTGAAGTGGTCATGTGCTTGATACACCGATGAATACATTAAGGCGTTTGGAACTCCTTACGTCTTACCGTTTTATCTTCTTCAAGTCCTTTTTTTTTTTAAAAATCTTTGTGCTATTAGATGAATGTTTTTGTTGGTCTTGTTTCGTTTATTCTCTTTATTCGTTTATGTCATTTCAACTTGCCATATGATTTCATCTCGATCACTTTGTTTTGGCGATGAACAAACCTTTTTTCCCTGATGCATTCATTTGTTTGGTCTTGTTCCTCTTGGGCATTTAATGAAAATCATAATATTAAGGAAACAAGCATGTTAGCTCATGGCTTGATCTTTTTCATCTTGCCTAATGATTGCAGTATGATCATGGAGAATTTGATGACTTGCGATGTATGTATTTCTCGTATTTTATCATTATTTTGCCTTCTTACTTCACAGGTTATGCAGTTTATAAAGGAGGCACTTCAAGAGATATGTGCTTGGTTTTCATCATTTTCTAGATTAATTCGATGTTGTGTTTTATTGAATGATAAGCATGAAATTACTTTCTTTTCCTTTATTTGGCTTAAATGGTTGTATGAAATTTCATTTCTCTTGATCTACTTTTTTGCAAACAAATAAATTTTGGAAAATAGAAAAGCTTCTTTTTTTTTAAAAAAATGATGAATGAAAAATTGGTTTTTTAAAAGAGTTTTATTCTGTGTGAGGCTTTTAGAGTTTCCTTAGGCAAAACAGATTACTCTTCCGTGTAAGATTATGGGAGTTTCCTCATAAAATTAATCTAACATGTTTTAAAAAAGGAAATAATAGTTGCTCAAAATAATTTTATGCCTTGTGAGGTTTTTAGAATCTCCTCTAGTGAAACTGATTAATCTTCCATGTGAGGTCATTGAAATCTCCTCAAGAAGTTTAATCAAAAGCTTTTCAAAAACTTTCTTTTTCTCTAAATAAAGATAAATGAATTATTTTGTCAAATAAAATAAAATACAAACCAATAAGAAGATAATTTTCTTAGTAAGTTAAATAAATGTTTTTTCTAAAAGAAACTCAACCGAGTGACACGCATTTTTACTCTCGAACTACGTGAGTTTTGATCCTTTAAAAGGGTAGGTAGGCCCAAGATTTTTATCCTAAGTCAAGTCTAGCTTTATAAATAATTTATTTTTTCCTTTTATTTTTGCTCCTTTTTTATGTAGATAAAAAGTTTATACTCTTTTTTTGTTTTTTTAGGGTAATTAAAATATAATAAAAGGCCATATTATTTATATAATCAACTTAGAGTAACTGTTCTCATGAATAGGTGTTGTGGGGTGCCTAACACCTTTCCCACACACAATTGACTCATGAATCTTATTCGGTTTTAGTAGACCATATTTTTAGGTTTTCAAAATTAATCCTTAAAAATTTTGGTGGTGACTCCTTTTTTCTTTTCTTTTATGGGAAGACCGAGATTCGGGTGCGATAGCAACCTTATCTATTACAATAAAAAGCCACAAAGGAACCTAAATTAAAATCTAACACAGCACACAAAAAAGGATGGTGGCTGTAAAAGCCATTTTGTAAGAACCATTTCTCTCATTGCCTTAGTTGCTAAGAGATTTGTAGCTTTATTACCAACACTACTAACCAAAGATAGTGACCAATTCCTTCTCAACCTTATTAGTAAGATTATTTTTTGCAAAACACCAACAAATCTCCAGTCACAAACCTTCAGATTACTATTCTTCAATCTCCCAAACATCTTTTGGCAATTAGTTTCTACTATCATTCTCTTCCAATTCAAAACTTCAACATTCATGAGCAAAATTCAAAGCCAGAGTTTTAGCCATAAAAAGAGAAGATGCATTGAATAAAGAACTTGTACCTTCAATGAACTTCTCTTTCTAGCTCCTGCAAACCACCTCTATTGAAGCTTTTCCTTTGTTAATACAAAAAGAAGTATCAATATTTACTTTAATCACATCTTTATTAGGTGGCTCCCAAAAACAACTTTCTGTCTAAATTATTATTAGAAGCGTCTCTTCATCTTCTCTTTAGCATTGCCTTAGCAAATTCTCTTACCAACAGAACTGCATTAGCTGCACACTACACAGCATTCACTTCCACACCTTCAAATACTAGCTTGCATCTAGCCTTCCATATTCCCCAATAGATTCTTGCAAACAAAGCCACATCTTGATCATCAGGCTTATTTTTACTTATCAACCACTCTTCCATCCATTTATCAATTCTAGAAATACCTACTATTTCAAATTTCAGAGATAGAAGAGATCTAAACTAGCACAACTTAGCCTATCAATAAATAAACAACATATGCTAAATTATTTTAGCATGCATTTGACAGATATCACGTGATAGGTTTGGCACACTTTTTTTTTTTGTACAAAGTCTCTTTTGTCACCAAAGCTCCATTAGTAACCCTCCACATAAAATTAGCCATCCTAGGTGGTAATTTAATATTCTAGATTCCACTCCAGACCTTTTTTGAAGGGTTATAGGAGCTTTTTGGTTTTTCCCTTACTTTTACCACTGCTTTCTTTAGAGTAGCTTTATAACCCTATTTCACAATATATACTCTCCATCTTTACTTCTAAGCCAAATCTTTCCGTCTCTCAACTCGTTAAAAGGAATTCTAACATGCATTAGGAAAGCTCGATCTTCATCATTCAAAACTTCTTCTATTTCATCAAAACACTAACGCCCCTCCTCAATCAAACTACTAACCCTTTTTTCTTTCAAAGCTTCATTCAACCTTTGTTCTTTTAGTTTATGATCTTTACTAGTGGGGAACCATTTATCACCAAAAATTCATACTTCTTCTCTACTTCCTATCCTCCATTAGCGATTATTAAGAACTGAATTCCTTCCATCAAGAATACTTCCCCACCTGCAAGAAGCTTTACCGCCTATTTTGGCTTTTGAAAAATATGTCTTAGCAAAGTAAAGACCTTTTAAAATTTTTGCCCAGTGTGCTTTCGGGTTCTAAATTAAATTCTAGGCATTTTGGGTAATAAAATAACATTAAACACTTATAGGTCACAAAAACCTATTCCACCCTCTCCTTTGGGTATGCTCATCTTCTTCTATGACTTCCAATGAATTTTACCTTCTAACCCCGCTCGAAATTAGAAGTCATACTATCTAATTCCATACAAACTTTCTTGAAAAATCTGAAGCAAGACATAGGAAACATAGGAATAGCATTAGTGTAACATCTTATATTTTTATGCCTAGAATTTAATTAAATTTATAAATAAATATCTTTTTGCAAAAAAGTTAATGGTGGTTAAAATATAGGTAAATTTAATTAATTATGACTTTGTGTGTGTGAATGTGTGTGAGTAATATTATAGAAATAAATAGCATAACATGATATAGAATTTCCCATCGACTAAATACTAAAATGAAGGAGCTCTAAGAGCCTACATATAGAAGGTGGTAGGTAGAATTAAGAACAAGCCAAACAATTTTCACACATATTTGAAGTAGTCTCAAAAAACTGCTAGTTTTAAATTTATAAACCGTTAGATTGGCTTGAAATTTTGCTGGCCTATTTGTGATATCCAACTCATCAATTTCAATTGTTGGATCGTCAATATGATCTCTGAGGTATGAGTTGTTAGGTATGATTTGAACTCATTTTTTCAATTTTTGTAGATAAAACCCTACATAGTAAATTGTTGTTTTTAAATTCGTTCACCGTTAGATTGAGTCACAATTCAGAGAATAGAATTGTGATAGATAGGAAATTAAATTCAACAGTCAGATGAATGTTTAGCCTATGTAGTAAGAATAACCTAACTCGTATTAAATTTATTTATCTAAATCCTTTGAAAATAGAACGTAAGCTATAAATTGGGAGTTTTCTATTTAGGTTATGAATTTGATGATTCTAATGATATAACCTAATAATTAAAGGATAATTTAAGTTAAGAAGATCTAGGAATTGAATCTAAATCATCATATATACATATGTTCTCACTCCAAACCTTAAAAAGGCCTTTCAAGTTAGAATTCTGAATAACAGTTAAAGCTCTTGGAGGAGAAGTTAGAGGCTAGAACTTTGTGAGTAGCTTACTCTAATATTATGGAGACAACATTTTAATTTCGTTTGTAGATATAAACCCTATTGTAACTTTTTTGAGTTCGGGCTTTGGTTGTATTTGACTGTTAGTTAGGAGACCCGATAACTAAATTTCTATCTATTGCGTGCTCTAGTATGAGGTTGGTGAGTGGTTTTATAACCAATTTTTGTATACATATATTATGTTTTGTATAAATTGTCTTGTGGGATGCTATTTTGCAAGGGGTTGAAATCATTTGTGTTGTTAGAAATTAATGATTATGACTATAAGGTACTATTCTGGAATTCGGTTGATTATGCATATAAATATGTTATTGTGAATCTTGTGCATCTGGTTTGGGTGGGTGAAGGAGATGTTTGGAGTATACAGATATATACATGCTACGTGGTATTGGCCACTATACGAAGTTTTATGGTTGACCACTATTATTGTCCCACTAGTTCTTTAAGGGACTGCAACACCCCACTAGTTTTTTGAGAGGGGACCCATAGTCTACCAAATGTTCTGTGGCCTTTGGTCGGTCCACATCACTTGTGTGGTGAGCTTGTGAGAGTAGCCAGTCAAATAGAAAAAACTTAACCCATAGGTTCAATCGGCACAAATAAGAAAGATATAAGTGTGAATTTGGATTTAGGCATCTTCATTGATATTTATGTATACTCTAAATTAATGAAAAGCATGTTATCTCATATGACCCTATCAATTGCATGAGGATTGAGGAATTATCTGACTAATATGGTCATTATGAATTATCTGACTAATGGTTAACAACTTTTGTAACGCTACTAACAACTTCAATATAGTGGTTAACAATAGGTTTTTGAGTTTGTTAATAGCATTACTGAAGTTGTAAAAATGCTATTTTTTGAATTTGCGAAAAACCTGTTGTTAACTGCTATATCAAAATTGTTAATAGAGTTACAAAAATTATTTACTGTTATCCTGAAGTTGTAAAAATTTACAAACAAAAAACAGTTGTTAAAGTTATAAAAATGCCATTTTTTTTGAATTTTTAAGAAAACCTATTGTTAAATGCTATATTGAAGTTGTTAACAGAGTTACGAAACTTGTTAACAACATTACTGAAGTTGTAAAAATGCTACTTTTTGAATTTATTTAAAAAACTTGTTGTTAATTGCTATATTGAAATTGTTAATAACATTATAAAAGTTGTTAACTGTTATACTGAAATTGTAAAAATTTAAAAAAAAAAAGTAGTTGCTAAAGTTGTAAAAATGCCATTTTTTTTGAATTTTTAAGAAAACATGTTAAATGCTATACCAAAGTTATTAATAGAATTATGGAACTTGTTAACGGCATTATTGAAATTGTAAAAATGCTACTTTTTGAATTTCTCGAAAAACATGTTGTTAAGAGCGTTACAAAAGTTGTTAACTGTTATACTGACGTTGTAAAAATTTTCAAAAAGATTGTTTTCCACTGCCAAAGCTCTAGCAACCAATTGTTGAATTTCTTGAAAAACCTGTTGTTAGCTGCTATACTGAAATTGTTAATAGTGTCACAAAAGTTGTTAACGGTTATATTGAAGTTGTAAAAATTTTCAAAAAAATTGTTTCTGGCCGTTAGAGCTTGTTGAATTTTCTAGAAAACCTGTTCTTAACTGCTATACTGAAATTGTTAATAACATTACAAAAGTTGTTAACCATTATATTGAAGTTATAAAAATTTTCAAAAAAAAATAGTTGCTAAAGTTGTAAAAATAGCATTTTTTTAAAAGAACATGTTGTTAAATGCTATACTAAAGTTGTTAATAGAGTCACGGAACTTGTTAACGGTATTATTGAAGTTGTAAAAATGCTACTTTTTGAATTTTTCAAAAAATCTGTTGTTAAAAGTATTACAAAAATTGTTAATCGTTATATTGATATTGTGAAAATTTTCAAAAAACTTGTTTCCGGCCACCAGAGCTCCGATGACCAATTGTTGAATTTTCCAAAAAACCTGTTGTTAACTGCTATACTGAAATTGTTAATAACGTCACAAAAGTTTTTAACTGTTATACTGAAGTTGTAAAAATTTTCAAAAAAATTATTTCCGGCTGCTGGAGTTTGTTGAATTTCCTAGAAAAACTATTGTTAACTGTTATACGAAAATTGTTAATAGCATCACAAAAGTTGTTAGCTGTTATACTAAAGTTGTAAAAATTTTCAAAAAAATTGTTTCCGGCTGCCGAAACTTGTTGAATTTCCCAGAAAACCCATTATTAACTGCTGTACTGAAATTGTGAATAACATTACAAAAGTTATTAACCGTTATACTAAAGTTGTAAAAATTTTCAAAAAAAATTGTTTCCGACTGATAGAGCTCCGATGGCCAATTGTCGGCAGTTCTAGCAACCAACCAACCAGTGGGGGGCTTTGGTATTTTAAAAACAATAAATAAAATGAAGGGTAATTTGGTCTTTTCATTTAACATGGTAATCCCAATTTGGTCTCTTGAGACCAAAATGGGATTTCTTAAATTGAGCAGATGTTTTGGGCATTATGAAGTTAATATGTCTTTTTTTTTTGTCTTTTTTCCTTATTATTATTATTCAATTAAGATTTTCAGAAATGTTCTAAATAGCTTTTTTATTATTTTCTTTCCACGCACAGATGTATATTCGTACGAGTAAGGTACTGCCATGTCCATAATTATTACAATGAAATGGACAACTCTAACCATCGCGTGATCATGAATTAAATCTCAACATGAAACGGAAGTTTTAATCTTTCTAACAAGAGAGGTCTCACTCATCATATATGGACATCTTCGACGTGTTGTTGTTATTATATAAATTTAAATTAAGAATACTGTTCATTTTTTCCCCCAATGTCTCCGTTATTTTTACTGGTCACGTATAAGCGTTAGAAATTGCAACTACACAAGTATTAATTATTTATAAAAATGCATGCAGGACAGTTCTTATTGGGGCTAATTATATATATAGCAGTAGCAATAATAGTATAATAAGAATAATAATAATTTATTAAATATTATTCACCCGGGCCTGTTATTCTATATGAACTATGGACAGAAAGTAGATGATGAATCTTATGAACTTGGAATTGAAATGCACAGTCAATTATTATTTGTGCGGAAAATAAATTAAATTTTACATAAATATTTGTTACAGTATGCATTCTGTTTATGTTCGCGGATATCTTTGGGTGAAGCTTGTGGACAGGATAGTGAAGTGACAAATGGCCTAACAGGGACCATTTATTGGATTACGATTATAAGAAACAAATAATTGAGACGAATGCTGTCGGATAGTAACCAAGAAAAAAAAGGAATAAAAAAAAGATGAATTAATATATTTATATATGTGTGTAAATGACACAGACAATGCAAAGTCCTTCTTAATGCTAAATATAAGAGCCAATTAGATGATTTATTTTGATTTGAAATAAAATTTTTTAATATTTTTAAATTAATTTAACCAATTTTTTAAATTTTTATAAATTAATTATTTGACTCTCATATTTAGAATGGAGAATATATAACATAATCGAACAAGAAGATCATGTTATTTTTAGGTGGATCGTTGAAGAGGTTCACAGAACTACAGATAGGCTACACAGCGAAATGGGTTCTTTTGTTTTTTTAATTAGTTTTAAAAAAGTTATTATTTAAATTAACGTAGTTTTCCAATATGATTTTTTAAAAAAAATTTTTCCGCTTACAAAGCTTTCAATTCAAGATGTTGCTTGCTTCATTCAATTATTTGGCTAGATAATAATTTATTCAAAATAAATGAGACTGAAGAGAATCTAAATAAGATACATAGACGCACGATAGGCTGCAAAAAGAAGTGTATAAAATAATTGGTTTAGAGAGAGAGGGAGAGGTTCATATAATTCATATGACAAAATGGGAATGTCCACCCGCACGCACAGATGCGGCTTTTTCCCTTTGTTTTAAATTTCCTTCTTTCTCTCTCCCTCTGATAAATTAAATCATAGCCTGTGATGTACAGTGCTACATCCAGTTTGCACAAGGACATCCTTTTGTTCTCTTATGCTTTTCCTTTCTTCTGCCACAAAAATAAATTAAGCTACAGTTGTAAATGGTTAAAACTACAAGGAATAAAGTTTGAAATGGCTAAAAATACAGGGGAGAAGAACAGTGAGTTAACAAGTGAGAAGTTTTAATTTCGGAAAGTGCAACACCTGATGATAAAGGTTCGTCTTAAATCTAAAATGACTTGGTAATATTTTAAGTTATACCAAAAAAATCTATAGTGAGTTAAAATTTTAGGATCAAGTTTCAAATTGAATCAAACTATAAAAATAATCAAAGTTTTAGAAATAAATTACAACCCAATCAAATTATATATATATTATTTTCTCCGACCAATAATTGCATTCTGGTGTAACTTTCTCTCTCTATGTTATATGCTCTATACAATGTGCCTTCACATGTCTATACTTCAGTGGCCTTTTGTCGAACGTGGATTTGGGTCAACCCTAGAGACGTGCAATCGTCAATATAGTCAGATTCTAACCAGAAACATAAGACTCGACCTATATGGTTTTACATTCTCTTGACGTGGCATTTGACTCTTGAATAGCCTATAATGTATTTTAGGGTAATAGCTATATGCATGCCTATATAAATATTGTATATATATAACATATGTGTGTGTCTAGAGATCTCTTTAATTAAAATTCCTGAGATTTGTCCTACTTGTTTATTTTCACTTCTCTCTCGTGGGCTTGTCTTGTAGTTCAAATCTGAGAGATGTTGAGTAAATTTGATACAGCCAGTATGCTTGCTAGCTAGGCATTTCCATCACGGCTCTGTTTTTGGCTGCTTTCTATACGTTGAGTGGTGCTTGTTATGACAGTTCACAGCACAGCTTTGATCCATCCTTTTGATACACACTAGTTTGTTCAAGTGAAAGAAATTGGATACCTTTTTGATAAGGGTTTTTTTAGGGGGGAAAAATATGTCGAGAGTGAGCTACTCCCTCTTGCATGTCTTAAATGTTAGAACTAGTTGAAGGTTTTTTTATTTTTTTTCATGTAAGAAGAAAATTATTAAAGGGGAATATTTTAGAAAAACTAATACTCATTATTTTAATGAATAATTAACTTAATTGATTATTTTAGGATTTTTTTAAAATTAGTTATCATCTCCTATATTTATTATCAGAGGTAGTACCTAACAATAATTTTGAATTTTGATTGATGATAAAAAAAAATACTACCTTTAATGATTAATATAAAACCGACTTGTCTAATTTAAAAAGATTAAGAAAGTTAAATAAATTACTTAATTATAATATATATCACGTGATCTCTTTAAAATACGTATACGTATTATTACATTATACATTAATTTATAAGTGAGACAAATAAGTTTAAAGAAAAATAATAAATATATTTCAATATAATTTATTTAGCTTTTTTAATTTCTTTAAATTAGGCCAAACTTGTACTAAGGTCCGGAAGCAGTCCTGAATACTAAATAGTTAATGTTAAAGAAAGCCTTTGATCTTTCGTTTTGGTTTACTTAGGTATACTATAATCATCAACCTTTGTTTGTATCGTTGTTGTTGATATGACCAGATCGTTCATGAACCATCCCATTCACCTTTTGTCGACTATCCAAGTTTCCATCGCTACCCTGTGAGTACAACTCGATATTTTTGCCCCGTTTTATACACAGACACAGCCACGCACCCCCCCCACCCCTAAGTAACTAATGTGTTTATTTTATTTATTTCTGAACAAAACTACCATTTGTTCAATTATAGATTGGGCCAGATCCTAGAAGAAATACTACCTTCGTTCCTAATTATAAGATCTTATTTGTAGATTACAAACAAGATCTTATAAATAGGACTGGAAGTAGCATTTAATAGGGGAGACGAAAAATTCAATTGTGTGCTGGATTGAATTCCGGAGATCCCTTCGAGGTGCCGATTTCGCAGTTCAGTTCCACTGAGTAAAACGGTGAGTTTCAGTTGATTTGATTTTGAGTAGGGTGTGGGGTTGAAGTGCTCAAGACCCGCCGTTTCGCGAGGCTGTAATGGGAACCCAGCTGAAAGCGTGTCTGTCCTCTAGCCATTCGATGACTTGAACGGTCCAGATGAACACACAAGGGATATGGCCTCAACCCACAGGATCCGGACGCTATGTATAGCTAGGCTTCGTAAAAGGCCCAATCCTTTCATGAGTCGGATGAGACAAACCCAATATATTAAATGACTTTACCCCTAAAATTAATTCACCGTGTAATTTCTTTTAAAAAAAGTATTCATATTTTGTACTCAACAGTATCATGAAGAGAATTAATTCTAATAAAAGAATTGTACTTAGCAAAAAAAAGATTGACTACAAGCTTTACTTGACATGAAATTTCAGATCAATACTAAGAAATATTCAAACTATTAGTAAGAACAAGTTATATAACTCTTATGAATTTGATCCTTTTGTTACTTCCCCCGGTACTAAATAAAATTCTAGTAAGGGTTTTTTTATTTAAATATAAGATCCTAAACTTATAATTTTTTTAAAATTTCCTTATTAATTATTGCACATATTGAAGGAGTTTTCATTATGGAGTAATTTCCATTGTAAATGATTCAAGAGATAATTAGGGTACCAAGATACATATTTTATAAATAATTAATTCAACTATTTTCTCTCAATATTTATAAATTAGTTATCTAATTTTTATATTTAAGATCGGAGACCATAGCAGATAATGTATAACTATGTACTACAAGTTTTTTATTTTTTGAGCTACTGCGAGATATGCCATGATACTCTAATGTGGCTAAAAAATTTGGTCTTATTCACCTTAATTATTTTAGAACAAAAATAATAAAAGGAAATGGTAAGGCAATAGATATAGAAATGGTTACCTGACCTAAATTCCTTTTCACTACTATGTGCACTGCTTCGTGGTTCCCACATATCGCATAATGTGTTCGTTTGAGATTGCAGCATGCTCCCCTTGATGATAAGAATCCAAGGATTTTTAATATTAAAAATGTTTTCTTCAGCATAACTTTAACTAATAGGAAATTTGCACCAAACAAAGTCCAGGGTACTCCTTACTTGTCTTGAACATCATGGGAAGAAGAAGCCTAACAACTTAATTATTCAAGAAAACATCTATCGCTTCATGTTAAACAACCATTTCAATCACAATCAAAATCAAAAGGATACATATAGGACTTTAATTAATATTCTATTATGAGCTTCAACCTTTATTTGCTTATAACTACTAGATTTTCATCAATTCTTGATAATTATATACTACCTTCGGTCCTAAATTTATAAAAGTTAGTTTGACATTCAATTTGGTCCTAAGTATAAAATTCTAATCTACTTTCTCTCTCATATTTATCTATTTTTTTTCTAAGATAATACTTGTAATAGTTACATATGTTAAATGTATCATCAAATGATAATTTCAGCTAATATAAATGATTAGTAAGGGTATTTTAGGGAAAATAATACTTATTTATTACAATAACTAATTTAACTAATTTTTTTAATCAACTTAAATTAGTCAACTAGCTTTTATATTAAGGGCTAAAGATTGTATTATATATATATATATATATATATATATATAACTCACCATGGAACCAAAATGCTTGAAGCCAACGCATTGCAAAAAGATGCTTGACTTTATGGTGCGAGTGGCTCCACACTTCACAAGGTCAAGCACCCCACCCCATGTGTTATAGGTCCCCATTTCATTTCATTTTGTTTGATACTTTCGGATTGAGTACGTATTGCCTTCATTTGTCTTGGCTTGCTAAGCTAGCTACTTGTTTTTTTCTTCCTCCATTCCCATCCATACAAATCTCAATATTACCTTACAAAAGCACGATTTCAAATCTTACTATTGATATAAAGAGTAATGATGTCTATCACCGATCACAAAATCTCTAAGTGTTTTTCTGTAACTCCTGTTTGAGTCAAGAGACGCATCATAATTCTAATGAGCTCTTAGGACCGAGCCCTTACCTAAACTTTTGATAAAAAGGAATTCTTTTCTTTGTGCTATATTATTCTCCTGGCTTTTTAAGCCCGCATTAGGTAACCCCATGTTAGGGAGAGTACCAAAACGCCATGTGAAGCTGTGATTGCTAGGGCATAATCATGAGGAGGAAGATGGAGCATTTGTGGGGCTGGCTTTTTGGGATCTCACTGCCTACTCTGCATGTTACCCCCTCGTGGGAATATCGTAATCGTCCTTGGTACGAAAACAAAAAGACCCATTGACAAGTACTTGACATTTTGCTCTGTGAGGCCATCTTCAAATTGTTTTTTGGTACCTTCCTCTTTGCTTTGCTAGCTACAAAATCCATCGTACCCCATGCTCCTTTATCAACCACACATACCATATTACATATTGGCTTCTTCATGCTGTTCCTGGATCCTAATCTTATCATCACATGTACCCTTGAGCTTGACATCTCTTTAATTTGACATCGACTTCGATTTTTATTTTTGGATAAAAATTGGATTAATATAATGTTTAATCCTTATAGTTTGCTCTCATTTTGACTATAGTTTATATAGTTTCAAATCATAGGTTTTGTTCTTTCCATTTAAAAAATATTAGTCCTAATCAATGGGGGTTGGTCCAAGTGATAAACGGCTTGGTATCGCTTAAGCGAGGTTTCGAGTTCGAGCCTTAGTGTATGTAGAAATCACCATTGGGAAACTCACCCACCACAGCAAGGTGCGCGACACGAGTCAGATTCAGATGTAGTTGGAGCAAAACTTCAGTGAACTGGGTGGGCAACAAAAAATAAAATAGTCCTATATTTTAATAAGAACATGGATCATTTTATTCTTTAGGAGACTAAAACTTATAGTTTGAAACTATAGAGATCAAAACAACATTGAGGATAAAGTACAAGGACCAAACATTGTATGAAGCCAAAAAAATTTTAGTTGAAGCTAGCTAATATCTTACTTATTATGGACGATGATGATGACTACGTCAGATTCTCTACCGTTTGTAATAAATAGATTGTTAGCTTCATATATATAGTAAAAAAAAACAGAGACACAATTTGCTGATGAATGAATGTAAATAATTGAAATATTCCTCTGGTCCTTAATATAAGATCCATTTAACTAATTTAATTATATTAAAGAAGTTAGGTAAGTTAGTTAATTATAAGAAAAGTGACACATTTTTCCTAAAATACTATAATCATCTTTCTTAATATCCTCTCTCTCTTCTACTTGATTATGGTTGAGAGAATATCCATAGGGATAATTTAGAGAAAATTGATAAATATGAGAAATGGGTCTTATATGTAGGATCAAAACCAACTCAAAAATTGGATTCTATATTAACGATCGGAGGAGTAGATCTTATACACACACAAATTATGCCCTAAAAGCTAGTTGGTGGAGGTTATGATAACAGAACTCCAGCACAGATATGGAACCAACACAGAACTGTTATTATTATACATGATAAACATATTTTAAAGAAAGATCATGTACGTGCATGATTTGCATCATTTTGTTTCATTTAGATTACTTCATAACAGCAATATATGGACTGCCTAGCCAAGTTATATTGGAAGGACGCTATATCATGAGTTTAGATATGTTTAATTTTAAACATAAATCTTAGAGGGTTAAGGTGTATCCAACATCTCAAAATATTTTTTCAGATACATTCAGTACCTCGAGAAGTATTTTTAGGTGTTTCCAGCACTCTGAAGTATTTTTTTTTTGCTTTGGTGCTGAATGCACCAAACAAGTTTTTGAATGTTGGACACACCTGAAAAAAAATATTTTGATGTGCTAGATGTACTAAAAAATATTTCACGTTGCTGGACGCTTCTAAAAAAATATTTCAAGATATTGAATGTGCCACAAAATACTTGACAGTGCTGGATATACCTGATAAAATATTTCAAGGTGTTAGATACATTTTAACCTAATATTAAATGCTATTTGGATTCGTTACTGTTAGAAAATCTTTAACAGAGGAATGACTTGTTCTTAGTCTGTGTTTGAATTAATGCAAATTCTCCCCACTGAGGTTTTTCGTGATGTTTTCTAATGATCTGATGAAAACCAAAATTAAAATTGTGATGTTTTATTCACACTAATAAGGTTTTCCAGGAATTACAACACGTATCTGTCAGATAGTTACAAGTTTTTCAACATGTGGAGTTAATCGCGGCTTTAAAGTCTCCTTTCATATAGACTTGATCTGATCAAATGTTGGACAGTTTCGTACAAATTAAGGTTTGAGGAATTGCCGCATGTCTGTGATATATAACAAAATTTTCAGCGTGTGTCAGAGTTAATTACGACTTTTAAACCGTCCTTTCATGGACTCTTACGAAAAAGTTGTGATCACGTTATGTGTAATCAGTTGATGATCTCTTGGAAGGAATGGTCCCAAGAATGTGAGCTATAACGTATATATCACTGATGAAAATTGGACCTCTCGATCAATCAAATCCAAAAAAGGTTCAATACAAATCACTGTCCTGGGTTTTTCAATTAAGATTTGAAAAATCATAAAAAAGCAAGTAGTGCAAGACTAGTTTGCTGTTCTTCGAATCAAATGATCAATGCACAATTCATATTGAAAATGATTGGTTGAAGCTTAGTGCTTCAAAATGATTCCCTCATGAAAATGATATTTCACACTTCCAACTTTTAGCTTGCACTGGATCTTTATTTGGTTAAGGTGTAAATTTACTTCAAAAGTTTTTACTCAAAAATATTGGGTATTTAAATTTTTTGTGTGCAAATTTGTCATAGAAGTTTAAAATCATAGCAATTTTATCTCTTACTATTAAAAAACTAACATTGACCGTTAACGTAATGACATTAACTGTTAGCATTTTTAATGGTAGGGGCAAAATTGTCATGGTCTTAAACTTGCAGGACAAATTTATTATAAAAAAAAAAACCTTCTGAGTGCCCAAAACTTTTAAGTGAAAATTTTCAGAGCAAATTTGCGTCTTAACCCATCTTTATATTATTATTGTATGAATAAATTTGAAGAATAAATTGCATTATATATTCAAGCCTTACAATTAGTGTTGTTCGTTTTACTTCCTCCACTCTTGTTTACAAGACTTCACCCATTCATCCCGAAAACAATATTGGTTTTCAAAAATGCATTTGTCCCATTCATCATTAACTTAAATGGGGGGAACGAGTTTTCATGCTTATCAGAGTAATGAGTATCCAAATTCATCATATCTAGTCCATTCAAATCTAATTTGGATGATATAGATTTAATTTATTTTCATTTTTATTTTTAAATAAAAATGATTTTTAAAAAAAAGATGGTTAAGAGTAATCTTTATTTTAGATTCTATAATAATTATTTTAAAAAATAAAAATAAAAAAATTAAATTTGGACCATTCAAATCATATCTGAATGATCCAGATATATAATAAGTTTGGAATGCTCATTACTCTATGAACACCAAAACTAGTCCCAAATGGTTGATTTAATTTCATTAAGGATAACTTTGAAAAGTTGTAAAAATCATTAGCATTGAATCAATTTTAATTTAACTAATTTTTTTAATTTAAAAAAATACTAAGAAAAGGTTTTATAAAAGGGACTAGAGGGAATAAATTATAAGTTGAACTAGACATATCTTTTGTATAATGGATATAGGGAAAATTCCAGAAAAGGTCCCTCAAATATATAAAATCCCAAATTGGGTCCTGGAATTTCCAAAATGACAGAAAGGGTCAGTGACCCAATCTGTCATTTGGCAAATCAAGAGGAATTGACAATTTTGCCCTCATTTGTATTCATTCACTACAATGATTTAAGAAATCACTATAAGGGTTTAAGCATTACCTAGATTCATGTAGCGAATAACTACTCATTTTTTCATATTCAGGTGTCTTGTTATTAACTACAACTAATTTTGTAATCACTATAACAATGTAAGTATTACCTAGATTCGTGTAGAGAATAACTATTCACTTTTTCATAATCAGGCACCTTATTATTAACTACAACTAATTTTGTAATTATTAACTACAACTAATCTTGTAATCACTAGAACAGTGTAAACGTTACCTAGATTTGTGTAGAGAATAACTACTCACTTAGTCAGGGGCAAAATTGTCAATTGGTCTTAATTTCACAAATGACAGATTGGGTCACTGACCCTTTCTATCATTTTGGAAATTCCAGGACCCAATCTGGGATTTCATATATTCGAGGGACCTTTTCTAGAATTTTCCCATGGATATATAGTTTAAAGTGGCCCGTATTATTCATATTTTATGAATAGTGCAAGTTGACATAAATTATATATTCCACATTTATTTTAGAGTAAAATACTTTCACTATCCTTCTAGTTTGCATCAATTACAAAGACCTTTCCTCTATTTTAAAAATATACAGTTTTAGTCCAATTATTAACACCGTTAGGAATATTCTAAAAAGATTCTCAAAATATTATTTTTAACTGAAATTTATATTAAAATAAATTTTATTTACCATTTTATCCCTCATTCTAATAAATTTTTAAATTACATTTTTACAGTTACATCAATTTCATTCAGTTAAGATAAACATCAAAGATTAGATTAAAAATTTAACTAATTTTTTAATAAATATATATATACTTGACTAAATATGTTTATAAATTTTTGTAACAAAAATGTGTTTAAAATTTTTGAATTATAAATTTAAATAATTTATAAAATCTTTTAAATTTATATCATTTAAACTTTACGATAAACAAAAACTATGTATTTGAAATATGTTTTTACAATTTCAAAAAATCAAAGTAAATAATTTCTAATGAATGTGATAAAATATTAAAATTGTAAAATTTTATGATTTAGATCAAAATTAATAAATTTTATAACATATTAGAAATTTTAAAATAATTATTTTTTTTCATTTTATAAAAACAGTTTTTAAAAAATATAAATGTCTAAATAATTATTAAGTTAAAAAAGGGCATTTTGGCCAAAAAAATAATTTAAAATCAAATTTAACGGTCAACTAATGGTTTGGGTGGATGGAAATAAAATCTTAAATATAAAAAGGAGGTTTATGCAATATATGTTTTAACTATAAGGGAGGTTCATATATGTTTTCAAAATAAAGAGAAGGTTTCTGTAATTGAGATAAAATAAAAAAGTGATCGGTATATTTTACTCTTTATTTTAACGAATTGACCTTCTTGCCTGAAGTTCAAAGAATGAATTGCAATGTCAATGATTTATGAGTAATACAATATTAACTAAACATATTTTTTCCGCATTGATGATGCATCTATTTTAAGAAATAAGCTGCAACATCCTTAATTTAATAACAGTATGACTTTTTCTTCTTAGACATTTTATATTTGATATTCATTATAAATATATGTATATCGACGGGATGAATTTTGTCAGCCATATTTACTAAATAAATTTATTTTCCTTTTCTTAACATGAGAATTAATTATTGTTACAATTTTTTTCAGAAGTAGCGACTGGCACATCAGAATCTTGTTACTTTGCAATTATGAACCCAAACAATTGATTAAAGTAAGGGAAAAGGCTTATATAGCCATAACAGAAACAATTACATATGAATTAATGACCAAGAAGGCCTTATTGTCTGGTGAAGTGGTCACCAGGTGAGTGGGCATTACCTGCAAACAGAAACTGTTTATTATATGGATACACACACATGATCACACGCACACGCATATATCTTTTTCATTCCCTGTGATTAGTTCCACTTGAAATTTAATATAACAGTCTTTTCTTGCAGGCCATCATTGGCACCGGAAAACATGGGGAGCACTACGCGGCATCATAAATTATTAATTATTGATTAGTGATTCCGAAGGTATATATACTCACACACACACACAGAGTTATCATATTGACATCATTCTTATCTAGTTTTAGTGCTTTGGATGATACTCATAGAAAAATAGATAAATGTTCTTATTATGAACAATTCCCATCATTTTTCCCTTTCATTTGAGGAAACTAAATTGTAGAATAATGAAAAATGTAGTTGAATTGATAATTTAAAACATAATGATGTTTTTTTATTAAAAACGAAAATCCTGAACTTCTAGAAATGAATAATTCAATGTTTAACAAAAGAACCAAAGAAATAATAAAACACATAAAATAAGACCTTGACGCAAATGGAGCCCAACTCAAGGCGAATAGATATCAAAGTAAAATACTATTCAGAGCCGTGACTCGCACTAATATAATTATTTAACTTACAGAAATGTGAGAAAATGTCCAACATTTAAAATCTCCTGATGTAACACTAAACGAAAAAAGAATGATTAGATTTGTTGATTATACTCCTTCAATTCTAAATGTAAGGCTCATTTTATAAGAGTTTTACATTTAGAACAAGAAAAATAGATTAAAAAGTTCATATGATAGATTAATAGATAAAGATCACAATTTAAAATGAAAAATTGAAATTAAATTTGCTTAAATCATATTTAGTGTATTCCTTTGCATCCTTGTGGTCTAATTAATTTTTTTTAACATGTTTTTTTTTGGTTATCCTAACTGGAAATTTTAAGCTCCTTAGTAGACAAATAAATTCAACTCCATATTAATATCGAAATCTCCGATTCAATATTAACATCAATATTGTATGAAATATAAAATCATATCAGTTTATTTTTCTTATGGATTAATATAATCTTTGGTCCCTTAAATTTGCTCTCCTTTTCATTTTAATCCCTCAAGTTTCGAACCATAGGTTTTGGTCCCTTAAAGGGCAAAATAGTCTAAGTTTTTAATGGATTATAGGGACTAATATTTTAAATAAAATAAAACTTGAGGGATAAAAGCATATGATTTGAAACTTGATAGACCAAATCCAAAATGAGGACAAACTTGAGGGATCAAAGTTTGTAGTAATCCTATTTTTTTTCCCAACAATTTATTTTACTTATAAATTATATATAGTAAGAATTTTCCCCCAAGTTTTCATATGATACACAGAAAAATATGCCTATCTTTGTTCGGCTAAATTTCTTTTGGGTTTAAGTTGTATGGTCCAAACTGTGATGGCCCAAATGTCCTTCTCCAAATAAGGCTGAAATATTGTAAGGGCTTTATTTTTAGGCCCAACAAGAATTTCAAATAAATGAGCTTCCAAATAAACCATTATCTGTCTGGAAGAAAGCCCATTTATTGTCGTTATCATTAATTAATTAATTAGTTGTTTATTGAGTTTTCTTAAACTATAGAATTGATGTAATGACCCGACCATTGTTAAAGAATCTGATAAAGAGCTGAGTTGGCAAAAAGTATTTCCTACTTGATGCAGCGATTATTTGAATTTTGATTATGATACAAATTTTAATTCATAACTTTTTAGAGAAAATTATATTCTTTCTCTTTATGATTTATTCAATGGTAAAATGATCTCTTAAATTTAAAAATTTATAATCTGATCAATATTTTTTTTACTAGTCACATATATTCTCATATTACAGGCAATCCTATTAGAGGCAGTGTTGGGTATTACTCCTCCGGTCCTTAATATAGGACCCAATTGTTGAGTTGGTTTTGGTCCTAAATATAAGACCCATTTATCATATTTATCAGTTTTCTCTAAATTACCCCTATAGATAGTCCCTCAACTATAATCAAGTAAAAGAAGGAAAGGAGGTATTAAGAAAGATGATTATGGTGTTTTAGGAAAGATGTGTTACATTTTTTATAATTAACTATCTTACCTAACTTCCTTAATCTAATCAAATTAGTTAAATGGGTCTTATATTAAGGACCGAAGGAGTACATTATATTATCCATTTACATGAATTTTAAAAAAATTACATATCTGATTAATATATATGTTTGTATCATAGATATTCAAAATATTGAAATTTTAAAGTAAATTGATAAAGTTTCAACAACAAATACTAAATTGGCAAATTATAATGATTTAATTCAAAAATTATAAATTATATAGATTAAGTTAAAAATATTAAACAAAAAATATATTAATTTTTTTTATTGTAGAACAGAAATAAATTAATACTCCTCCTATCTTAAATGTAAGATTCAGTAGCATAAATTACACTAAAAAATTAGTCTTATATTTATGACGGGAAAAGTATTATATTTGCCACCAAGGACACGTGAATGAGTTGGAATATGCGTGAAAATAGTGGGCAAAATTTGAATCCTCCTTATAATTTTTTATGAAAAGAAAAAAAGAAAAGAAATGTCGTTGCCGTTTACATTTTCACCTATAAGAATATAATTTCAATCTACAACCAACGAAATAACTCTCAAACACCAAATTCATGTTATGAAACTGTGCGACATAAAGCGAAATGTCGTTTCCATATTCTACTGAATTAATTATTTCGATACAATAATAAACCAGATGAAATTAAAGTCACACGAAAAGATTGAACTCAAAACCTGATATATAGTTTTCTACACAAGATATTATAATTAAAATGTGAGTGTCTGGATCCACAGGATGATCGTATATTGACTCAGTTGTCTTTCTCGCTGAAGAAGTGGTTGATCGCCGGCATGATCTCCGGTGGCCGTGTTCGGAGGAACCTCCTCAGGCCATGTTCTGCATATCTTTCTCCCTCCTCTGCATTTTCCAACACCCCCATGCTCCGATGAGCTTTGTTAACCCTAAATATAATTCAGAAGAAGAAGAAGAAGAAGAAATATTAGTTTGATTTAATATTATTATTAAGTAAATCTGTGGAGAAATTCGAATATAATCAATAAATATATACCTAACGTCTGGGTTTAAGAAAATGTTCCTTGTTAGCTGAAACACACACATGCTCGTCACGAACGTCATCGCAGCCAACAAAGGGTAAACCTACAGAACAAGTCGACATAGATAAATTTTGTAATTATTCGATATTTCTTCTTCCTTTATTTCAAATAAAATCATGAATGAAATTTATTGAAAAGATCCAATTATTTTTTGCTGAATTATGCGAAACACGGTCTGATTTATTTTTTATTTTTTTCAAGTCATGAACTTCTCTGATGTCTATGTAACGCAATATGTAATAAATGGTCAAAATGTATAGTAAAATTTTCAGTTAAGAATAAAGAATATCTATTATAATATATATAATTAACAAATAATTGTAAATTTAAACCTTTACACACCATTAATAAGGATAAAAAAGAAAGAAGAGAATCTAATTAATGATTAAGAGAGAGGTTAGGTTAAGTACCTCAGGTTTCATCCAACGCCCCATTTGACCAAAAATGATATATGAACTACCAAAAAGGTAATCTTGTAGAAGCCGAGAGGATGGTCGATTACTATATCTTTTTATTCTTCTCTTTCACGATCTCAGATTTCTGTGTGCTCAAGCGTGTGTATATATATATAGGGTTCGTTAACTTAGAATTTTGTAGCGTATCATTGCAAGCGGATTTAGCCCGGTTGATATTTCAAGCAATATGCTGTTTACTGTGGGCTATGCGGGTTAGAGAAAGAAGAAAGAATTTGACTTTTCACAAAACAATGGGCTTTGCCTCTTGTTTTAGTATTTCGTGTTGTCTTTTGATGATGTGGAAAAGAATAATATTATAACCTTATTAATAGACTAGATAGATATCGATTGAGAACCAGGGGTTGACCCATGACTAGAATGTTCCATTTGGTTTGGAATATTCAATGTTATATATAGGTCACGGATTAAAACAAACGAAACCAGACCATCCACAGTAATATTTTTCTTGTTTTAGAGAAAAAGGGAGTTGCATTATTTCTATGGATTATATAGTCTATTTGGTTTTGGATTATTTTCCTAGTATTCCAAAGTTTCCAACAAGGCAAGGTCCACGCGTAGGTGATTAAATAATAAGGATAAGATCAAATTGAAATATTGGTATATATGTGTGGCCGAAGAAATTAAACAATGGCATTGTTATATGGATCCAACGAAAAGTATGAATAAAAAAACATTTAGTTTAGTAGTTGGCAAAAGAAGGGAAAAAAAAACCGTTAATTTCATTCATGGTATTCAACCCAATCCAAGTTCGTCATTCATATTAGCAAATCGGTGAACCTATCAAAATTTTTGGAGAAATTGGTCGGGTTTGGTTTTACTTTTTTCTCCTTGTTGAACATAAATAACTTAGTTTTGAGCCCCAAAAAGTAGAAAAAAATTGTAATTTGTCATAGTTGTATTTTAATAATTTTGCGTTATTAGATTATGTGTTGTTTAAATATGAATGTCACATTTATTAGTGGATTAATTAATATTTTTATTTAAATATTATATTTTTCAGGTTATATATAAATAACTTATATTTTAATTATGGTTAAGATTGATTTGGTTCAATCGTAATTAGATAATTAACTCTTAAATCGGGGATTCAATGACTCATTGTGTTGTTCAACACCTTGAGTTTATCCCATGTCGTAATTTTTTCTCTTAAGTTAAAGTGCAAATTTGCTTCAGAGATTTTTACTCATAAGCATTAGGTATTTGAAAGTTTTTTTAGGAACTAATTTGTCATAGAAGTATAAAATTGTAACAATATTATCTTTTACGGTCAATGTAAATTTTTTAACGGTAAAGGACAATATTATTACGATTTCAAACTTTCAAGATAAATTTGTTTTTAAAAAAACTTTCTTGATTATTTAAGGCAACGCCATTTGACATTATTTTTTTCTAAAAGAATAATAAAGTGACTATTTTCCAAAATATTGGATTTAGGCGAGTTCACAAACCGCCCAGCGCAACGAATCTGAATTCACATTTGGTTTATAATGTCAAAAAAAAAAAATTATGACAAATTTGAATGCCGTCTTAGAAATATGACAAATTTCTTTGTTGGATGGGCTTTTAAAAATCAGGCATCTTAAAAAGCCGTTTTTTTTAAATTTGAGTTCTGATAACGAGGCACAAAGTTTTGTTCGCTATCGGGTTGGTTAAAAGTTGGGCCTCCTGCAGAAGCATAAAGCCCAATACTGACTTGGAAGTGAATTTTCTTTACTAGTGGAAAGGGTTAGTCCCTCACAACATGACAAATTAAAATTTAAACCCCCATTAAGAGAATATCAACATTTAGTGCTTGACAGTACCTTAAAAATGATTGTCTCCAATAAAAAAATACTTATACTTGGAAAAAAAAAAGGAAGAGAGATCCCCACATTGTGGGTCATGAAAAGGAATTTTATGTTTTAAATTTGATTAATCATAAAAGTTACTTTTAGACTATTAAATTTGATATAAATAGTCTAGAACTCCCGGGGAGAGAAACCAGGTCTAGTAGAGCTGCATTGTTTACATTACATTGTTTACATTATGTAACTTTCTACATATCCTATAGATTCTATAAGATTAATATAATTTTTGGTCCTTTAAATTTGTCCTTATTTTGTTTTTGTTCTCTCAAGATTCAAACTATAGGTTTTGGCCTTTCAAGGGCCAAAATGATTTAAGTTTTTATTAGATTATAGGGACCAATGTTATAAATAAAAAAGAGTAAAATACTCTGACCTCCTTTATATTTTGTCTTAATTACACAGACCTCCCCTCTATTTTAAAAATATACACTTAAATCCAAACTGTTAACTCTGTTAAGAATATTTCAAAAAGATATATTTTTAATTCAAATATTGAAATACTTTCTATTTTCTAAATTACCCTTCATAATACTAAATCCCAAAATCTTGGTTAAAACTATATCGAAGAATTTAAGATTTTCTCCTCTACTTTAATTTTATTTTTTTTATTTTTTAAAATTGTTGTTTGGTTAATGTTTTTATTGTATTGGGCCAAAAAATTAAGTAATTTAGTTAATGCAAATATAAATTTAAATGATTTATATAAGTTTCCAAGCTCGCATAATTTATATTATGTGACAAGAAAATAAGCATTAAAAATATTTTCTAGCCATTTAAAAAAAATCTTAAGTTTCAATATTTCATGAGGAATTAAAATTATATAATTCTATAATATAATTGAAATTAAAATTTTTATAACATATTAAAAATTTTGAAAATACATGTATTATAATTATTTTTTGTTGTGTCAAAAATTATTTTCTTATAGATATAAATGTTTAAATAACATTTATGTTAAAGAGGGATATTTTGGTCAAAATAAAAATTTAAAGGTCAAATTTAACGGTCAACTAACAGTTGGATGGATGGAAATTGAATCTTAAAACTATAAAGGAGGTTTGTGTAATATACATTTTAATTTGAAAAGAAGTTTATATATATTTTCAAAATAGAAGGGACGTTTCTGTAATTTAAGTAAAATAGAGGGGTAATCAATGTACTTTACTCATAAAAAAAATTTTGAGAGACCAAAACCTGTTGTTTAAAATTTAAAGAACCAAAATTAAAATGAAAATAAATTTAAGAGATAAAGTTTGTATTAACCATATTCTATAAACAAATGCATGAATATTTCTTTGGGTGAAGGTTATAAGAAAAACTATTGCGTAAATCTTTATAGTTTTACTTTATTTTTAATTAGATTCTAGTAATTTTTTATTTGGTCTTTATAGTTTTCATAATTATAAATATTATTGCATATATTTATGGGTTAAGGTGTAATTTTAATAATTAAGTTTTGTGAGAAGAGCATCTAACACCAATAAATTTTGAAGGATGTAAAACTAGACATAATTTTTATAAAATGGAGAAAATTTCCCACAACGGTTAACGTCTGTTATTTGGAAGAGGATACTCTCAGCGTCCTCTTCTCTCAGCGTCCCTTAGCATCCAAATCGCAGCCGTTAAAATGAATCTAACGCGGATCGTATTATGCCACATCATGGTGCTATTAAAAATTAGAAATAAATCTTAAATATAGTGTAGAATTTTTTACTAGATTTCAACTAGGATATTTTTAGCATGAAATATCCAATTTTTTTCACCAGACTTATTTTAGTTAAAAAATTTATGAAATGTTTCGACTCCAGACTTATTCAGATAATCATAAAGAATAAAAAAAACTTAACCATCATATATTTATATATAATTTTTTGGATTTATTGATCTTAAACTGGAAGATTTATCTAAATTCAATATAATACAGATTGAGTTAGACAGAACTTTAAAGAGTGGCAAAACTATATCAAATATTTTATTTTTTAAAATTTTTAATTAAAATACTTGATGGCAGAACTCTACCTCTTTTTATGATCCCATCTTACTCAATTTATATTAATTTGAACTCTTATTAAACTCTTCAGTTAAAACAAATAGATCTAAGAAATTAGGTGGTGCACTCAAATTTCTTTTTTCAAAAAACTATTTCTTTTTTTAAAAAAAAGCAATTTTATAGCATTAATTAAATTTTTTTTAATTTTTAATAGCCTGATGATGTGGTATATTGTGAGCTTTTAGATTAATCTGATGGTAGATATTGGGACGCTGAGGGACGCGCCGCTGAGACAATCCGGACCCCTGTTATTTTCTTAGTTTGGTACCCCCAAACTTGTCCTTGTCTCTTCTCTTTCCCTTCATCTCTCTTCTCTTTCCTCACCTTTTCCTTTCTCTCTCCAAAAAAACCGTAGAAAGAGCTTCCTCCCTCCACTTCATCCCTCACGCCAATTAACACTATCAAATGAAAAATTTTCACATCCAGCATCCACACATTTAGATCCACATTTGACAAAAAGTAAATAAATCAAAATTAAATTTAGAAAAAGAAGCCGTGATCTGAAACTGGCAAGAAGGGAGTAGGGGAGTGGCATGGGCCATTGAGCGGCGGAACCATCGTTGGGCCGATGGCAATACATTGAGCCATAAACAAACAAATACAGCTTCCAAAAGCTTCAATTCGATGGTGCAGGTTGTGCTAGGTGTTCGTGTAGTAGGACCATAAGCTACTGGTCTCAAGGTGGCGGCTGCGCCGGAGCTTGGAGATTTCAGCTCCAGGGGAGCTATGCAACGTCTGCTACTTCCTCTGATTTCCCCTCTCTATGATCTCTCTCTATGGGTTTGGATTACTTGGGGAGCAGGTTGAATAAGAGGCATTTGTGTTTATCAACTTCTTCTTCTATTTTAATGATTCGATTGAGTTTGAGAGACACATGTGAGGAGCAACCATGGAAGATGGAAAAGAAGCAACAGCAATGGGAGAGAGGAGAGATTAAAGATAAAGAGAATATATGTGAATAAATGTGGGCCCCATGAAATGTAAAAGTAACGGTTGTCTTGGATAACTGATGGAAGTGGAAAAATTGCTTCTTTTTACAAGGGATATATATAATTTTGTACCCTTCTAAACTTATCAGTGTTAGATGCTATTTTCATAAAACTTAATTATTAAAATTAAACCTTAACCCTATATTTATAATCTATTAATTATTATTGATGTATATGCTTATTAACGACATATAAGTTATCATGAAATATAAACTAAAACTTTAAAAAATAAAAGAGTAAAATATATTGACTACGTTTCTGTTTTACCTAAATTACAGAAACCCTCTCTATTTTGAAAATGTATATAAACCTTCTTTGAAATTAAAATTTTTGTTGCATAAACTACCCTTATATGTTTAAGATTTTATTTTCATCTATCTAACTGTTATTTGACTGTTAAGTTTGACTTTCTAACTTTTATTTGGATCAAAATATCCTTCCTCAACATAAACATTTTTTGAACATTTATATCTATAAATTTTTTTTGATACAAAAAAATAATTATAATACATATATTTTCAAAATTTTTTAATATGTTATAAATGATTTTGATTATATTATAAAATTATATAATTTTAATCCTTCATAACATATTAAAACTTATTTATTTAGGTTTCTTTTAAGTGGCTAGAAAATATTTTAAATGTATATTTTTATAATATAATATAAATTATTGAGTTTGGGACATCATATAAATCATTTAAATTTATAATTTAACTAAACAAAAATTTTGCTACAAATATTTATAACTTATTTGATCAATTATATATTTATTTAAAGAATTAATTAAATTTCTATTCAATTTTTGTATATTTACATTAACTAAATTATTTAATTTTCTATCCCAATACCATAAAAACATAAACAAATAACTATTTGTAAAAATAAAAAAATAAAATTAAGGTGAAGCAAAGAATCTTAAATTCTTCAAAATAATTTTAGCCAAAATTTAGGGATTTAGTATTTTGAAGGGTAAATTAGTAAATAAAAAGTACTTCAACATAAATTTTAATTAAAAAAAGCATCTTTTCAAAATATTCTTAACAGAGTTAATTGTTTGGACTTAAGTGTATTTTTTTAAACTAGATAAGAGATCTGTGTAATTAGGATAAAATGCAAGAATATTTTATTCAATATAAAATGATGGATTCTCCTCACTACATAAGTGAATTTGATGATTTAATTTTCAATATTTTTAAAATGTAAATTAACTTAGACCATTAAAGTTTAATCTAAATAACCTAAAACTGCTATGGAGAGAAAAGCCAAGTTTGATAGAGCTACATTATTTACATTATACAACTTTCTCTATATTTTATAGGGTTAATATCATTATTGGTCCTTACACTTTGCCTTCATTTTGGTTTTAGTTTCTGAAACTTGAAGTTAGTGTTTTTCTTTTTTTGGGTGAATGAAGTCTGTTTTTGGTCTTTCAAGTTGACTCCGTTTATAACTGTCAGTCCTTGTAGTTTGAAAAGGACTTGAAGCTGGTATTAATAGTGTTAAGTTCGCCTATGTGTCACTAATACTGTTTAAATTGATGATGTTAGCTGTTGACTGGGCAAGCTCATTTACTGACCTATATATGTGATTTTTTATTAAAAAAAATGAAAGCTAAAACACCGTGGTAGCTTGCCTGAAGAAGACGATGACTGTTCTCTTCTCTACATGCCGTCGCAGCTCTGGATGATGAAGGTTGAAGCAGAAGAACAAGTGAGTCATTGTTAGCTTTAACACAATTTGAGAAATCGATGAGTGGATTCTGACTAATTGGGTGCTTCTCTTCGGTCACTGTTCATTATCTTGGTAAGGAGGAGAGGACATGAGCTAGAGGCAGCCACTGTTCATCATCCTGAGCAAGAGACATCGACTGGACAAGAGGACGTTAGGGTTAGGGAGTAGCTCTAAGATTCCTACATGGAGAGCCAAAAGAAAAATTAAACCCTTCATTTTCCAAACAGGAACAATAGAGCAATACATGAAGGAAGCAAAATATATCTTGAATACGCCCATGATAAAGCCCACTGTTCATCATCTTCCTCCTGGATTGCACAATGTCGACTTGTTTAGAGAGAGAAGAGAGATACCATGGAATTATCTTCATTAGAGCTTAAATGCAAGACGCAGCAAAGGACTAGGGGATGTTGTTCATCATCCTCTTTCGTGAGCAAGGGATGACGTCATCTTCTTGGGGAGCCAGAGGAGCTTGACGAAATCGGCATTAACATAGAAATAGAAACTGAAGAAGATGACAATGGCGTTATGGCGTTTTGGCTTTTTTTTAAAAAAAATTAAATAAAATTAAAATATCCATGTTAGCAAATGAGCTTACCGAGTCCGCAGTCAACATCAGCAATTTAAATGGTGTTAATGACACGTAGGCAAACTTAACACCGTTAATACGTGTTCCAAGTCCTTTTCAAACTACAGTTATAAACAAAATAAACTTAAGGGACCAAAAACACTAACTTTAAATTTTAAGAACTAAAATCAAAATGAAGGCAAAGTGTAAGGACCAATAATGATATTAACCCTATGTTGTATATGAAAACACATATATTTATTATGGATTAATATAATTTTTGATCCCTAAAGTTTGAGCACATTTTGATTTTGGTCCTCAAATTTCAAATTTGTGGTTTTAGTCCTTGGCATTTTGTCTGTTTTAAAACGTTAGTCCCTAATGATGTAACGGTATTAAAATATGTTGAAGTGTTATCAATGCGGTTGAAAGTGGTGATGTGAACTCACCATATAATACCTAATTGGATCTTATGTGGATAACAAAGTGTAGTACAGTGAACAACTCTTGAAAGCGACAGTGAGGAAGGAAAAATAGGAGGCTAAAGAGCTGCATTGTTCTTTTTTCCCTCTTCTATTATCTACACAAAATTCATTTAGGTGTCATCTAGCCACTTTAATGCTATTTATAACACTTTAGTAGATTTTAATAGTGTTATACCTTGGGGGACTAATACTTTAAGACAGACTAAATTTCAAAGACCAAATTTATGAGTTTAAAATTTGAAACATTAAAATCAAAATAGGCTCAAATTTCAGGGACCAAAAATTATATTAACCCATTTGTTTTTGGTAAAAAAATTATATTTTGTTTATAAATGGTAAAAATTTATATTGATGCATTGCTACTAGACCAAGCCCAACGGAAAGGGGCCTAATATTTGTTTGTCTATTTGAATGTCTTGTTGGATTGGACTAGTGCGGAATGATGAAGGAAGAAGGAATATGATGTCTAGAGAAGAATGTCTTCATTTAAGTTTCTCTCTACTTACTATCTTTATTGTTTGATAAACATCCAATGCTTGAGATGCAATATATTATAACAATATTATTATAATATTAAATAATAAAAATACATGTAAATAACTTTAACCTATATATAACTAAATACTCATATTATGATATTATTATAATCAGATTGCAGAGGACAAAAAAATATTTTAATAAAAACTATAGAAATAATGTATGCATATTAATTTCTGATTGCTTATATATATTTGTTGTTTAATTAATATTATTATAATAATATTATAATATATTAAATCTCAATCATTAGATATTAATCCAATTGTAGTAAATGAAGAGGAAGTGGAGAGAAAATTAAATTGAGATACTCCTCTCCGGATGACGCCAATATGGCCCTGTTGAAATTGGGCAATACAAGAAAACTTGATAAAAAAAATGATAGTAAATATAATTGAATATATCCAAAATACAATTTTTATATAACAATTATGAATATTTAGCAATTATATAGAAATAGATAATATTAAATCAAGAAATTAATTTAGAATTTTTAAAACAAAAGGAATGAAACATACTAATTATAAATATAATTTATTAAATATGATATATCAAAATAAATCCATAAAATCAATCATTATTAAAAAATTAGAAGGAAAAAATTAAAAATAGAAATATGTACATACATACATACATACATACATACATACATACATACATACATACATACATACATAATTATTAAAGTTAAGATACACCCAACACCTCGAAATATTTTTTTCACATGCATCTAGTGTACTAAAATTATTTCTTGTGCAATTTTGCCCTTAAAATTTTTAAAAAGGTGCACCCGTATTTCAGTTGATGACTCCGCTTGCACTTGACCAAAACTATCGGTAGAGCACATAAGCAGATGACTAGGCTTTTTGTTATTGGAAATTTCTTTTATTTTGTTAAAAAGCAAGTTCTATTAAGGGAAAAAACCACATTCGGTGGATAAAGGAAGTTAGGGTTCGTCCGCTAGTCTTTTCCATAGTTGGTCGATCAAGTTCGCTGGTTTGGAGGCAAAGGGCATCCTTCATCCTTGGTTGCTTGACTACATTAGCTAACCCCATTAAAGTTTGAGCACCACATGTTCCCTGACTTACTTTTTCCACCATGCAACCTCTGCCATATCATCCAAGTTCTCCATATTTTTGCTGAAAGTCATAGTTCGGCGACTTTGTTACTGAAAGCCATAGTCTGGTGCAACATGTTCATGACGGTTTCATGAAAGTTGTAGGTTCTGGTGACTTTGTGGTTCTATTCAGGCCTGCCTCATTTTGTTCAAAACCTTCCCTCCTGGAGCTCTGATGGTGGTGTGTGGGTTCGAGCTTCTTGTCGCTTTTTCTGTATTTTTTGTTGAATATTCTTTTCAAGAATATAGATTTATTTGTTTTCTTTTCAACTAATATTTATATTTGCTAGAGCTAATTAGTTCACAGATTTCAATTTCTTTCTGATTTATGTTTTCGTTTTCACACTTATTTTGCAATATCAAAATAAAAAAAAGCAAGATTTTCTTGCTTTTTAACAAAATAAAAGAAATTTTGAATAAGGAAAAGCCACATGATCTGCTATATGGTCTATTAGGTCACATAGTTTTGGTCAAATTCAAACTGAGTAATCAATTTAATGGTCAAAGTAACAGTTTTCTTAGAATTGGATGTTGACGCATCATTTTAAATTCTTTAGGAGCAAAATTGTATTAGAAATAACTTTAACACACTGGATGCACTTGAAAAAATATTTCGAAGAGGTGGTTGCACTTTAACTCTAATTATTAGGCCAAGCTAGGTAAAGGGCATTTTGTTTACGCCCTAACCTAGGATAGGGCTTACTATGTTACATACTCAATAAACACTTGTAATGCCAAACGAAATATAGGGTTAATATAATTTTGGGTCTCTAAAATTTGGGCTTATTTTGGTTTAGTCCCTCAAATTTTAAACACATGGTTTCAGTCTCTGGAATTTAGTCTGTCTTGAAACGTTAGTCCCAAGAGGTATAACTGTATTAAAATCTACTAAAGTGTCAAATAATAATGTTAAAGTAGTGATGTGGACTCACCAGATGGTGTCTAATTAGATCTTGTGTGGATAACAAAAGAGTCAAAAAACATGTACTCAAATCGCAGCTATTTAACCCCTGTTTTTTCTTCTTCATTGTTCGTTTTTGGAGCTTGTCAATGTGCTATGTAACATCCATCATTTAACCCCCTTTAGTACGAATTTGCAAACGCTATAATTTAGACGAACCATTAATTAAGCCCGTATATTAAAATCTTGCATTTTGACTCTTGGGATTACTATTCATATGGTAATTTTAGATTTTTGATCTAATTTTTAAAATTTATAACTAATTATAGAAAAATCGTATTGAGGTGATTCAAGTATCCATTTAAAACCTTTTCAATTCTATATAGGAAAAACATACTCATAGGTCATTTTCTTGCTCATTTAATACAGAAAAATACATGAAATAGTACTATCCATATAGTTAAAATAGTACTTTATAGCTTTTCTGTCCTAACTTTAAGTAACCATAACTTCTAGCACATACATCTATTATGGAGATCTATCACTTATTTTGGAGCTCAGGATGTGTATTAGTTACTCATAAAATTTTAAGGACAGAATCATTTATTTGCTCTACTTTTGCCTTGTCTTCTACTTATTGCCCATTATTGGAGTGTTTATCCCCTTTACTTGAGATTAATATAATCATCATTTATTACACATGTAACCATTCCAACATTCCATAAATGTTCTCTTGCATTATCATATCCAATCTCACATGTCATTATCAACATTCATCATTATATGACATTAATGGCATTGTTCATAACATACATCAACAGTAAGGGAAAATCATTATATAATAACATAGAGCCAGTAAATAAGGTGGCAGGTTGGGTTGAAGAAAATAAGGACCATTTTGATACGGTCCTTTTCAACCCGGCAACCCACAGCCTACCAACCCTTTTTTTTCTTTTTCTTTTTTTAAAATTTTTCACAATTTTTATTTTAATTTTAATAAGAAAAAGTTTTATCATTTTCACTTAATTTACATATAACTTTGTATTTTATTAGAGACTTTGATTCTCAATTTGATTTCTCATTTTCTTTATTGTTTTACTATTTTTATACTAATAAAATAATTATTAACGATGAATTAGATGTTTATATTTCAAATTTTGAGATTAATTTAATTGTATAATTATATGAAAAATATAAGAATAAGAATAATTTGGTCTATAAAAATTTATAATTTAATTTAATTTTTTTTTAAATATATGTGTAAAAAAATTTTTTTAAAAAAAGATAGAGGTTGCAGTAACCCACCCCTTAGCAGGGCGGGCTGGCAAAATGAGAGCCTACCAGGAGGCGATCTTTTTAGGACCTGCCCGCATGGTCTCGAGCCCACGATGGGCTGGCCCATAACCTGCGGGCTAGCTCGTTTTACCACCTTTATAATAAATTATACATTCCTTCAATTCTCCTTATCGACTTTCTTGCAAACTCCATGCATTCTTTCTTCATGATCTTTTACCTATTATGGTTAGGTAAGAGATGGTGAGATTTGAGAGAATCTCAGTAGCAAACAATTACTATCCAAACATATATAGCACAGCTTGTTATTCATAACATGCTTGCAAACTTAACATTTTCATAACATACGGCATGTTTGGAAACTATCATACATTAATCATAAATCACATAAGCCTATGACATGCTTCAAGTATTTTCACATACACAATGCATAAGTTCATAAAATTACATAAACATAACAAATATGTCATACATGCAAGCAAAATACCAAAGACACAAGAGTAAGGTAAAGTTTGTTACCTTTAACTTGTCAAATTTTTTCTCTTGCTCCCTTTGCTACCAGCCTTTGTAATTTACTTGATAAGCCTTTTTATTTTCTTCCTTGATGTTTCATGGCTCTAAATACATTAACACATCATGCCATGCACTTAATAGAGCCATAATGACAAGCAATATTCATACATAGCTCTCTTGAACACACATTAGTCTCTAACTTTTGAACTTTATTTTCAACCTTTTTAAAATCAATTCCACATACTATTCCCTCATAATTTTATATATAGACCCTATTTGCAAGCTCAAAATTAAACAAAATCTAACTTCTTCCCTTTAAACTCATCATGGTTGAACACTTTGGGTTTTTAGGGCAAAAATTTCATTTCCAATTCTAATACTTCCAAACTTGCTACCCCACACAATTTTTCATTCTAAACACATTAGAAATGTCAAAATCATCAAAATTCAACACTAACATGAATCCTAGATCTAGCAAAAAATTATACAATGCTAGGGGAAGTTGGATTCATTCTATTTTCATGCAATAACACTTGATAAACATACTTTTCTTCTTCTTAAAGCTTAATCTAACTTCAATCAATTCTTTCCTTAACTTAATCACAATTGGATAGCACCTTCCAATAGGATTTTATATTTCCAAAACTCAACAAAAACCATAATCAAGCTTAGCAAGATGCAGGGCAACATAAACTACATCAAAATCCATAATCTTACCTTGTATGGAAGCTTTACTTGGCTTGAGACTTCTTGCTCTTCCTCCTCTCCTTTCTCTCATAAAGATTTCATGCCCCCTCCTCGAGACCTCTCTTGGCCAAAAATCTTACTAAATGGGAGGGGAGAGACGTATTTATAATGGCCTAGGTCCTAAATTTCCCCTCAAGCTTGATAGAAATTACATGGATGAGTTGTCATCATCGTAGCTCTTCCATGTGTATTCTTAGCTTTATTGGAATATAATTTGAAATTCATCCTTTGAAATTACCATCTAGCCCTTGAATCTTTTCCCTTAAAGTTGATAGAAATTACAAGAGCTAGGTGTCACAATCTTATGTTCCCATGTGGTCTTTCTTGAAATAGATGAGATTCACTCCATAAGCTTTATTATTTAATTCCCTTTTTCATTAAATGTCTCCAAGCATCTTCTTGAAAGATTTCTGATCCTACCCTTGCACATATTGTGCTATTTGAAGGAGGAAGGAGAGAAAAGAATAACTTCTCTAGCAAGCTTATAGGGTTCACTGCAAAATTCCACTTTATCGGATGCATTTTCTCAATTAGGTTACCTGATAGATTGAAAAAATTGTCATTTCAAATTTTTCTTATTCTACTATATCTCTTCTCCTCATAATGAGCTTCATATGATGTAATAATGACACATTAATTGAACCATTAATGAAAAGTGGATGAAGTCAAATTAGATTTGTCTTCCTCAGCCAAAAAGTAATACTTTAACCTCAACAAATATTTTTTACTATTTTCTTGATCTAAAAATTCTTCTATCTACTCCATAAAATCCCTTTAATTGTAAAAATTTTTTATAATTTTTCTCATGTCAAAACTCCTCCTGTAGATACTTTTTTTCAAAATTTCCCGGTTGTGTCCTTAATTGGCATAATTAGGCTTTAAATATTTTTAAAGCCAACATTCTTATCTTTTTGGAATCAAACCAATTTTATAAACTCACATAATTTCTCAAATAATTAATTCCCATTTTTATCCAATCATTTATGACCTTCTCATATTTTAAATAATTAGATTCAACTAAATAACCTAAAATTAGCCAAATTACTAAAAATTCTTTAAAATTCATTTCGAGGTTATTTTTATCATTTTTAAATTTAAATGGCCTTAATACCTCATTTTTCATTTTATAAAATTTTTATGGAATTTATGGTATATTTTTCATCATTATCCTTTTTAGCATGAGACTTTTCAAAATTACGGTTTGGTCCTTGGTGGGGTTTAACCTCAAGAATCATCTAATGGAGGTCTCTAATATGATGTTTAGCCTATAATCATCTCAATTTCTCATACTTGGCCCTTGAGACTTCATCAGAGTCTCTATCTTCCTTGTTCCTTAGTCCTAGAAAACATTCACTTGGCAATTTGGTCCATGATTATCCTTCTATTCTTTCAGGGAATTTTGGGGAGTCCTGTAACACCTCAAACATATAATTTATATAATTAACAAAGGTACTTCATAAATAGCCCATAAGCATTTCTAGTGTCCAAATCAACTAAAAAGGCTATGGGCATCTCCAAACAACAAACCATGTCATAAATTTCAAAATAAATCCTTAAAGTATCTTAACAAAATAAAATGATAAAGTCTTAGGGTTAGGACAAATAAAAAAAACATAACATGTACTCAATGAGCACAAAATAGCTCACTCTATCTGTGCCTTCCCTTGCTTCCTACTAAATCCATCACTCAAAATGTTCATAAAAATGATGAGATCTAACATCTCAGTAACAATTGAAATTCCTAACATATCCACACACACATTATTAAAACTAGATATTAGTATACATTTATATACAACAAGTATCACAAATTTTACCAAAATCCGATCATTAAATCGACAACATAATCAATCCATATTCATTTACAATATGTATTTCATGACAATAAATGCATTATGCAGCCTTCTTTATATTACCGTCTATGGTTATTCTCTTAACTAAAGCCATAGGCTAACACATAGTGCAACCGAAACTAACCCATTTAAGTGGATTGTCCCAAGCTCACTAGTACTTGAGATATACTTGACCAAAGGTATATAGCTCAAGTTCGGACTGTGGCTCCCTTCCTTAGAGAACAAAACTAAGGAGGCGTCACATGTTCCACAACTCCAATACAATCCCGGCTAAAGGACTATATGAAAGAGGGGGCCCTAACAAGTGACATTCATTGTGCACCAAGTGATGGAATACCAATTAATTATTCATCCCTATATGACGTCGGCCCATCACAGAATGCATATGCCATAACAGATAACGGTATAACAGAATATGTCAACTAACATACTATTATTTCACAACAGAAAAGAATCAAAATCCAATATAAATAATCAATGATACAATTCTTTATATTTCAATCACCATAATTATCAAGATATTTAATTATTACAAATAGTATTTAACAGCATAAGAAATATAAATGTGTGTGTGTGTGTGTGTATATATATATATATATAATAAAGCTCTATTTATTTGGAAACTAAATATTTATCATATGTAAGCGTGCATATATATATGTGCATTTCTTACTAAAATAATTAATTTGCAAGATATGTAACAACAATAACAATTCACAGACAATTAATATGTATATGAAAGAAATTTTAGAGTTAGCTGCTATTCCTTAGCTTAATAGATAATCACACAAAGTTACTCCAAAGTTCTCAAAAAGAGTTCACAAAATCACATAAATATCTATTAATATACAACTCAAAACTATTCTAAACTACTTGAAAATCCTAAAAGCACACTCTAAACTACTATTGTATAAACCCATATTAGTCGATATAATATAGTTATATATTTATGGTGTCTGACCCAGAGGAAAAAATAACACTTGATACAAGAATGTATACTCTCTCTCTCTCTCTCTCTATATATATATATATATATATATATAATTAGGTGTGTGCGTGCCTCAGGTCTAGAGAAAAGGGGCGTTTGCAGGGGGAAAAGTTTCATATTATGTGTAAATATGAGGAGAAAGGACGGATGGCACACTGCAAGGCATTGAATGGAGATTTTTTGTTTGAAATATATTAGTTTAAAGGCTGAAGTAAGTAGAAGAACAAGAAGTACTATGAATACACAAGAAAAGAAATAGAAACTGGGATATGAATAGTAGATACCAGCCACATAGGATGAAAAAGCGTTGCAAATCCAAGGGAGTCTGATATATCCCTATTTTATTATATATTTGTATATATATTTTGGGGATTTTATTATAATTTAAGGGTTTAATTGCAATAATTGTCAATAATTTGAGTTAACAAAGAATTATATAAATAAATGCTAAAATGGGTCTAATTGTTATTTTATTAGTTAAACTAATTTACACAAAAGTATTTCTACTTTCTTATGTGTTTTAGGATAATTAGGAACTTTTAATATAAGCTAGGCCCAAGACACCATTGCAAGGTCATAAAGGATCAAGGAAGGTGGGCTTTGGAGCCCAAATGGATTGGCAAAAAATGTAGGTGTTGAAGAATTAATAAATTTCAAGGCCTTAAGGATGCATTTGGGCCAACTTACATAATAGTTAGGGCCCATACATGTTAACTTACCACTTATACCTCTCAAATGGGCCCTAACTACTCCACATAAGTCCAAATAGTATCTCTTTTCATGGCCCTATTGTTAAAAGACGTGCCTCACCATTAATGAAGGGTAGAGAGTGATTTCAAAAGGTTTTCTTTCTTATCAAGTCAAAAAAAGTGTCACCTCATTAATAAAGGGCAATTTTGGGATTGTAAAGTTAATTAAATTAAAGGAGAAATTGTTAATATCTAATTAGAGATATCTAGTTAGAGAATATCCTAAAATATTTTCTTGAATTAATTATCATCCCAAATCCATATTTGAATGAGTCAAAACTCCTATTAAACCCCCTTACTTTCTCTCCAAGTCTTTCTTTTTAATTATTTGAATTATCCTAAACCCGTCCTACTTCCACTCCCATCATGCCACTTCACCTTTTCATTATCCACAAGCCCATAATTCATTTTTTCTTCATTAAATCTACAAATAAATTCGTCTGCCTACCACCATTTAGGATAAGTTAATTAATTAATCCTCATCAGTGACTTACTTCACAAGAAATATGATCATCTCCACTCACATTGTGCCAATTAAGCTTCTCGTTATCCTAAACCTTAATTCAAATAAACTTAAGTCATCTTTTATCTTAATTTAAATATTAATTTGATGACTTATTTTTAAAACCAAGTCAAGAGATAAAAATCCTATCCTCTTCCATCCAATCCCTTTGACATTTTTCAATTACTATCATTACTATCATATCTTATCCTATCCTCCTTATTGAGCACGCCATTCTCTCTCTTTTTTTTCTCCATCCGTATTCATCTTATCAAGTTTATCTTGTTCTTCATCTAATCTTTACCCAAATCACCAACCACCCTAGCCATTATCACTTGATTTATCTCTTGCAACAATTATTTGTATTTGAATTAGTTAGGGATTATTTTATGGTGTCATGCTAGTATTAATTCTGTGATTGTATTTTATATATGACACCATTTAATAGTTTCCTAGGTGATTATCTTAGATTATTTGTGTAGGATAATCTATTTAAATATTACAAATATTTAATATTATGTAATATTTAAATAGATTATCCTAGGATTTATTTGAGTATGAAGATAATCATGAAAAAATCAAGGAAGGTATGAGGAGGCTAAATCATTCAAAGATTAAGAGTCCAAGATGAAGTAAAGACTATAAAGATAGATTGAATCTTTATCCCATAAAGAGGTATGGAGAGGGTCAGCCAAGGCTATAAAAAGAGGTCCAAGAGCAAGGAGCAGAACACGTCTTCTTTACTCACTCTCTATACTTCTCACAAGTGTCCACGAAGGCGTCAAATTCTCTTTATTTTCATCTTTGTATTTTTGTTTTCTTTCTTTATCAATATGATGTGTTCCAGGCACATGAGTGGTTAGTCTCCTTGTTCTTGAAAAGAAACAGTCCCATACTTTAACCTAGATGAGTTGTAACTAGAGTTTTTATTCTTTCATATGTGATTTTTTATGATTTCCTAGTTTTAGGTTTTGGACCTCTTATATGTGGTTCTTTTGATTATTAATGTGAATTTCTTTTTCAATTATAATTTGTGAGCTTATTTATAAATCTTTTTTCCTCTCTTGATTATTTTATGTTATTCTAATATGTTATTTTTAGGGTTGCGTGAGTAGTTATGGATTAAGTTTAGCGCTAGCTTGCTTTTAAAGAATATATCATTTGAATATTCTTGTTTTGAGGAAAAAATTGTAATTGGAATTGAATTTCACAAGCTAAGTGGTTCTGAAAATAATTATTTGGTTGATATTTATATACTAGTTCTATGTATAGATATTAATTAAATAGTTATGATCTACATGTTCATGTAGGGTTTAGATTTTGACTTAGTACACTTCTCTTTATCAACTCTTATTAACTTTTGAACCGGGATAGCCACATATCGATCCTTGGAAAGCTCATCTTATCGGTAAAGTTTTTCTTATTCACTATCTCTTATTTAATTTTACGGTCTCTTTAGTTTCTTGTTCACTTTAATTTGAAATCAATATTTTCTTCTACTCCTTATTCCTCTTTAATCATGTAACTCAACTTTAAAGTTGTTTTAAAGCCAAGCTTTGACTCCACAAAAGACCAACCTAGGATTGGCTCCTATATCACATAGGATTAATATTAGTAACTTATTTGAAGCGCTAGTGACAGGTGCGATTAGAGTCCATGTAATCAAATCATAAACAGAGAAAAGAATGGATTTAATACATGGAAGAGTGTGTGTTATTGTACAAGAAATACAGAAAGGAGGTGAAGGAATCGTGGGTCATGAGGAAGAACAAATAAATAATTAAAAAAATTGCAAAACCCATGTAGTAGCAAACTCTCTCATGCGCATGATGATAAGACATTGCAAAGAAAGAAAAGTAAGAGAAATAAAACTGACAAGACAAGGCATAAGAAAAACGTTAGCAAGACTTTGATAGGAGAAGACGAAGAAGAAAAAAAGCACACCAGCTGATGGTAGGGAGGACGCAGCGCCGAGTGAGGATTATGGGAGAACAGAATTTATTTGAGAGAAATTTAGGGTTAGGGTAGCCTTTTTTAATCTGATAAAAAAATAATATAATAATATTTTTTTGATATAATAGTGATAGTAAATAATAATTTTTTAATACACCTAAGAAATTATTTTGTGAAAGTAGTTACTGTGTACATTTTTTGGTCTTATTTTATTATTTATAATATATATTCTATAGAACAAAAAATTTATTATATGTTTTTTTTTACACCCTTCCTAAGTCATTCATTAATTATATATCCCGCATAATAATTGACACTATATTCCAAATAAAATGAATTGAGAATGTTACAATTCTTGCCAAAAAGATTTGGTAGCCTGCTCATTTCAAGCTATTTCTTGCACTTCTAGACCCAAAATTTAGGATGTTATAGGCTACATTCTATTATCCACATAAGATCTAATTAGATGTTATTTGTTGAGTCAACATCACTACTTTTAATGTCATTGATGACACTTTAGTAGATCTTAACAATCATTACACTCTTAGGGATTAACATTTTAAAATAGACCAAATTTCAGGGTCTAAAACTGCTGGTTTAAAATTTGAGAAACCAAAACCAAAATAGGCTCAAATTTCAGAAAACAAAAATTATATTAATAAAAAAATATGCCTGTATTAGTACCCATTTATTATAAAATACTTTGCTATAATAGTTAGATAACTAATTTGTGAATATTAAAAAAATTAGTAAAGTTAGTTATTTGTAATAAATGAATATTGTTTTACCTAAAATATTCATATAATAAATGGATGTTGTCTTGCCTAAATATTCCTATCAATCATGTACATTATTGAAACTACCTCTCGATGAAAACTCCTCAACACGTGCAATCATCATAGAGATTACCTGGGGAAAATGGATAAATAATATTGGAGACAAAGTGGATAGAGTCTCATATTTGGGATCAAATTAAATCTTTAACTAGTTCTTACATGCTATGAAAAGGCTATAATTATTTGTGAGAAAACATAACTAACTACCTAAAAACCTAATTAATTCAATTGACAATGTGGCATTTGAATTACTCTTAGAAGCTAGAAAATGAATATTTTTGTCTCGGATGATTTTAGGGATTGACATATATGATCTAACACATTATTTTTATAGTATTTTATATCGTTTTGATGTTGCTATAGGGTTTTGTGAGCCTAATTGCATGTATTTAGTGCTAAGTAGGGGCTCGGTGTCCTTGCTTTGAGATAAGTGCTTTTTAGGACTAAAATTGTCATAATTAGTTATTAATTGTTATTGATTAATTTTTAGGACAATTAATACTACAAAATATCATTTTTCATTGTAGGACACAATAAAAAAAGAGCCAAGAAACTTAACTACAACATGACATATGATAAGAAGGATTTTTATAGCATGTTCATTGTTTGGTTTGTGATTATATTGCTTATCTACAACATTGCATGAAGCCTTAGGACTAACATGACATATAATACCCAAACCAAATTTAAAAATATTATATATGTATCTCCAATGTTTCTCTCAAACATTTATATGTATAATAGGATTATTAAAGTGCAAGCGAACAAAAAACAATCATGAGGGAATAGTGATTAGATTTTAAGGACTAAGAATATAGTAAATCTGCCTCAAAGCTGGTACCCTTGTTGAAGAAAACTTCTGCGAAACTCTGAATATGAAATTGGTTTGTATAAGGGAGGAGACCTTGAAAAGATAATAGAAATGTTAGGTTCTATGACGCATTCATCCTTTGGGTTATGAAATATGCCACCGATGTTCTCGCTATGTTTGCTTTTCTCACTGCTATGTGTTCAGCACCAATCAGCCTTCCATCACTAATCATCTGAATCAGTCACATGTATAACAAATGAATAATTCATCATAATAAATAAATCTTATCATATATATTTCAATCTAAAAAAAAAAGAACTTATAAATATATTTTTCATTTTAAATGGAAGACTTTAATCTTCTTTATCTCCATTTATAATTTTTTTCAAACTACTCTAACTAATTTCACAATTTTCTCACCCTCTTGATCTGCTTTTTTCTATACAATTTTACACAAAAATAACAAGGATTTAATTTAATTAATTTTTTAATTTCTTTAATTTAGCGGCCTGCTATTATATATTTAGGTTTGAGCGAGATTACTATTACTAGTGACTGTTACATATTAAACGCATGATTAGAGATACATATAAAAAGCCAAAAAAATGTTGGTTTATTAGTTGGTAAGACGTTGCCTCGTAATCGTTGGGATCCAATTCACCTAAATATCTCTGTATTAAAAAAAAAACAGAGAGAGATACATATACATATATTCCTGCAAGATAAGGCCTATGTTAACCACAAAGGCATTGGGAATAGGATCAACATCAATCCATTGGCCATCTTTGAGCAGTTGAAGTCCATTAATTTCTTTGGGCCGGAAAAGAATTGTAAGAAGTGTTGGATCTTTGTGTTTCGGTGACCTCAACGTTAAATTTGGCTTTGGACATGGGGGAGAGTGATTAGCTACAATTACAAGATTTCCCCTCAGTTCTCCACAAAAATAATCCGCCCTCAGTCCTAATAACCCTTTAGCAAGCATCTTCAGAATCTTCACTCCCACTTATCTCAGTTCTTCTGTGTATTTCCCAACAATTTCTCTGACAAGAGATTAAAAAAGCAAAGAATTAATCTATTATTAGATCGATATTTTATATAGTAACCTTAATTTGCAAATATCTTACTACTTATAGAGAGAAAACAAAATTATTGAGGATGTCAATTTCTTCCTCCATTTAATGGGTACGGCTGGTTCACGTGCTTCGCAATAGGATGGTGACATCAATTATAATACCAAATTTAATAACGAATTTTTAATTTTTAATTATAAAAAGATGTATGAGGAGGAATTCATCCACTCAATCTAACTAATGTATATTGTACTCATAATTAAAAATCAAGTCTATACATCTATAATTCCTTTCAACTTTTTATTATGTCTATCATATTACTTTTTTGACATTTAAAATTTTACAATAAATGTTCTTGAATCTTTAACTTTGTAGAGAAAAGTGTCCCATGTTGTTTCTTAGTATATCATTTCACTGATAGAATGACGAACAAGGGGTTTTTATTTGTAAGTGGCTTAAAAATCTAGTGTTTATCAAAGACTCAAAAATTTTGAGGTTTTCTGCATGGGAAATGAGGTTTGAGAGATAAACATGCCGTGCTTCACTAATGAATAATGATGGACTAATTAATGGTACAAATCGAGGATAAATGTTTAAGGAATTCATTATCAAATTTTGAACATTTAAGGAACAAAATTTCTATTAAAAAAATGTTAGAATATAGGCTGATCCACCTTTGACAAATTAGGCCCAAACCCATCTTAGATAGACTTTGAATGCAAATAAAAGGAAAATTTGGGTTGGTAACTATAATATTCACCATCCGATTCAAATCTGCATGGTAGGAACAATTATTGTACGTGGATGGGAGTAGAGAGATTTAAGAAACACAAACTGAAACCACATTACGAATATATACATATCATAAAACACTCCACTGCACTCTCTTATGTTTCTCCTTTATCTTCCTTAATCTTTCTTCTCCCTGTGCTTTGTTATATATCCATAACTCGACTCCATCCTTATGATCAGATTGTGTGTTGGTACTAGAAGAATCTACTTGTATTTCAAGTACGTCCAAAATCCCTTATTGGTAGTAGAGAAAAGAGTTTTCCTATGCCTGTATTTTTTCCTTTACACTGTTTTGTTTTATGTTCTCTGTTTACTGAGCCTTATGCTGCAATTTACTCTATAAATATTAAGCAAATCCTTTGTTTTATTTTTCTTTTGTGATTTTTGTTTATATAAATTGTTTCCTGTCACTTTATGTGAGTTACGGTTTTCCTTTGATTTGAATGCTTTGTCTGATTTCCTATTAGCATATGTGTTGATAATCTATAAATAGGAGTGCAAGGAAATATTTTTGAATAACTGGAAAACCTTAAACATGAAGACCTAGAGACACAAGACTTATTATTTTTGCATCCGAAACTTCGGAGTTTTATCTTTTCGAAATTGTTTTTTGAAAATCAAGTTTTTAGGCCCCGAAACTTATCCCATTGTGTAGAACTCGAAAAAACAAAGAAAATAACATCAAGAATGCGGAAAAGATATGGAGGAGAGAAGTTTCGGGATCCAATGTACTCGACCCATCTCACTAGCTAGGTCGGATTTGACCCAGCTGGAGGTTGAAGATGAACAGTGGTTGCTAAATGATGCTATTTTGGTGCCTAGATTGAAAAAAAAAAAAGGTCCAGTAAAAAAAAAGGTGGCCTAGTCAAGTGAGGCCTAAATATAAGTTACAAAAAAATTTTTGAGGCCTAAAATTGTTCTAGCCCAAAACAAAAACATTTAAAAACAAATCAACATAATAATTTTTTTTAAAAAGAGAAATAGGTCAGATTGTGCCACGTGGCATGTCAATTTGATACATGACGGTTGTCGTCTAGTAAAGGATGGCGCGTGAAGTTTGTCTCCTTGATGTGTGTCACTGTTGGTGATCTCCACGACAATATGTGGGCTACACATACCAGCGTCGAGAGTAAGCTTTGGTAGTTTTTTTTTTTTTCATTTTTTAGGATTTAATATTCCCAAGGTGTGTATAAACACGTGAGACCTCTATTTGAGGTGCGGTTTGTCTTTAAAAATCTCTAAATTCATGTTCTGCATTATGATATATTATTTGCCTATTTTTAAAGGCAATGTAGGATTTATTTATGAGTTTTTCAATGTCTTTCCATTGATTTTATGTTTTAAAAATTATTAAAATTAAATATTAATTTAAATTACTTTATTTTAGGTAAAAAATGAAGCAAGAGGCTTCATCAAATACTGAAATTCATTCATATGATTCATTTAGCATGAAATACATGGATGATGAGCTTCTCCAATATGAAATATTAAGTAAGGACTCTGAAGAGGACACAGAGATGGATCCTGAGGAGGATCTGTACATAGATCTTAAGGAGGACCCGGAGATAGACCCTGAAGAAGACCTTGAGATGGATCTTCCACTTCCCCAAAGAACAGTTTGAGGATGAGCAATTTGAGGCGGAAGAGGAGCTTCTTGAAGATCAAAATCCTAAACATGGTCTTTGAGGAGCCTATGCAAGAACTCCTGGAAGTCTATACAGATAATGGACCACAATCTGTAACTTTCTATACTTATGGGCCTTTTGAAGAGGACGAAGAAGTAAATCAACTTTTTACTCCTGCTTTAAGAAGAAGGATAGCAAAGTATGACACAAAAAGTATTAAAATTGTTAAGGACATAAATTGAGTTCTTAAAAGATACATTATAAGCATATACAACAATGAAAGTATTAACTTCTACACTAATGTCATGATATTGTTTCACGCAGAAGTTAGAGCTATAACCAAATTTGAGCTAAAGGATACCTAGGTTTATGCTATAAAAGTAGTGGTTGAGAATCACATCAAAACACCCAAGCTCAGATACTTTAAACCTTAGCCTCTTTAAGCTTTTAACTATGGTTTATGTCTAATGGAAACTCGAATTAGCAGAATCGTAGCGGACTAAGTGGTGCGTAAACTAGGATTTACGAACTGGATTAGAGTGGAGGCTTCTGGATTTACAGGAGGCTTGTGGGTACTTTGGAATCACAACATGACTCAGGTAGACTATAGTTGTCCCAATTCACAACTTATACACTATACGATCTCATGTGTGAAAACGAGTGAATCCAGGTCAGTGACCTTTGTCTATGGGGAACCGAATTTTCAAAAACACAAAGGGCTTTAGGAATGCTTGATTCAATTACTAGGCAAGTAAATGAACCTTAGATAGTTCTTAGTGACTTTAATGCTTTCTTGGATCCTATGGATAAACTTGGTGGTGCACCTCCATATTGTACTTCAATGATGAAATTTGTAGAGTGTATCAGTTCTACAGGACCTATAGAACTGCTTCGGGTGAAAGGTACAATTGGGAGAAGAAAGGAGTTGAAGAAAGACTAGCTGGGCTTTTGGGAACGCAAGCTAGTTCATTAACTATTCTCAAAGCCAAGTGTTACATAAACTCCGCTTTAAATTTGACTACTAAGTGATTTGTGTTATGGAAAATAAACCCCCTGAGTTCAGGAGAACCCCACAAAAACCTTTTAGATACCAGGGAGCTTGGAATATGGAGGAGGGATTTGGAGAATTGGTTTGGCAATCATGGGAAAATGAGAACTGGGGGAATGAACTTGAGCAGTTTACACATAAAGTGACTAACTAGAATAAACAGATCATAGGGAGCATACCAAAAAAGAAGAGAAATTTTTTGAAGAGATGGGAAGGAATAGACAAAGTAAGAAAGACCAAGATAAGCTTAGGACTGTTCAAACTAGAAAAGAAGCTATGGGAAGAATATCACAAACTTGCGGCACAAGAACTTATTTGGTTTTAGAAATCAAGATGCAAATGGCTAGCCTGGGGTGATAAGAATACATGCTTCTTCTATGCTTCCACAGTGATAAGAAGAAGGAAACAAAGAATTAAGGCCCTCTATGATGAATTAGGTTAGTGGGTTACTGAGGAGGATGCTCTCAGATAGAAGGCAGGGAAGTTCTTCCAGCAACCTTACACAAAGGAGCCATTGATAGTGACATCAAGTGAGAATATTATGGATTTCTGTACGATCATTGAAGGAGACATGGCTATGCTTCATCAAGTGGTAACAAAAATTGAAATAAAAAATGCCAATTTCCAAATGGGAGCCTTCAAAGCACTAGGATTGGATGGGTTATCTGCCCATTTCTTTCACATTCAATGGAACACCATTGTCAGTCAAGTTTGTTAATTGATTATGGATGTTTGGAGCAATCTGATAAAATTAGAGAGGTAAACTTCACTAAAATCATCTTAATTCCAAAAGTGGATTACCCTACAACTTTAAGGGATTTTTGATCGATTTCTTTGTGTAATATAATCCTTAAAATCATCACTAAAGTCATTGCCAACAGAATAAAAAGAATAATGCAGTACCTGATATAGCCACAACAATGTAATTTCATAGCAGGGCGGCAAGGATGTGATAACATTATTATAGCCTAAGAGGCTATTCATACCATGCGCAACAAAAAGACAAAAAAATGGATATGTGGTGATTAAGGTAGACATGGAAAAGGCATATGCGGACTTTCTGGAAGCAACACTGAAAGGGATTGGTCTTAGAAGTGAACTGGTTAATCTGATTATGGCTTGTACCTCCTTGATTTCTATAGTAGTGCTTTGGAATGGAAGGGATTCACACACCTTTAATCCAATTGGGGGTCCGTCAAGGTGATCTGTTGAGTCCCTATCTCTTTATTCTTTACATGGAGAGACTAGGCCATATGATTACTAAAGAAGTCAAATAGAAAGTACGGACAGGACTGTAGTTTGGAAGCAAGGGACCCATAATCACACACCTTTTCTTTGTTGATGACCTACTATTGTTTGGAGAAACCTCAATAGAACAAATAGAAGTCATGAAGAAGGTTATACACCATTTCTGTGAGCTATTAGGTCACCAGATTAGTCTAACAAAGTCAAAGGCTTTCTTTTCCCATAATGTAAACTTTAATAGGGCAAGAGAACTTAGCTAGAGATTGGGTATTGGGATAACATCAGATCTTGGAAAATATCTGGGGATTCTACTGCTTCATAAGAGAGTCACAAAGATAAATTACCTGCCACTCATTCTAAAAGCAAAGAGCAGATTGGCCTCCTAGAAAGGAAACTTTTTAACTATGGCTGGCAGGGTAGTGTTCATCAAATTGGTGCTCTCTACATTGTTAGGCTATCAAATGCAAAACATGGTCCTACCTCAGGGAATACTTCAGGACTTGGAAAGACAAAGCAGATAGTTCCTTTGGAACCATATGGCTGAAGGAAAGAAGATACACTTAATTGGTTGGAATTAGATAAAAAAAGACAAGAATTATGGAGGGTTAGGAATAAAAGATCTGAGATACTAGAATATAGCTTATATCATGAAATTGTGTTGGGGCTCTTAACAAATCTAAAAGCACTTTGGGTACAATGTCTCAGAAGCAAGTATGGTTATGGCATGGAACTATACCCACTAGTGGGCAAAAAAAGGAATGCCTTGGTGGTTTGGAGAAGTATCACAGCGGCATGGACAAAATTCTATACGGGAGTAGGCAGAACGGTAAAAGATAGGAGATCAACAAATTTCTGGTGGGATTTTTGGACACACTAGAGGAGCCACTCATATTCTTGGTGGATAGAAATTTGCACCTATTGAACTCGATAATGAAAGTTAGGGAGTTAGTGGGATTGGATGGCAAATGGGAGCTACACTGATGGATGAATTTCTTACCATAATGGGTGGTAAACATGATTAGTAGAAGTAAACCACCAACGGAGAGAGTGACTGACCATTTTAGTTGGAGAAATGGGTCTGATAGAAGGTTTAGTATCAAGTCGGCATACAAAATGCTCTTGAATCTCGATTCTTTTAGTTCCACAAATCATTGGTAGAAGGTGTGGAAGTTACCCATCCCAGAGAAAATCAAGTAATTCTTTGGCAAGTGTCCCTTAAGAGACTCCCAACAAATCTCCTTAGATTTAGTCGAGGGATACACATGGGTGATGAATGCTCCTTTGGGTGTATGAGAGAGGAATCGGTGATGCACATACTAAGAGATTGTGAGGTGGCTAGATTAGTGTGGTTAAAGATTATCCCCCCTAACCAATGTTTTACTTTATTTAGTTTAACTTTACAGGTATGGCTAAAGGAGAATCTAAACAGAGGATTAGGCACACCCAGACTCAACTAAGGGCAGTGGTAAGGGCTATTCAGTATAGTTTGTTGGAACCTATGGAAGATCCAATGTAGAGGAATTATAGAAGGAATTAGATCCTGGCCAAGTGAGATTGTACACAAGAGCATGTACCAAGTGATGGAATCGGAATCACACGGACACTTCAAACAACAGATCTTCCACTTTGATGGCAACATAGACACAGGATGGCGAGCTCTCCCCTGATGGCTACATTTGGCTAGATGTTGATTGATCAGTCAACCATCAAAGATAGGGGACTTGTGGTGGATTGATTAGAGATTTAGGAGGGGAATGGATACTGGAATTTCAAAAAAAAAAAAAACTAGGAGCCATGACCCCTATTGCAGCAAAAGTTGGGGCATTACTGACATGCATTATGATATGCAAGCAACAAGGCTACGAAAGGGTAAAAGTCTACACGAACTCTATCGAAGCTCTTCAGATGATCATGTGTGACAGTGGAATACATCACCCATTGAGGGATGAGATTACCATTATCAGAAATGCCTTATACTCAGTTGGAGATATAAAGCTGAAATATACCTCCAGGAATGCAACACACTGTGTGGATTATTTGGTAAAAATAGCACATCAAAATGATGAGGAGATAGTTTTTTCTTGGGAGTCCCTCTTTCAGTGTTGAGATAGATTATAGATGGATGCAGTGGAAGGATGTCCAACAGGCAGTATTAAGAACTCTTAGAAGTGGTTTTTTTTTTCAAGCTTTAGCTTACCTTATTTTGATGCCAAAAAAAAAAACTATGGTTTATGAATCATCAATTCATAATCTAATCATTTAAATTCTTTTTATCATCTGTAAATACCAATAGATGCCATGCTTCCATCTTCAACATATCTATAAACTTATACATATACCTAATTTTATTTTTCTCCCTATATTCTCGGGTTTCACACAAAGATCTATCACTTATACATATACATATGCTTACACACACACACACACACACACATTATCAATCTTACTTTTACCAATAAACCTGATGGCTTACACCCCAAAACAGCAAGCAACAGTTTTTTAAGCCATATTCATATAGCTCCCCAATAAATCTAACACCTCATAGCAAAATAGAAGGACTTAAAGTTAAAATTTATCATCCAAGAGAGTTAGACAACATGTGACACCATTTTCTTTCTTTTCCTCCTCTTTGTACCATAGCCAATGCCTTACATTAAGGAAAATATAGGCCCTGTTTCAGACAACTCAAAACAGAGCAGTAACTTCACATACAACTGAAAGATACATATGCACCTACACCATATTATTCCTCTCTTCTACCACTAAGATTCAACACTAACCAGAGACTCGTTTAACCCCTATTTTGGCCAATAGAACCAGAGCAAGGAAAATCCACATGCAAGCTAAAGATCATACTCTATTATCATCAATTGACATTACTCTTTCATCATCAAGTTTTAGACTTCACCAAAAGTTTTCCTTACTAGAATTCAACTTCCAAGCAACATCAATGCCTCATCCAGCCATCAACAGAAGAAAATGAAGATGGGAAGAGGTTTAAGATACTCACCTTAGTCAGAATCAAGTGTTTCATGTAAGAGATCCCCCTCCAATGAGATTCCTTTAGTCACCCTGTTCCTCTCAGTCTCTGACAATTTCTCTCAACTCTCTCCCTATTTCTTTTCAATGGTAGATGACAAAATGAGAAGGGAATGGGTCATCGTCATCGGTGGTTAAATGGAGAGGGTAGTACGTGGGGTGTGGGTATGACTCATTGTATTGACCATTTGCCCTTCACAATATACCTTGTCTTTACTTTAATCCTTTTTCTATTTTTTTGAAATTAAAGAATGAATCTAGAAATTAATTCCTAACATTTTATATGGATTTTCCTCATCCATTACCCTCTAGGACCCATGAAATAATTTCCATAAAAATTTTGGGTAAAAAATCAACTCCTAACTATTTTTCTTGTATTTTCCAAGAATATAGCACTTAATTCCAAAACTTAATCCTCAATTCGTTTTACAGATTTTATACCTTAATTAGTTTTTTTACTTTATAAAATAATTATTTTAGCACCAATATAAACCTGTAACTATTTTTCCTTAAATTTTCTAAGAAAATAAGTCATTTCTGTCCTGAAGATTAAATGTAAAATTATTTAAGCTATTTTTAGGGAAATAAACTTTTTTTTATAAAATTTCTAAGTCCTCAAAACTAATATATCATAACTTTTTCTAATTTATTTAGGCTTTAGATAATTTAATGAATTTTCTTTTTTGCTCTTTCTAATTTAGAAAATTTGGGGTGTCATATATATAACCTTTTGGAGGTCTTAAAATAGAGCAACCAAGCAAAAGAAACAAACCTTGAAAAGACAAATATCATAAGAAAATTAGCTAGTAGAAGAAAAAATAGTTAGTTAGAAAAAGGTATACTTCTTTGACCTATTATAACAAATACAATTGGTCTAAGAAGTGAACATTTTTTTAAATAAAATTTCCAACACTTACACTGGTTGGAATAATAAATGGTCTTAAAAGTAACATTTTTTACACTGGTTATGCAATTAGTGTAAAAAGAGGGGACTTTTAATACTGACTATTTCTACACTGATCATAACTATGATGTCAAATGCCTATTTTAACTACTATAAAAGACCTTTTTTTAGTAGTGTACTTTTTATTCCATATTTTATTTTCCTATGTGTGAGTGCACTCATGTATACGTGCGTGTGTCATTCCATTTCTATTTGGTAACTATCAATTGGCTATGGCATATATTGTAGCTGTATATTAGGATTAAACAAAACATAATTTTTGGGAGGCTTACAGTCAGATCCTAAGTAGGGCTATACAAAGACTGGACTGGATTGGATTAAGTATCAGTTCAAAGTCTGATCTGAAAATTGATCAGGTTAGATTTTTTGGTTTGTATTCCAGTCTAGTTCGAAAAGGCTTAGGACCATGATGGGGTTGGACTTAGTCCACTGGGTTACTGGACCAATCCAGGTTGATGTTCTACTTATATAAGAAAAACTTTAATACATATTTATTTTGCTATTTTTTAACCCAAGAAAAAACATTTGTGAATAGGAAAAATCACAAAAAAAAACCTTGAAAATTGAAAAATTGCACATAGGGACTCATTCACAAAAATTGTTGTTAAAACCCATACTAATGTTGTTATAAGTCCCTGTTTGCAATTTTTCTATTTCAGCGGTTTTTTTTTACGATTTTCCCTATGACATATTTACTTTGCTGATTTTGTTGTAAATATTATGATATTAAGCTTGTTCATTAAAGCTTTCCACTAGATAAATATTAACTTATGAAGTATAATGTGACAATCTTGATAATGACATGGTCTAGATATAAGAAAATAGATACTCCTCTTGTCCTAAATATAAGATCCTTTTTGTAGTGTAAATTATGCTACAAAAGGGATATTATATTTAGGACCGGAGGAGTATTTAATGGGGTCATATTTAGGATCTTAGAAGAGACAACATGAAGAGAAAATTAAGAAGGAAAAAAAAAGGAGCAAAAGATTCAACTAACCTAAACTTGTCTTTGAATTATCATTAGTCAATAGTCATTGAACCTACATATCAAAATATGTCCTTAACCTATAGGAGTTAGAAGGTCCGTAGCCTGCACAAAAATTCAGGTAAGTCAGCTATATACCAATCCTATTTAATTGGATGAGCCATTCATACTAAGTCACTATTAAATACTAATTACCATCAACAAACTATATGGTAATTTTAACTAATCAACCAAAAGATCATTAACCTGCACAATCAAACCAGTCAAAAAAATCTAGCCATGTAACCAAAAAACAAACTACCACCATCAAACAAATAAAAGACTTTATAGTCTAAGTCCAAAATATTTGAAACTGAAATGCTAAAAGCCATACATCCTTTTCAACATCAATAACACTGCAATGATCTGAAAAGTATATAAAACATAAGTAGTCAATAAAATTACAATAGTCATGGTAAAAATATGATATTATAATACAACACAGACTAAGACATGATTACAAACAACTAAAATTTATTTGAACGTTTATATAAAATATAAATAGTTAATGGCATCACAACACATACTAGTCTTCACCACACTCTCTGTATCTTAAAAGTTATCAAACTCTTAAAGCATGGATGCACATTCAGAGAGAGATTTCCCAGGGAGTAGCCAATTTTAGGCATAGATAAGTGTTTTAGTCATTGTTGGTGAACTCCTATAAGAGTCCACTACACGTCCTCTAGTGCTAAGGGCTGATTTAGAGGCCATTGTAGATACTGGCACAACCAAGACATCACGTGCCATCCTACAACGTATTTTATATTTGCTAGAATTAACTCTCTACCATGCTTGTATATCAAAGTCATCATTAGCTGAAGAAGATGAAAGATATCTATCTAATTCAGATTGTGGGTTTGAGGAGCTTTTTTCTTTCTGGAAAGCTAACCATCTGCGACTTGGATCCCTACTACCTCGGCCTTGTGGCATTACTAATGATGATGATCCTGAGGATACAGAAGAAGCATTACTTGAAATACTAGTACTTGCCCAACAGAATACTCATCAAACATATGGTATAAAACATCTCTAATCTTAATTTTCATAGCCATGCAAACTTCTACATCATGAAAAAGCTTATCAAATATATGATATGCACAAGCAAGCTTTAAGGATCCAAAATCACAGCTACAATGAGCAAAGGATTCTTGTTCTCAGCTTGACCCCAATATTTTTCATATTTACTTCTCATGTTAAGGGACATCTCCATAAGCAAAGGATCAACATTCATAATGTTCTATTCGAACAAATCATGACTTAGAACAATTTGGTGGAAACAAGGGTTAGAAGTGACATTTAGTGAACTTGAAAATATTAAAGTTGTGTCATAGAACACCTTCAAGAATTTGAGAAACATTCTTGCCTCATTCCAATCACTAGCTTTAGGAGGGCCTTTACGCCTACATTTATCCCTTCTAGAACTTTCCTCTTCATTCTTGGAACCTCTAGTAAAATATGCCTCATAAATCATATCTTCATCCTCCAACCGTTCAAAAGCCTTGTGAAATTTCAAAGTAGATTCCAGCATCAAATATGTTAAATTCCATTGAGTATTAACATCAAGACAAACAAGGCTGGTGGTGTCCACTTTCTCTAGTTCAGCAATATTCTTTTAGAGACAAGCTAGAGAAGAACGGACATATTTAACTACATTGCAGATTGAATCAAAGTTATTCTTTAACTCCTTTAACCCATCATTAACCACCAAGTTAAGTATGTGTGCAAAAAATCTAAAATGAAGGTAATCACCCCCCACAAATCATACCTTTCCAATTCTTAAGCCGCTTTTTTAGTTATGACAAGGCAGTATCATTAGATGATACATTGCCCATGGTTATGGTAAACATCTTCTTTATTCCCTACTCTAATAGACATTCTCAATGGTCTTGCGTAATATCTCGCTTGTGATTTTCAATCATGCAAAAATTCAATATCCTCTGATGCAACATCCAATCAGGATCAATCAAATAACAAGTCAAACACAAATAATTAAAGTTCTAAGTAGATGTCTAGTAATCAGTTGTTAAACAAACACGATGTGCATACTTTTTCATTACCTCCTTCAATATCTTGATTTCTCCAAGGTATAGTTTCCAACAATCTCTATCAACTGTTGTCCATGATGGAATTCGAAATCTTGGTTCTAGCTCTTTGACAGTGTTTCTAGACCCATGCTTCTCAACAATCCTAAATGGCATCTTATCACAAATAACAAATTCAGCCAATGCCCTTCTGCATTGTTTTTTATTAAAAACATAAGAGACTAAGCTTCCTCTTTGTCCACTTGGTGTCACATAGTTCAACATTGATTGCTTCGGTATTGTGTGGGCCCTGTTTGGATTCTTGTAACATTTTGGAAAGTGCCTTTTCAAGGATGTTGTGCCATGCTAGTTTGGGTCAGAAGCATAAATTGCATGATAATATTTGCAAGCAGCCTTAACTTCTCCATTTGTTTCTTCCAAAGGTAACTTCACAAAATGCTCCCAAACTTGTGATCTTCTGCATTTCTTAGTAAGAGGAGGAGGGCTTAGTTCATCAGGAGGGGGCATTTTAGTTTCACTAGTCCCTATTAATTGTGTTTACGTAGACAAGGGTTGATCAGAAGTACCTGAAGTTTCATCCACTATTTCTAACATGAAAAATAAATAATCATGCATTAAACATTGAACATATAAGATAATACAATTGGAAGATAATAAAATATAATATACTACTATTGGCACAAGGAGCTAAGACAACTAACAATGCACTACTTATTAATTCCTATTTTCCTTACTTTGTATATTCTATTCCCCATTAAAAAAAATCATCAAAGAAAACCAAAATACGAAGTTAAAAGGTCATAAACCCAATCTTTAATTATTTGTGTTTTGTCATTTCATTGATCCTGATTATAGTTGTTATTATAATTCAAAAGAGACTACCTTGTACTTTGTTTTTTTAATCTACATTCGAGAATATAGAAGAGGTTTCTCGCATCTATAAAATCACTTTTATTTTATTAAAATTTATTCCAGTTTGCAAACCAACTGGTACATAAAGCGAAGTTAAAAGTTAAAAGTTAAAGTAAAAGTAAACATATATACGAGAACAGGAAGGTCAAAGTAAACTTTGATTGAATAAATGTCTGATAAATATACATATTGAAAAGGAGCTTCTTTTTTCAATTTTCTTTTACATATGTCAGAACCAACAAATGTAAAGATCAAAATTGTTACTTTTGATAGTTGAAATTATAAATAGAACCTGACCTCATATCTTTGAATACAATAATAAATGCTCGTTAGTACATTCACATGTGAAATAACTCAAGTAACATACATGCAAAAGATGTAAAGAAAATACCCAGCAGCAACGTTTGAAATCCCGACTATCATAAAAATTACAGATTGCAATCTATTATAAACAAAGTTGACCCAAAAATGTCAGAAAGACAAAAGCTTTCAGGGAAAAAAAACCAAGTTCAAGATAAGAGGAGGAAACACAAAGCTTGACTACAAGTAAATTTCATAAACCAAACATTGAAAAAGAGAAGTTACTTAAACTCTCGAAGCCTTGAACGAACCTTTTGAGGAGAAAAAGCTACTCAAACACTGAAAAAAATCCAATCAAACATTGATGGGGACAGATGAATGGCGACTGAGTCAAACTCTCAAAGAAAAAAGAGGAAAGAGTGGCAGAAAGGTCAGGGCATAAAGTGGAAAAGGGAAAAGTGTTTTGGTCTACTGATTGAGTTGGGCTTGGGCTCATATTTTGTATTCTAATAATTTCATATGGACATGGTCTAATTCATCAATCCTTAACTAGTCTTACCCATTAATTTAGTCTAACCCGTTGGTCTGGTCTCCTCTTCAGGTTGTTTTTAACGGACTGCGTCAGGCCGGGTTCCTCCAAGTTGACCGGGTTTCAGGTTTTTTTTACACAACCCTGGTTGTAATGAAGGATTTAATTAGAATCCATTGACAAGTGAAGAGTAAACAATAACAATAGGTTTATGCTCGTCAGTTGTCATTGGGACTTTTTGGTAATTAAATTTCTTTCTTAAGACTTCTTAGTAATTCTACCTATATTTTTTGTCAGTCGGGCCTTCAAGGTGTTTTTGATGAAATAACCTCTGTTTGCTGTATATTTTTATTCCGTGGGAATTCGCTATATTTCATTCAAAATTTTTGCCCAGGTGCCTACGAAATGCCTATGGCCATGAAACATGAGATTAAATGCATCTAAAGGAGTCATAAAAATCAAGTATAAGTATTATATATATATATATTCCATTTAGCATGAAATTTATGTTTTGCTTAGCATCATTCGAAATTAAAACATGGAGGATAAAAGTTAATCAAAGATGGCATATTCTACATCGCTACTTTTCTATTTAATTAGTAACTGAATTTATACTTTTTTTTTTTTTTACATGAGCTTTAATCAGAAGCATAAAGTCCATTCGCTTAAGCATTTTCAGCAGCCTCTATTCTAATATGTGAAGTGCCTGTTTGATTAAATGGTGAGAGCTCAAATAAGCCTGTTTAAGCTTAAATAAGTGATTATGAAGCCCGTTTATCCTATTTGGATAATTTTTATAAAATCCTAATGAATCATAATTTCACCTTTTTACTGCATTTTTAGGATAAACATCAGATAGTAGCTTATATGTTGGAATAATCATGATAAATCTTCATCAACTAAATTTTCTCCAATACACCCTCCCAAATTCTTTTGAAAATTTCCCCCCAAATATTATTTGCATATATTTTGCCTATGATTTTTAACCAAAACCCCTTCAAATTTATTAATTTTTTCTATTTAAATTTTATTTCAATAATTTTGAGTCAACATTCAATTTTCTTATTGCTAATAAAATTTTATTTATTTATATTCATAGCTTATTTAGTATATGCTGTCTCTTATTTAATATTTGTACTACACATAAATTTTTAAGTTATTTAAATAAAAATAAAAATAATTGTAAAATAAAAATAATATTTAAATATTCATGTCACATATTAAATTATATTATATAACATTTGTTATTAAATACAATAATTATGAACATGTAAATAGCTTTATGAAATTTACACCCTTTTCGGTAACTATATATCTATAAGTGATTTTAATAGGTGAAAACCAAACATAATCATAACTTTTGAAGCCACTCATAAAAAAAATTCAAACAGAAATCATGATTAACCAACATCACTTATAGCTTGTATCACTTATGAAATTTATGATTATGTAAAATCACAGTTGTTTACTGCTAATTCAAATGAGTATTGGTACAGTTTTTATTGTGTTTTGCACTGTTATTTAGAGTGATATTTTATTCGTTGTTCATTTGTTTTGTAATTGCTTATTTATATACAATATGCTAGAGGATGTCAAAATACAAGATTAGATAACTGCAATAACATTACATTGCATGTAAACCTTAGGACCAACATGGCATATAGCGGTAGGACACATAAACTGAATTTAAAAATATTCTATCACATTTTTTCTCGAACTGTTATATATAGGATCAAAGTGCAAGTACAAGTAAAACAGTCCTAAGGAATAGTGAACAGATTTTAAGGGCTAAGAATATAGTAAATCCGCCTCAAAGCTGGAACCCTTATTAAGGAAATTTTTGCGAAACTCAGAATATGAAATGGGTTTGTATAAGGGAGGAGAATTTGAAGTGATCATAGAATTCGCTGGTTCTATGACGTATTCATCTTTTGGCTTTATGAAATACGCCACTGTTGTCCTCGCTGTGTTTATGTTTGTCACCACTCGGTGTTCAGCGCCAATCAGCCTTCTATTGCTAATCATCTGATGAATCAGTCACATATATAACGAATTATTCAATTTAATTCATCATAATAAATAAACCTTATCACACATATATTTCAACGGCCCAAAAAAAAAGGGAACTTATTATAAAGGTAAGGCTTTTATTTTTTGGAAACTAACCCAGCCGCCTTCCCATCATTATTATAAGAGACATACATGAGTTGCAAAGACAGAAAGAAATTAAGTTTTTTTAATTATTAGAAATATTTTTGATAGAGTTTAGAGATAAAAGCCAAAAAAGAATTAAGTGAGAAATAAACAAAAAGCCTTTCACATGATATCCAATATCGGTGGCTAAATGAAAATGTTTTTTTTTTTTCAATTCAAAGTACGCCATGCTTCTCTGTTTTCAATAATATAATATACTTTGTTTTTATTAAATCTGTTTTGAGTATGTGTATTTCACAAAAACAACCTATGAAATGAGTTGCAAAGATGATTAACTCATCAAAAAAAAAAAAATCTTATTAAATTTTTTTATTATATATCGATGCATTAGTAGTGAGATTCAAAGTCGCATCAGGTTGACAGGCATCAATAATTGTTTTCGAGAACCGTATACTTCACATGAGGTTTTATCTCTCTAAACAAATGAATATTCTTGATGGGAACCACGCATGAATGATGTGTCACAATATATATAAAATTGAAATTATATGAGAGGAGAAATGGCATAATTTGATCGCTCAATATTATATTCATTAGATGGGATGACTTGGGAACTGGCTCGTTAATTGATTCTGGGTAGTATTGAACACTCAAATATAATTTAAATTAAATAAAAAATAAGTAAAAAAACGATTGGACTAGTTAAAGATATTACTAGTATTTACTATTAAGAATTGTAAAAATAATTTTATTTAATTTAAACATATTGAATATGTTTTTTTCAATTAGAATTTGAGTATGACTAGATTAATAAACTATGAATTAATGTGTCTATCAATCAATTCAATGATGATTCATTTTTAAAATTATTATTTAAACTTTAAAAGCATAAAGATTAACATAAAATATAAAAGAATGTAAGCTGCCACACATTTCAGAAGATTGTAAAGTGCATCATGGGCAATTTGTACTGACCACCCTAATTATTTATTTCTCCATTTTTTAAATATAAAATGTAACGTACAAAAAAAATAATAATAAAAGAAAATATTATATTTTATTAAAATAATATTTTTATTAATATAATATTTCATTAAAATAATATTTTATTAGTTAAAAAAAAAAAAGCCAACCCCCTTCCACGGAGAGTTGAAAATTGGGGGGGGGGGAATTAACGAAGAAGGAAAAAGAAGGGGGAGGGACAGGAGAAGTAGGGTGAGGTATAGGCAGAAGAAAATCGAGGAAGGAAATTAAATGTGAGGATTTTAAATATGTGCAACCTTTGTCTTCCCTTCATTACGTGCAAGAAGTAGAGAAAGAGAGAGTGAGAGGTAGAGAGGAAGAGAGAGTGAGTGAGCTGAGTTGCAAAGGATGTTAGTTTTGGAGATCATTCAGGTACACAAAACTACTTCTTTTTGTTAAATTTTCTTTATGAATATTTTCTATATATTTAGAGCTTTATATTATTAGTATCATTATAATGTTTGGAGAAAATTTTACGGTTTGGATATGGAGTAAATATAGAGTTTTAACAATATTTGACTATAGAAATTTAAAGATACATTATTAAGAAATTTTAATCAGTTTATATTTGTTTATTGATGGTTTTGGGAATTTTAAATTAAGATTTTAGTTGAAAAAGTTGTTATTCAAGACTTATAGAATATTTTTACTGATTAAATTTAAGTTAAATAATTTATTTGAGTTATTTAATATATTATTAAGCTTTTAATCGGTTAGAATAGTGAGTATGTCAAAGATATATTGTTGAAATAATTTTTGGAAGTATAAAGAATTGTAAATTGAGAATTTTATAAAATTTAAAATTTATTTATACTTCAAAGGAGTTCCTTAGCTGATGAAAAATTTTAAATGGGACTATAATAAATAGTTGAGATTTTAATATAAAATATTTATATTGTAAGAAATATATATTTGTCTAAGTTATTAAATTTAAATAGTCTTATATGTAAATTATATTTTCAAAATATTATATTTATTAATAAATAGCAAAATTTGGGAGAGTTAATATGTTTATGTATTTTTGGTTTAGAGGGTAGTCTTAGAATTTTAGAGTAGTTTTGGATTAGTTTTGTTTTATATTAATAAATATTTATGTGCAATTTTGTAGACCCTTGAGAATTTTGGAGTAAACTTTGTGTGAATATTTGTAAGCTAAAGAGTACTAGGTAACTCTGAAAATTCTTTCTTGTACATGTGAATTGTGTATGATTATATTGTGGATTTACTAATTTTTATATCATACTGAAAAGTAGTATTATGATTTCAAATAAATGTTTTGATATGTTATTTGATTTTGTTAAGATTTATTGCTATTAATTATGATCAATGTTTAAATATATTGATGGCTAAGGAATTGTCATGAGTTGCTATTAAATGGTATATAAATTTTATTGCTATCTTATCTTTAAAATATTTGAGGACGTATTTATGATGTAATATTATTGGCATCTGACATGCATTGTTGGGCTAAGGATAGAAAGAGATTACATGGATATAAAATTTCCACGTGGTATGCCATCACTCGGTACACAGTGGATGGCACTTGTCAGGGCTCATTCTTCCATGTTTTCCTTTGGCCGGGAATTCATTGGAGCTGTGGGACATGTGACACCTCCCTATTCACAAAAGAGGGGAGCCATAGTCCGAGCTTGAGCTCTATATCTTTGGCTGGATATATCTCTTGTATCGGTGATCTTGGAATAATTTAGTAAAATGGATTAGTTCCTATCTGACTATGTGTTAGCCTATGGCTCCAGTCAGCGGTATAAGGGTGGACGGTGATATAAGGGAGGCAGCATATTGCATTATTTTTGGATATATTGAAAAATAAATGAAATTGAATTGAGTGTATCAAATCTGTGATTTTTTAAAATATACATATATAAAGACCTATAAATAGATTTTTGGTTTATCATATATGGTTTGCTTGTATAGGTTAGAATTTCAGTAGTTACTGAGACGTTTGATCTCATCCCCTATCTTAACAATTTTCAGGCGAAGGGTCTAGTAGGAATCAAGGGAAGGCACCAATGGAGCGAGCCGTGAAGGCTTTTGTACTCCTCAACACATACTATGTTATATTTTTATTTGCCATGACTATAAGACTTTAATAGTTTATTTTGTTGTTATATTAGAAATATTTTGAAATTATGAGTTGTTTGAAGTATTAGAAATATGTATGGACTTTTAAACTAAATATTTTGTTGCGTATATTGATAAAATTATGTGAGGTGTTACATAAAACCTAATTAAAAATTTTGTTTTGGTATCAAAGATTGTGCTTCAACATTTTCATCTCTATTTAATATTTCTTTTAAAATTATCCTTATTAATTTCTTAATTTTAGGTCTTCCTTTTGTCTCCTCCATTACATGTTTTTCTTTCTCTTTGGGGTTATTTTAGCAAAAATGGCACATCTTTTGCACAGTAATGACAAATCATCAACTTTTAATATCTAAACATTAATTATTAACTAGATCTTATACTTAGGCTTGAATGAGTGTTATATTACTACTACTAGTGACTGTTATATTTTAAAAGCATCATTAGAGAAGCATACACACACGCATACCTGCAAGAGAAGGCCAATGTTGACCACAAAGGCATTGGGAATAGGTTCAACACCGATCCATTGGCCATCTTTGAGCACTTGAAGTCCATTAATTCCTTTGGGCTGGAGAAGAATTGTAAGAAGTGTTGGATCTTTGTGTTTCGGTGACCCCAACGTTAAATTTGGTTGTGGGCATGGCGGATAGTGATGAGCAAGAATCATAGGATTTCCACTCAATTCTCCACAGAAATAATTTGATTTCAGTCCTAATCCTTCAGCAAGCATCTTCAAAATCTGCACTCCCAATTTTCTCAGTTCTTCTGTGTATTTCCCAACAATTTCCCTAAGAAGAGGTTAAAGAAAAACAGAGAATTAATCCATTATTAGATCAAAGTTATATATAGTAACTGTAATTGCATATGTATAGTACTACTTATAGGGAGAATTGAGAAACCAAAGTTATTGTGGACGTCAACTTCTTCGTGCATTAAATGGGTATGGCTGGTTCACGTGATTGACAATATTATATTATCAAGATCGTTGTCAAAACACTTAGAATGGTGACCTCAATGATATTATCAGACTGAATAGCGAAATTTTAATTTTAAAAAGATGTTTGACAAGGAATCCACTTAATTCAGCTAACAAATATTGTACTCAAAATTAAATATCAAGCTCAACTTGGTTAGAGAAAAAAATCAAGTTTATACATAACCCCTTTCAACCTTTTACCAAGGTCTGTTATATTACTTTTTTTGACCTTCAAAATTTGACGATAAATCTTCTTGAACCTTTAATCTTGTAAAGAGAAGTCCCATGTTGTTTATTAGTGTATTATTTCACTTATACAAGGACAAAGTAGGGGTTTATTTGTGAGTGGCTTAAATATTTAGTGGTTATCAAAGACTCAATTTATGAGGTCTTCTGCATAGGAAAAGAAGTTTGAGAGAAAAGCATACCGTGCTCCATTAATGAAATGATGGACTAGTGAATGTTAAAGGGGATAAATGTTTAAGGAATTTAGTATAAATTTTGAAGATTCAAGAGACAAAATATTTGCAAGGAGATTTATGAACTTTACCTGTATCTTACTGGTTTCTGGGGCCAAAATTCCACGTATTCTCCAGAAGGAGGACAAGGGTGTCTCATTGTATCTCTCCAGTATTGATTATTATCATCTTTTCTGTAAACCTCACAGCTTGTGTACAGCTTGCAGATTCCATTCGGGCTTTTTGAACTTTCAGCCATCTTTTCTTTCGGAGGCATACCATGGAATTCTTTGAAATTGTTTAGTGTATCCTCCATTAATTCCTCAGAAACTCCATGGTTGATCACCTACTTCACAGTATTCTTTCTAAATATTATAATATACGTATGTATATATTTATATATGTTTCTAACACAAAGTCAAAGCGTGCACTTAGTTTTCATTACTCGCCGTTGTCAGGGGGAAAAAAAAACAAGAAGAAGAAGAAGCTAGCTGATAAAGAAAAGATGTATATAGAAAATGGAAAGTTGAATTAGACTGAACCTGGAAGAAACCATATTCCTGGGATGCTTTCAAAACGAGGGATATGGTATCATGAGGAGGATGATCACATCGTCCAAGATCAATGACAGGGATTGACTTGCTTGAACCCACAAGGAGCTCGCCGGGTCGGCTTTCGGGTGGATGAACGTGAGATGGTGGCACTGATGAATGCAGATTATACCAGCTGGTCACTAACATCTCCTCCATTTTCATCTCCATGCTTTTTCAGTATAGCTTTCAACACAAAAAAGAATAGTATAGTAGAATATGTCTTCCTTCTCCAAAGCATGGAGGGGTTACCAATAAATAGAGTGTGAGGTAGATAGACTGGGCCATTCAAACGTAACAGTAGACTAATGGCGGTTTGGTTCAAGAAAAGGATAGGAATGGAAGTGGAATGAACTGATATATAATACAAAATAGAATGAAATGTTCGTCACAAAAAAGGATATTCCTTGTTATTGGTTAGGCTTTAGGTGGATGTATTGATTCCACTAAAGTAAGAAATGGAAGGCTTTCATAAACAATCATACTACCTCTGATTGTTAATATAAAAATTAATTTGACTTTTAATTTGGTGATATATGATCTTAATCTACTTTGTCTCTTATATTTATCTATTTTTTCAAGGTAGTTCTTGTAGTAGTCGTACATGTTAAATGTTTCATCACATAGAAGTTTTAGCTAATACACATGATTAACAAGGGTATTTTAGGGAAGACAACACCTATTTATTAAAAATAACTAACTTAACTACTTTTTTTTAACTCAAATTAGTCAACTAGCTTTTTTATTAAAGAGTAGAGATAATATTTTCTAAGATAAAATTTTATATCTAAACATGCAAGATGTATAAATGCAAATAGGCTTTTATTAAGAATCCAAACGAACAGACGGTATGTTTAGTCCACGTTCATAGCATTACTTATATGTCTTCGTTAGCTTAACTAAGTCTAGTGATCAATTTTCACCAGTAGGGATGAGACAGGATTGGATGAGTTTCTCAATACACGTTTATATCAAGACATACGCGAATCTGCGAGTATTCTATTATTGTCACATAGACACATATTCGTCCCATCAATTTAGCCATGAAACTCATAATAGAACCCCTCTCCTTAATATAAGAGCTAGATAATTAATTTAAAAATATTAAAAAGATCAGTTAAGTTGATTACTTGCAATAAATATGCGTTAGACTTCCCTAAACTATCATCTTGAATCATGTTTATTGGTATTACCCTTGGTGAGAACCCTTACAATCAATATAAATATTTTGGATAAAATATATAAATTTGCGAGACGAAGTGGATTGAACTACTATATATTTAAAATCAAATTCAATCCCTAACTAGATTTTATATTAAGAACCAAAAGTAAAAACAATTTTTATCTTTTAATATAATATCTTGGGTAAAGTAGCATTCAATACCCTGATGTTCAGCAACATAATTTTATTAATAGTGCATCTGGCATCTGGTGATTTATTTTTTAGTTATATCTAGCACCCTGTAAATTTATTTGTAGTTTAGAGTATTAGATACATTATAAATAAAAATAGGATGTTAGAAGCACCAGAAAAATAACACCAAGATGTTATTTCTCCATGAAGATAAAAATCATATGCAAAGCAATTTTTTAGTTTGAAAATAAACAAAGCTAAGCTAGCTATTTAATATTAGAACACAACATTCTCGAGACTTGTCCCAAAGTATTAGTCAAAGACTCATTTATACCCAAATTGGCGGGGCGTAGTTTGATACTTGGTTGGACTTGAATTCATATATACTTAAATTGCCATCGTATTTACAAGGGGAGCTCCTAGGTGGCGTTTAATTGACAAGACATTTAATATATTTTGAAAAGATCCTTTAATCAAATATAGTTAAATCAACGTAATTATTTTAGAACGTACTAATATATATATTTTCAATAATATTCTTATACAATGTATCCAGGCATCATCTGTCTTTATCTCATTATCTTAATTAAGTACCTTAGCTTGTGTGTTCAGCAATAAATCAAAATATATAATGATGTCAGTGTAATTAAATGTGACTTATCTACAATTGATTTGATATTTCCTATTTAATACTCCTCTAATCCTTAATATGAAACCTATTAAGTTAATTTAATTAGATTAAAAAAATTAGGTGAGTTAGTCAATTATAAGAAATATGATATGTTTTTCTTAAAATACCATAATTATCTTTCTCAATATCCTCCTTCCCTCCCCTATTTGATTATGGTTGAGGGGTATCAATAGAAGTAATTTAGAAAAAACTGATAAACGTGATAAATAGGTCTTATATTGAGGATCAAGATCAATTCAATAATTAGGTTCTATATTAAGGATCGGGGGAGTATAATTACTTATTTTATATACTATCCTAATCCTTAATCTATATAAGAGCTAGTTTGATATTCAATTTGGTCCTAAATATAAAACAACAATCCACTTTGTCTCTAATATTTATCTATTTTACCCTCAAGTAATCCCTATATTAATTGCATATGTTAAGGAGTTACTATCAATGGGTATTCAAACACACATGATTAATAAGAGTATTTTAGGAAAGATAACATCTATTTACTACAAATATTTTCAAATTAGTCATCTAGGTTTTATATTAAGGATCAGAGGTAGCAGTTTTTTTATTCTATTTATGTTGATCCTATCTCCATTGATAAAAATTGAATGTATGAACTAATTTTTCAGTTATTAGTGTCATTAAAATTTTCTCATGCACACGGATACATGTTATCATATGCTGATAATGAACGAAACAACCAAAGTTTAATTACCTTCATTGCCTTGTGTTCTTGTGTCCCAGCTTTCTCTCAGAACTCAAAATGTTCTCACATGATTGATTGTAGAGAAGAACATGGTTTTGATGTGATAAACTCAAAATCAATCTTGGCAGAGTGTTAAATTAGTTAAATATGAATTTTCGATGATTCGATTACAACTAATTCAAAATTTTCTATATATTTAATCTAATTTCCTATGTTATTTATGATGACTTTATAATCCTATTTAATGTGATTATTGTAGTTATATGTGTATATTAATTTAATATTTAATATGGTCATTAGGGTTTTTTGTTCCCTTTGTGTGTGTACATATTTAATTATAGGTTGGATGCATAATATGACCCAAGTTTACCTCAAATATTGCCTTCTAACTTTTGCCTCTGGATAGGGACAAGTCAAGCTTTTTATGTATAGGGAGAGATTAAAAATTATAAATAACACAAAAATTTCATAAATTTTGGGAGTGAAAATGCATAACATTTCTATAATATTAAAAATAAAAAACAAAAAACATGGAGGCCACACCAAATCCCCCTTCCTTCCATCACTGCCTTTTGTGTTTTTTTTTTGGGGTCTAAGTTTCGGCTTTCTCTCTAAAATCAATACAATCTCACAAATAAAATTATTACAAAATTTGTATTATTTAAAGTCATAGGGTGACCGATCATAATTCTTACTAAATGAACTGTATTGGAAAAAAACGTGCCTAGTCATTTAAAACAACGAGAATAAATATTTTGACTAGCTCTAGTCGGTGAAGACTTTTTTTATTAGGAAAGGAAGTCCTACTTATGAACAATATTGATTGCCATTTGCAAATTGACAATTTTTTATGTGCATTCTTCTAGAAGATGTATAAGTAAGGGGAAAAAAGAGATGATGTATGCTAAAGCACAATACTGCTTAGGTCCTAAATATAGGGCTAGTTAAAGAATTGATTTTGGTATTAAATGTAAGACTTTAATCTATTTTATCTTTCATATTTATTATTTTTTGAAATTTATTTTTGTAACTTATAAACTGATATATAAATATATATATATATAAAATCTAAGGTTGCATAAAAGTATTTTAGAAAGACTATGACACGTTTGTTAGAATTAAGTAATATATTTAACTTTTTTAATTTTTTCAAATTAGTTAAGTAACTCTTATATTAAGGATTAGATGAGTAATAAATTCGAATAGTAAGAATAACATAAAAGTCAATTGCGTGCGCGTGTATGTGTGGAGAGATTATCCATAAATATAATCGCACTTTGATCAGTTGATATTATATCATTTGATGTAAACATAAAGAAATCTCAACTATATTTAAATAAGTATCAATTATAGCAACCTTTCACCTGCCCATATTTCTTATTTTAGTATATTTTTCCCCTTATTTCATGTTCATGCATGTGGACACTATGCCCTACAACCTAATTATTAACTTTTTTTTTGGCCTTGACAAGCTAACTATTAATTAAACTATCGTCTTAAGTTGTAGTTGAATTCGCAATATATAATTGTAGGAAAAAGATGTGATAATTTCATCTTTCAATTGTGGTCATAATAACTCGACTTTCAATTTCAAAGGGCTTGGCGTAGCTGAAACGGATTCATACGTATGTACTGGCCATTTGTGGGGCGGTAGTTATTTTTCTAATAATTTATGCAATTATTTGATGAAAATTACAATAACAGGGTTAAAAAATAAAATAAAGCAATGAAATTCAAGAAAAAGACCAAACATCATGACTAATGCAAAATTTTGAGATTTTCAAAATGAGATTTATAATTGCAACATTGGAAATGTTACGTTATGATTTTTCTTTTACTTGTTCATGAATGAAATGGTATAATAAAATATCTTTCTTATTTTGCGGTTGTAAGAAAAATGTTAGACAATAAAAAAATATGTTAACAATTATGAAAAATGGTCATCTAAAAATTCAATTCCAAAAGAAACGAAGTATGGATGTATATAAGGAAAAAGTGTAACACCTACTATAACTATACCATAAAGGTTAATTAATTAGCTATTGAACCACTAAGCCAGGTTTGATCTTGTATCAGAAATGTGATTTTTTGAAAAATTTTAAACTTTTGAAAGAATTTACAAAATGTCCTGTTAGTGGTTCAAACATCCAATTAATTCCTTGGCTCCAAAATCAATGAGCTGTTTGTACTAAACCATTAACATTTAACTTCAAAGTAACAACTAAACATTTATCTACTAATAACAGCTATCAAAGGTGATGGCACTTACCTGCTAGCAACATAGCCATCACTTTCCTCTTTATAGAGGTAAATACAGCCTATATATACTTTACATGATTACATATAATTATGTACAAAAACATAGCCTCACATGGCTAACAAAATATAACTAGAACATCCTAAATAAACTTGATGAACAAAAAATTAAGTTCTCTAGCTTCCCAACCTTCTTAAATATTAGCAAACACCACGCTCTTGCCCTTTGGGCCACTAGCCTTCGCTGTATGTCATAGATGAAAGGGGTGAGATTCTAGGAATCTTAGTAGTGACAGCAGTCCATCATACAATTATACAAAGCTCATAAACGCATGCAAAACAAGTCATATTAACAGCAATTGCATCCAAGCATAAATTGCGATGCTCAAATATCATAAGCTTTGCATATAGATATAATCAACGAGGCTCATGCATCTCATGCTTTGCAAACAAATATCATCAACGATGCTCATGCATCCCACACTTTGCAACGCACATGGCCGTGGCAATTAAATTAACATCACATACTCATAATTGAGTACAGCTCTACGAGCTCAATGCAAAGCAAATATCACATACTCATACCTGAGTATAGCTCTACGAGCTCAACGCAAAGCAAATTCCACATTCTCATACCTAAGTATAGCTCTATGAGCTAAATGCAAAGCAATTTCCATATACCCATACTTGAGTACAGCTCTACAAGCTCAATGCAAAGCAACTTCCACATACTTATACTTGAGTACAGCTCTATGAGCTCACAATCGTTCATCATAGAACATATCCACCATATATTCATTAAATAATATAGGCACAGTGGCACAAACAGATATGCAAAACTATTGCATAAGTATATGAGGGAAAGAGTCACTACCTGGAGCCTCTTCTTTTTCATCTCTTATGTCACTTTCTAGTTGCATAGCACTATGGCCACTCATTATTATCTGGTTTGTCATATTCAAATCTCTAAACCTTTCTATCAATTGTTGTTCATAAACCATCAAGAATGCCACCTGCACTATCTTTCGGCTTAAAGCATCAATTACAACATTTGCCTTTCCTGAGTAATACTTAATTTCAAAATCATAATCATTTTCCATCCATCTTCATTGCCACATATTTAGTTCTTTTAAATCTGGTAAATATTTGAGGCTTTTATGGTCATATTATAACTCTATGCTGGCTCCATACAGATAGTGTTGCCAAATTTTCAAAGGAAAGACAATCACCGCCAGCTCTAAATCATATGTGGGATAATTTTCCTTGTGAGCTTTTAGTTTACGAGAGGCATATACCACCACCTTGCCCTATCGCATTAGGACATATCCCAATCCATGTTTACTCGCATTGCTATATACCATATAGGTCTGTTTAGGATCTGGGATAATCAACACTGGTGTGGTCATGACCCTCATCTTTAGCTTTTGAAAGCTATTCTCACATTTATCATCCCACATAAATGATTGATTCTTTCGTGTGAGCTTTGTTAATGGCAAGGCGATTCATGAAAAATCCTGTGAGATAACATGACCCAGAAATTTGACTTCTATAAGCCAAAAATCACACTTGCTCAATTTTGCATAGAAATATTTTTCACTCAAGATTCCCAGCACAATCCTGAAGTGCTCTACATGTTCTTCTATACTCTGAGTATATTCAAGTGGTCTACATGTTCTTCTAACGGCCTTCATTCCATAACAATCATTTCAATAGCATCATAATAATAATACTCCATCAAGCAGAAAACGATACCTATGAACTGGATTACTAACATATATATATATACACATATATATATATATATATAACCCAAAATCAACTCCATTCAACAGTAAAATCATCATCTTCCTTCATTTAATTTAGAACACGAAACACCCATATATAAATATATATATTACTTCAATCTCCCCTGCACACAAAACCTCAATCCATAATTCCTACTAAAATTTTTCCAACAATACGGTTGACTTAGGATAGAGGAGTAAGCCTTATTCAAACCGATATATATATATATATATATATATATACCTGCACTCCTTCAATTCTGAAAGACCCAACATATAATCCCATAACCAGAAAATTAAAGCTCTATTTCGGCTTACAAAAACAGAGCAAGAAATCCACATGCAACCACCATTATCAACATACAACTTCATATTCATATAATACACGTTTCCTCTCTCCTAATACCTCAAACCCGATGCCTATGAACCCAAAAATGACATACTCTGTTTGGGAATTCATGAAACAGAGACAATAGTAACATGCAAGCTCAAAAACCAGCATCATATACTTCAATCTTGCCATATAACATGAACCAACCAGTCCTCCTCTTCATTCCTCTATTTTCTCTCATTAGACCCCAAACTTCTTTCAACATTAACTCTTCAAACACAGAGCAAACCAAATAAAGAAGAGTAGAATGATGATCAGAGGGCTCACCTGATTCTGAAACTCTGTTTGCATGCAAGAATCTGGCCACCGATCACCCACCTCCGTCTCTTTGTTGCTCTCGCTCGCTCCCTCTCTTTTCTTTGATTTTCTCTAGTGTGCAAATGATAAAATGAGAAGGGAATGAGTCATGGATGATTAAATGGAGAGGGTAACACGTGGGTGTGCGTGTGGCTCATTGTCTTAACCATTTTGCCCTTCACAATAAACCTTGTCTTCACTTTGATCCTTTCTATATTTTTTTTGAACTTAGAGAATAAACACAGAAATCATTCCACCATGTTTTATATGAATTTTCCTTATCCATTAGCTTTTGTGACCCTTAAAATAATTTTTATAAAAATTTCTGGCCAAAAATTATCTCCCAACTATTTTTTCTGAATTTTCTAAGAAAATAGCCCTTAATTCTAGAAATTAATCTTTAATTCATTTTAAGGATTTTATGCCTCCAATACCTTCTTTGCTATCTCAAATGATTATTCTAAAATTTTCATATTAAATATAAATCTCTAAGTATTTTTCCATAATTTTCTGAGAAAATAAACCATTTTTCTCTTAAAATGATCTACTAAATTATTTCAGCCATTTTTGGGGAAATAAATTTTTCAAAATATTTCTAAACCCTGAGAATCAATATTCCATGCTTTTTCCCCAATTTTATTTGGCCATTAAATAATTTTAATAAAATTTCTCTTTTCTGTTCATCCTGAATTAGAAAATTCGGGGTGTTATAAAAAGAGAGTAATTAAGTCATAAAAGACCAATTACCTTGCAGATTTAAAAAAAAAAAACAAAGAAAAAGACCCACTTACCTAATCTGTTATGCACATGTGAGGGAAAAAAATCATGTTCAAAGCAGAAAAAGATTAAGTCATAAAATATCTTAAAATAGCCAATAAAAGTTGGTTTATTGAGTAAAGATCATCCCAGATCTCATTAAGTTAAAATCTTATTGATAAATAATTTGTAAATATGACAAATACGGATTTTTGCGGGCTTTTGAAACTTAGCTCAGCTAAAGTTTTATCCCAAGAAAGATATCAACATGACAAGCATATTTTCTTATAAAAATATTTAGTAAGTTAATCAATCACTTAATTAAATACAAGTTGAAAAATGAAACCCGTGATAAACAAAAACATAGCGAAAGGAAAAGAGTTGGTACAAATCAAACACTCCGCGCCTTCGCTAGAAAAGATATAGATAAGAAGTGGACATGCCCGATTAGGCCAAACAAAAACTAAGGGCTATTGGACAGTAGGTACATAAATAGAAAGGAAAGTTAGCGAATGATGTATAAATATTAGTACTATATGTAAAACTCATCAGAATTATTCTTATACTTATTTTTCAATGCGAAGCCACAAAGGAATAATTCTTTAATTTGGCCTAAATTTAGGTAACCAATCTATTCAGACATTAGCTAGGCCGCAATATGAAAAAAGTAAGTAAATTATATGTGATTTTCAATATTTTAGGGAGAAGGAAAAGGATGATAAAAATATCTATGAAGAATCCCAACTTTTTATGATGCCTAACCTTGGAGCAATTTGTGGATTCTTTTGTATATCCCGAAATTTAAGTTTTTATTTAAGAAAATCAATACCACAAAAAAATACTTTTAACTACGCCATTTTACGGCAGTTAGAAAGAAAAACGATGTGAAAAAAAAGGCGGTGATATTTTTGTAATTAAAGCGTGGGAAGTGTTGACTTATAATAGCTGTGAAAAGTGTTTTTAATGGCGGTCATTAATATAACTGCCATTAAAAATACTTCTCGCAATGGCTATATGAATAACCACTATTAAAAGTGCTCCTGTAGGTTTGAATAAACCCTATTGCATGTTTAGTTCTAGAGTTTCACCGTGTCGTGGTCCCCTCCGCTGCCCCACCACCCAAACTGCATTTTTCGGCAAAACCTCATAGTTTACTGTCATTTTTGGCCCTCCGTTTGCTGAGTTTTGCCTTGTCGTCATGTTTTGTTGTTCGAACTGGCATCTTCTCGCATTTTACTCATCTCCCACAATGTGAGTTTCCTCTTCATTCATTCTCTTTCTTTTTTCTTATTGTTTTAGATGTTTAATGATATAAATTTGTTATATATATATATATATCAAATGGGTTGATTAATTTTACATTTTGACTATTTTGCATTATTTATTTTGAGTATTTTTTATGCTTGGAGGGTTGGTTGGTGACGTTTAGTATTAGAAAAATGCAATTACTTCCTATACATGACATTAGTAACATGTTTAAATCTTCAAAGTTGATTAATTTTTAGGTGTGTAATTTTTTAATAATTTTTTGATATTTTATTTTGAATTTTTGTCAATTTTTTGTGATAAACTTTGATATTTACCAATAAATAATCTATTAACTTTGTTAGATTTAAAGTTTTGATGATAACAAAATAAGTTAAGTTTCTCTGCATATTGAGTTATTATTCGATCATGTGTTGGATCATTGGGTTGATCGAACACGTGTTAGATAAATGACTGGCTTACTGTGAGTTTAGATACTGTTAAGTTTTATCAATAACATGTTATATAATCACCGTGCTAGATAACTTGTTAGATCAACATATTATTCAATCATCTATTCGATCATTGGTAAACTTGCTGAAGTGTGGTTGCTGTTAGGCAATTATTGATCACTTGATCGATAATTCAAATGTTCGATAAGCTGTCAGGTAAAAAGGGTAAGTTTCTCACGGTTAACAAACTATTATCGATAACCTTAGGAATAAGTGAGATTATCGATCACAGATTGTTGGTAAGTTCCTTTCAAATCATATCTATTTAAAATGTATTTGGAGTTATCCATCAGCTTATCGATAATCATACTTATCGATAACTTGTTCTAAAACTGTCTAAGTCTGGCTTGCTACAATGTTTAATCACCTGTTCAATTAAGCTTCTCTTAGTCTTACTCAATTTCAAGTTTTATTCGGTCAATTATCAATCACTTTATTGATAATCACAATTATCAATCACCTAATCGATAAATGCACTTATCGATCATTTAATCGATTAATGCCTAGTTTTCTTTGCGTACTCTGTCTAAGTCTTTCTGACAACTTTTCAGATAACTTGTTCGGTCAAATCTTTATCGATAATTTTTCAGATAAATCTATTTTAAATAATTTCTACAGTTACTTCATTTATCGATCGGCTGTTGGATAAAGTGTTTTATCGATCTTTTGTTCCAGAAAGTACAAACACATTTCTTTTCAAACTGTTCTTCACAATATTTCTAAGAAGATATGATATAATTATCTTTAAGCTTTTCTCAGCCTTCATTAATCATTTTTAATCTCTTAAAAAGCAGAGAAGGTACCTGTTTCAATTTACAAGCTTTTCAGATGAATTTTCTTGATAAAATCACTTTGACTATATTTCACCACTTATCGGTAACCTATTCCATAAAGTGTATGATCCTTAATGTCTTTGATAAACGAGTCCATGTTTTAGAATTGCTTCTTTTCCTATTAACCGATAACTTTATGGATAAAACAATTATTGATAAGATCTTTGATAAACTTAGATAAAATTGATTCTCTGACTATCTGATCCTTGATTTATGATTTTCATTTCCTGGATTAAATCCAAAGTGTTACACTTTATTATCAGATCAACTTAGAGTTCAATTAGATCCATTTTAAACCACATTGGATGGTCCTGGGCTCAAATTTTCACAAAAAACGCTGATTTTCGGATTTTTTTACTGTTCATAGAGTAAAAATCCAGTTTTCTGGCCCAACTTCAAAAGTTCATAACTTAATCTAGAAAAATTGAAATGGAATGGTTGAAAATTCATTAAAAATCTATTTGAATGCTCTTTTAAGGAAAAATAATCTTGGAAACCAATTCTATTTGAAAAAGTGTCAGGTTTTTGTGGAAGTCACCTCTGTCCATTTGGCAAAAACCCTTTTTCTAGATTCTTAACCTTAACTTTGAAAAATCATTAAAAATCCTGTAGTTGGTTATTTTTAATGTGCTGCCTATTGATTTGAAGCTCATGATGTAAAATTTAAGCATACCAAATTTTGTGAAGAAATTCATTTGGGAACTTAATAAAACGTGGCTCTAATTTGGCGTCCTGCTTAGGGATTACAGCACCAACCATACATACTTATACATAACCAAATATAAATGTTTCCTCATGGTTCATCATCATATTTATCCTTGGATTTGCAGCCACCCTTTTGATGATTCAGTCCCTAAAATATTAGGTTACATATGGGGGATGAGATTTCAATAAAATCCCAGTAGCAAGATCAATCAACCAAAACAGCAACATGCATCAATTACAAGCATTCCAACCTTTTGCTATTAATAGGGAACTAATTTACCTCATACATGTAGCACTCTAACATGCAATAGCCAAGGCACATAAAGCTAGGAGTATAGCTACACAATCATCATCATCATTATCATCATTTAGCTCAACCACGTAATAGCACATGAAATTGCATAGCAATCAATGCAGCACTCAATATTAAGGTTAATTAAATCTTACTACCTTAATCTAAATGCTCTTGATTCTTTGACCTTCCTTCTCTTCTCCACAATTAAAAAACCCTAATCATGATATATATCACAAAAAAGGCAGCAAGGTTACTAGCCATTCCATATAAAATTAACAATATAATTCAAGTAACTCCTAAACCCCTTAAAGCTTCCATCTTTGTTCTTAGAATTTTTAGAGTTTATTCCCTTAACCCTAAAAATTCTCTTTTGACCCATTCCTATATGATTTTTTATGTAGATTCCAAATGACTACTTGGATTTAACAAAAGAAAAATTCCTTCTTCCAGTTTTGAACTGACCAAACCATTAGGGTTCAAAATCCAAAAATTGCAACTTTGATTCTATGGCTTCCAATACTTGTTCTTTAGGTTTACCTTACACTATTTTTCATTTGAACATAATGGAAGCATCAAAACATTGAAAAAGTCATCCTAGGTTCTAGCTTTCTTCTTGGCTGAATAGCACCTCATGGGTTTCAACAAAGAAATCCTTTAAAAAATAACACACAATCATTTGAAACCACTTGAAAAAACCATGTTTTGAATTGTTCTACCAAGATTTAACAACCAAAATCCCTCCCCTACTCAAAGAGCATTTTAGCCAGCATCCAAAGAGAGGATAAACAGAATTTTTCAACCATCAAACTCAAGAGAAACAAGCAAAGAACAACATAGAATCAACTACTAATCTTAACTCCAAACTTTCTTGATCCAAAGTGGTTTATTCTTCCTTACTTCCACCTCAAGTTCTCTCTTTTTCACTCCTTCCCTTGGCTGAACCATAGATCTGAAAATGGGGGAGGAAGAGCCCACTTAATACTCCAAAATATCTCAACTACCACCATTTAATGATAGGCTAAGTGTCACCCTCCTACCTAGTCTTGAAACTTCTCTCTTAATTAAGTAAATCATAATGTAATTAAATTCTAAAGTCAAGATCCTCTCCACTTAATACTTGACACTTGGAAAGCTTTAATTACTCTCTAATAGAGGCTTGACAAGTGGCAACTTGTGGGCCAAGCAAAGTGCAAGACTCTAGTCTTCACTTTATCGGTGCACTTTTACTCTGAGTTTGATTTATTTTCTATAATTACAGTACTCTGGCCTCTGTAATTATTTTCTATCAAATCCATAATTTATTCTCCTCATTTTTATCTTTCCAAATTGCCCTCTATGTCTCAAAATTAATTTCCCAATAATTAACTAAAAAGGAAAACTAATTTCCTTCTTTTTATTGATTTTTCCACTTTTCAAAGGAATTAGGAAAAATCTTGGATACTTAAAGCTCTTCTTTTAATTCCATAATCTCTTATAATTCCTTGAGGGTATTATAGGAATTTTCTTGGAATTTTATTCTCGTGGAAAGTATTTATTTGGAATTTTCTAAGTAAAAGCCCTTAAATTAGGCTAAGTTACACTGAAATTCCTTTGTAATTTCTCTAAGGGTAATTTGATCATAAAAATAATTTTATAATCCCATATAATTCTCAAGGAACATTTTTCTTATTTTTTCTTAATTTTTTGAGGTTTGGAAATATTTTTTCATAATTATTCTTGACCAATTTTTCTTAATTAATCAAACTTTTCATAATTGACTTGGAAAATCATACTAATTATTTTCCACCATAATTCTTCTATTTCTCCTTATCCTTTTTGGCCCTTAAATATTTAGGAATATCCTTATTCCTAATTGCCATATTACTGGATGTGACACAAAGATCATCATTTCTTCTGCTATTCATTCTTATTCACTTGAGATGAAAACTTATCCTTGTATCGAGACATTTTCGCAAGTTACGAAGCTCAACAGATACATTATACGCTCAACCTACCTGTGTCAGAAGTATTTATTATGAACAACTGTTGTAACTGCCAACACACGCAAGCGATATCCTAATAGTTACAAGCTCTCATGTCTAACGGAAACTTGAAAGACTCTAACTATAAATGGCCCGAAGAAGCATTGAATAAAGTAGGGAATGATCTGAGCTACCAACTGTCAAAATTAATCTTTACATTCAATACTTTGTTTTACTATCTGAGCTTCAGTGTTTATCTTATACATTCTTGAGAGAGAATCTATAAATCATTTATTACTTTAAATGACTAACTCAAGAATCTAGGATTCTTGAGGGGATTATAACCTTACGGGAAGTAAAGGGGAGTGATTGAGAGTGAGCTCAATTACTGTCCTGTGACACCAAGAGCCCGTTGAATCTTAGGGATTAGTGGAAAACTCAGAGGTACTATAAGGACTGGACGTAGGTCAAGTGGTTGAGACCGAACCAGTATAAATTCCTACGTGTTCTGCTTATGATCATCTTTAGTGAAATCTTTCTAAACTTGTTTACTTTGCATTATTCGGTTATTCTTTTTATAAATTCAATCTTTTATATATCACCCAATTGACCCCCTCTTGGGTAAAACTGCCACTAACAAACTTTCTGGTCATTTTTTTTGGTTATGAACTTTGATTGATGATAAAGTGTTATTTAAAATTTCATGGCAAATGGATATCATTTGTATTTCTATTTTGGATTCAGAAGTTTTAGCTTTAGGAATCTTTATTCATTGAATTAATTTGAGATTATTGCTTTTGTTTTGTTGGTTATAATTGTTCATTTGTTTCTTATATTGTTGATTAATTGATTGATTGATTTGTCTATTGTTTAAATTATTTAGGATTCTTTATATTTAAGGAAAAAATCTGTCAAAATTTTTGTAAAATAAAAAAGCATTCCCTTAAATTTGTAATTAAGTGTTAGTTAATTTTAATTTATTGATGATAAGTCTCATATTTTATATATGTTTCCTAGTCCAAACTTATACTTCTATAGCTTTTAATTGTGTAATTTGGATTAAGATAAAGGTTTTTATGCATCAAAGGTATAAGAGTCAATTGTGTGTTTTTATGTGGTAATTTGTGAATTTTATTCATTCATTGGTTCTTATGTATCCTATACACTCTGAATTAGATGACTATGAGCTCAATTTGACTATTGTAGGTGATCAAAGGTTGAAAATATCATGGAAGAAGGATTCTACCAAGGATCACCGCGGCGCACTTTGATCTTCGTCGCGGCGAACGTGCCTAATGATAAAGCACAGATTCACTAATCTAAATGGCGCCGTTTTAGCTTCGTTGCAACACACTATTCTCTTTACTGCGACAAAAGGATCTAGATTTGCATTTAAATTCCAGAATGTGCACTAGAATTTGTATTCCACCATTTTCTTTATCTCAGCTTCATTTTCTCCGTCTAGACTCTCTCAACTTCATTCCTTTCCACTTTGTACCATTCTCCATCATTAATTCATCATTTCTACTCCAATTCTCCTCCATTCTCCTTCAAATCATATTGCCATGGCCATTGAAGTTGCTGAGCTTGGTGGAGCTGTGATTTTAGTCATGAGAGACTAGATCTTGATTCCTTGATGTTCAATGAAGCCAATTTGAGTTCCTGAAGCTATATTGGGAGTTTCTTCAACCTTATTCTTAGTCTCACTTTCTACATTCATAGATTGTAATTTCTAAGGTCTAGATTTGTGATTTGTGATTGTAATGAGGTGTAATTCAGTTGAATAACACTGAGACTAAGATTTGGGTTATACTCTACACTTTAATTGATTGATTGGACTGATGTTTCCTTCTATTATATCGATTCTTTCTTCTCAAGTAATTGAATCTCTTGATTGACTAGTTGGGGTTCTAACATTGTTAATTGAGAGAGTAGAATACCTTTTGTAGAGCATAATTCATATTAGGCATTAAGATGAGTTTGATAAGTTAGGGTTCTAGCTTGTTGAATTCATTGTTTGGAGAAGATCCTCACAAACTGAGTCTAATAAAGGTTAAAACTCAATCAAGAGAGGAACTAGGATGATTGGTGGACTTGACCATCAAGGATAACTCATACATTGCATTCTTCTTCACTCACTAAGTCCAGAAATTATAAAAAGTTTAGATAGTTTTACTTTAGTCATTGATATAGTCACTGGTTACATAATCACTTCACACATCATACTTGGTTAATTTGATATTTGTGCTAGATTACTAGGACATTCATAAGTTCCTCAAGAGTTCGACATCTAGGTTAGTGCCACTATATTGCATTTAGCTTAATTTTATTTGATAGTCTAGCAACAAGGCTCATCAAATTTGGTGTCGTTGCTGGGGAACCTAGTTATTTGGTAATTGTGTGTCCAAATATCACTTTGACTAAGTTGTGTTGTTGCATTTCTCTTTACTTTTGATTTTGGGTTCAAGAAATTTTTCTAAAAAATTCAAGAAATATTTTTTAGCAATGTCATTCTTTGATTTGATTAGTTTGATTGCTTGCTTAATTGTTGAAAAATTGCTGTTAGAAGCTGTCTTGGTGATTAGGGAAGAGGTTTAGTGGCAAACAGGTGAGAGAAGCTGTTGTTCTACATTAGAAGTTCAATTCTGTCATAGTTCGTGGCGGCACAATCTGCTGTTCTCCGTAGCGTTTGTCACCAAATAGGAAGGAGATCGATTTTGTAATGGTTTGCCACAGCACACTCTACCCTTCACCGCGGCACACTACTTTGTTGCAGAAAATATTTGGACTTGATCTGACTTGTTTTTCATTGTATTCTTTGGGTCTTTGATATTCTTCTGAGTGCTTAATTGTGTCTTGATCTGCTTTTGACTTGTATTCATTAATTCTTTGATTAATTCATTCAAATTCTTGATTTTTGAGATTGAGTTATTTGTTGGGTGCTTAGTTGTTAAAGTGGTTCAAGTATTGTGTGACCAGATCAGGAAAAGAAATACTTTTGCCACTTGACACTGAGATAAATAAGACTTTAAGAACACTTAAGATGGAAAGGTTACTTGAGGGCACTAGTGGTTTGTATCTTGAACATTCTACACCTTTTACTCCTCCATTTTCATTACATTTGAATATTCTTGTGATACTTCTGAATTTGCTGAATCTGATTCTTCACTTGGTAATCACATAGACCATCATTTGATCATGGATTAGAATAATATTCCTAAGGGTAATGAAGCACCTAGGGTTAATGAAGTTCATAGAGAGGAGGAAATGCCTAATCTGAATAACAATGGGCAAGAGCAACAAGCTGAAAATAATAGAGCTAATGCGAGGCAGAGGAACTAAGAGAAATGAATTCTTCTAATGTTGATTATAATCTTTATGGCTTCTACAATTTTAATGTTGACTTTGAATTAAAAGGAGCTTTGATAAGTGCCTTACCCAAATTTCATGGTAAAGTATGAGAGGATCCACATAGCCATTTCCAAAACCTTCACAAGATCTGTTCTTCCATGAAGCCTCCAGGAGCCCATCTTGATGATGTATTGAGTAGAGCCTTGTTGTTTTCTATGGAAAGCAAGGCTAAGGAATGGCTACACATGTTGCCTGTCACATCCTACAAAAATTAACCCTAACAATGGATATGAAAAATTAAGTTGATGGCCAATATGAAAGGCAGACTAGTGGACAAAGTCAGGCATGACATAAAATCCGGATAGGCTCCGGACTGATATTTTTGGAATTTCCAGTCCAGGAAGGGCAAAATAAAAAATTTTGAAAAAAATTCTAGAAAATTCTTCAAAAATGGTAAAAAGGTAAATTAGAGGTTTTGAAACCTCAATGGAGGCCCTAAAGGTGGAAATAATGTGAAAATAGCTTATTATCGAATTTTCTAAAAACAGAAGTTTTTCAGGAAAAATAGTGAAAATTGAGTGGAAATAATTATTATAATTATTTAGAGGCCTCAGTAATTTCAAAAAATGTGGAATAATTATCTATATATTTGTGAGAATTTATAAAATTGATTTCATATCCTAGAAGTATGGGAATGAATTTTAGAGAATTTATTCTCAAAAGTCTTACTGATAAAGCCCTATCCGGAGAAAATTCAAAATAAATAGTTAGAGGTGGAAAAAATTGTAAAATTTTTTAGATTGCATTCTTATATTAAAATAGGATTTTTCATAGAGAAAAATATAATTTTGGAGGCCTAAAAAAATTATCAAAAGTTACAAGTGAATAGTAACTGATAAGCTTTAATATTGTTCAGAATTGATATTTAAATTGTGGGCCACATTTTTTGGCCATTCCAAAGCAAAAGTGGGCCCCACATTGGGCCAAGAAAGGCCCAAAAATTCGTGTAAACTTGGCCTAATTAATTAAGTACAATTAAAGCCCAATTTTCACATAAATATTAATAGAATATTCTTGGAATTTTACACATGGCATGATCTGAAGTTATGAAGCATTTGATGGTGGCCAAGTGGCCTTCTAAATGGCAAAAAAATCAGGCCTAAATGGGGGGAAAAGGTCAGATTTCTTGCTCTACAAATATCCCCTAATTACACTAAAATAGGCAAAAATTGACAAAAGAAGGGAGGTGTTGTATGTAACATCCTAACTTTTAGGCCTAGATGTACTAAAATTAACCTGAATTGGATAGGCAACTAAATCCTTTTTGGCAAAAGTCCCAAAAATGAGAAAGAAAGTCAAAACAGTCTCAGGGACTAAACTGCAAAGTAAGAAAGTTACTAGGGGGCAAACGTGTAAGTAACGTTGAGATCTCAAGGGCCTAGAAAGAGAAAGGAGGCTAGATACAAGCCTAAGGTTAAGTTAGAATTCTCAAAGAGATGGTTTTATGAGGTTAAGTCTAAGCAGGGACTAAATCGTAATTTCAAAAAGTTACGGCTAATAAGGGTAAAAATGAAAAGTATACAAAAAATTCTAGAAAAATCCCAAAAAATGGAAAATACTATCCTAAGACTCTTTTGTAAATATAAATAACAAAAATACCCTTGAGGCAACCTAAATAGAATTTATAAGATTATGGCTTGATAAAAAGTACACTGTTTGAGGTAATTATTTGAGATAGTAAGAGACCTCAAAATCGTACAAAAAAATGAGGTTAAATAGTTAAAGTTTGTACTAATTTATAAAATTACTCCCGCTTTCAGAAGGCCAGTGGAATGGCTTTAATAAAATATAAAGTCGATTATGCTGATAAAAAGGGCATTTTAAAGAATGATTTTTAAGTGGGGCCTATAGGATGAGTCATGGCTTGAGAAAATTCATAGGTTTTCTCTAAAGGTAAAAGGAATTTTGGAGTAGACAAAATAATTTTTAGAGCTTCAGAAAGCGAGGAAGAAATTTTGATAATTGAGAGCCAAGTAAATAGAGAAAAATATCTAAAGGAAAGACAAAAGTAATGATGGCTCATTAATGCACCATGTGGAGTAATTATGAATGGAAGGGATTAATATGCCACTTGTTAAGCTATGTATGGAGAGGATTTTGACTTTTGATCCTCTTGCATTTTAATTAAATTTGGATTTATTTTAAGGATGAAATTAGTATAAGAAGCCTTAACCAAGTGACACCTCACCCTTGCAATTAATATGATTGGTGAGAGTTTTTGCCTATAAATAGACACATCCTCCCCTCTTGCAAGACTACATATTTTGGCCAAGGAGGGAAAATTCTTGCCAATCCATTTTTTGAATCCAAGCAAGAGGAAAGCTAGCTACTTTGATCATCCAAGCTAAGATTCAAGGTTAGTAGGTTGTCTTAAGTTGCTTCTTGCCTTGTTTCCTTAAGTTGTATGGTTGAAACATTTGTTCTTCCTCTTGAATGTTGCTGGCCAAAATGTGTTAAGGTTAGGGGAAGGAGGTTTTGATATTAAACCTAGTTAAAACACATTGATTCAAGGTTGTTTCAAGTGGTTTTGAGTTGTTAATTGAAAGATTTCATGATTTGATGACCATGGGTACTATTTGGCCAAGCTAAGATCTATATCCTAGGATGTGTTTTTATAGTTTTGATGCTTCCATTGCGTTTAAAATGGAAAATAGTGTAGGGTAAATCTAAAGAACAAGCATTAGAAACATTGGAATTAAAATTGGAATTTTTGGGTTTCAAAACCCCCTATTCAGCCAACACTGGTTCTTGGTGAAGGAGTTTCTTTTCATGAATTGAAGCTCACATTTGGATTATTTCGGCAAAATTGTGTAAGATTGGCCTAAGAGAATAATTTTTACAAAGCTTGAACATTAATCTAAAAATTTAGGGAAAAAGTTAAGTTTAAGAGAGCTAGTCTTGAACTTTATGTAATCTCTTAGTCCTAATGGATTGTGTGGTCAATATGGCTATGTTTAGGACCTTGGAACATCCAAGAGGATGTTTGATGAATTTGACCGAAAGCTCTCATAGTTGGGAAGTCAAGGGAGTCAAAGGAAAAGCAAGACGAAAGCTTGAAGTACAAGGTAGTGAACTTACCTATTATCATTGCTTGATGTTGTATGCTTGTGTATTGATATGTACATGATGTTTGAATGTTGTTGTGACATATTTTTGCTGTTGTAATTGCTATTTATAATGAGTAGATTATGTCTCCATGGTCATGCATCAAGAAGGTAGAATAAGCAAGTTGCATGTAATGCATTAGCATCCATCTAGCATGATTAATGTGGTATTATTTGCTACTGAGATTTTTTTGAATCTCACCCCTCCCTAACCAACCATTTAGGTCAATCAATGATAAGCAATAATGGCATGATAAGGAAGGAGAAGAAAGTGGAGAATTATTGATGCTAATGAATAAGATGAAGGATTAATATTTAATTCTCCTATTATGTAAATTATGTTTATGGATGCCAATGATGCAATGTAATTATTTAGAATGCCTATGGCATGAATGGAAATGTATGAGAATGAATGGGAAAGAGTAAGCCCAAGTTATGCATGCCAAAGTAATAAAAAGAATGAAAGCAAGAATTGTTAAGGGATAAAACGTAGGTCCTAGAGCAGTCAGTTTTTAGCTCTAGTTTGACTTATCAAATGAATAAATTAAGCCACAAAATTTGACAGGCATATAGCACACATTCCAAGCTTTAAAAAAGAGGTAGATCACCTCAATTGGATGTGTATATTAAGAGATGTGAATTTTCAAAATTGAGGCAAGAAATCTGGAAGTTCTAGAATTTACCAAATAAACAGTAAAGTTTAATGAATAAACTGTACAAAATGACAAGTGATAAGTCTAGTTTGATATTTTTTCCTTAAATAAAATTGAAATATCTTCGAGTAGAAATTTGTATCACCTCCATATGATTTTTGTAGAATTATTTATGATTTTTTAAAGTTAGACCTGTAATCTGAAAAATGCACACAGTGAACAGTGTTTCTGTAAATCAACGTCCTAGTTACGTTTTTATGAGCTTGAAGCCATCCAAAGTGGTCTAAAATAGTTCTAAATGGACTCTAAGGTATTACATAAGTAAGGTGTAACACTGTCCAAGTGTGTTCTTGACCTTTGAAACTAATCTTAGTGAGTGCTTTTGAAAGAGAAATCACCAAGCTTTAGTCAAAGATTCATCAAGGTATGTTTAAGCTTTGTCATGGTTAAGATTAAAGCTTATTTTAGTTGGAAATTTCGGTTGAAGTGTCTATGCAGTAGGGAAGGATATAAGCCTTAAAAATGAGTTGGAATTATCATATTTAAGTGGTGTTTGGATTGATTTTTGGAAGAAAATCAAGTTAGGTTCATAAGACATATATTTCAGCCACTATAGTTTCTTGGGGTAGGAATTTGTTTTGCCATAATTTGACAATTCTAATGAGTTTAAAAAGTGTTTTTGTGTAGGAAAACACCAAGAGGAAGTGTTTAAAATCATTGGAATCAAAAATCAAATTTTTAGAAAATATACTACCCATATTCAGCCAACATGAAATGTAAAGGAAGGAGGGTGATTTTGACAAATCTGAATTGATATTTGGATTCCTCATGAAAAATTATGTAGGAATCAGCTAAGAGATTGATTGTATCAAAGAAGGAATGATTATGTTAAAAATCAAAGAAAAGGGGGATTTAAGAAGGTTTAAGGTTAAGTGTTTGTATTCAAGTTTCAATGGTTGTTAATGTGGCTTGTAATGATACTTGAATTGATAGGTCTTGTGGAGAAAAACCAAGGAGAACATTGCAACCTCAAGAAACTGAATTGGTTCAAGTGTAAGAGGTAGCATTGAATCTAATTTGATTGTTTTCTTGCTTACTTAATGTGTATGTGTTGCTTGCTTTGCCTTGCTATGAAATGATTGATTTATACTATGGTATGGAATGTCCTTTGATGTTTGACATGCTTTGGCCAAATGCATATTGATATGAAATATGAATATGTACTAATTTCCTTGATGGAATAATGTGCTATTCATGGAATTGGAATTGATTATTATGTATTGTGACATGTCACATTTTGTAAGGCATGATTAACATGATAATTATGGTTCATTGCTACTGAGATTTCTATGAAATCTCATTCCTTCTTATTCCAATATTCACCAACTAGGGGTTGGATCAGGTAAGGAGAAAGGGAAGGACTTCACTTTGAGGATGATGGAGTTTATTGTTATTAAAATGATGTTTTGTAATTATATACATTGTTATGTATAATTGTGAACTATGTTGGAATATTGTATCAATAATTAAGAATACTCTACCTATGAGTGATTGACTAAGGAATTATATTTAAGTATGTGTTATTGATTGGAAAGGTTATATCAAAGGAAAGGAAAAGAGAAATCAAGAATATCATAAAAAAGGATAAAAGTTGACTTTTTAAGGGTCAAGTTTGATCAACATGATTTTGAGAAATTAGATGAGTCTTGAGCTGAAATTTGGCATGTTTATAGATCTCTTTTTTAGCTTTAAAACAAGTGGTAATTCATCAAATTTGGAGTTTTATATAGAAAGTTATGTCCTTCCAAAATTGGACATAAATCCTAAAAAATTGAAAAATTATCAAATGAACAGTGCCACTTTAAATGAAATCAAGGATTGATGCATGAGTTCTGGATACTAATGAGAATTTTTCCTTTAAAGAGCATGTCAATAGCTTTCTATAGAACATGGAACCATATCATTTTGACGTTTTTAGAATTAGTTATGAATTTTCAAAGTATAGCCTTTCTAAGAGTTGCAATGAATAATAACCCGAATTTAAAGAAATTTAAAGTTCAAAATTTTTTCCAATCTAATGCCATAGGAAATGAGTCCAAATGGTTCCAAATGAGATAAAAGAAGATACAAAATTAAGATGTGACAGTGCCTCAACATTTTGTAACACTTTCATGGGAGCAATTGAAGAAGCAATTCTTAGAAAAGTATTTTCCTGCTTCAAGGATGGCTATGATGAGAAAACAAATCTACAGTGTTCAGTATCACATCTTGAAAATTTATCCTAGTCTTGTGAGTTAAAAATATTGTTATAGGCCAATATGAAAAGTAGATAGAAAGACAAAACAACTTTTGATGTGAAACTTTAATAGGATCTGGACTGATATTTTTAGAATTAACGGTTTAGAAAGGGCAAAATAGAAAAATTTGGAAACAATTCCAAAAAATTCCTGAAAAAAAGTAAAAGAGTAAATTAAGGTTTTCGAACCTCAATGGAGGCCTTAAAGGTGAAAATGGTATGAAAATAGATTATTACGGAATTTCTTGAAAACAGAGGTTTTTGGAAAAAATAGTAAAAATTAGGTAAAAATAATTATTATCATTATTTAGAGGCCTCAATAATTCCAGGAAAAATATGGAATAATTATCTAAATATTTATTGGAGTTTATAAAATTGGTTTTAGGCCCTGAAAGTATAGGAAATTATTTTATGGAATTTATTTCCAAAAGTCTTATAGATAAAACACTATTTAGGAAAAATTCAAAATAAATAGTTAGAGGTGGAAATTTTTTTTACAATTTTTCATATTGTATTCTTGTATTAAAAGAGGATTTTTCATAGAGAAAAATGTAATTTTGGAGGCCTAAAACAATTATAAAAAGTTACAAGTGAATAGTAACCGATAAGCTTAATATTGTTTGGAATTAATATCTAAATGGTGGGCCATATTTTGGGGTAGTTCCAGACCAAGAATGGGCCTCACATTGGGCCAAGAAAGGGCCAAAAATTTATGCAAACCTGGCCCAATTATTTAAGTCCAATTAAGCCCAATTTTCACATAAAAATCAATGGAATATTCTTGGAATTTTACACATGGCATGATCTAAAAGTTTGGAGCATTTGATGGCAGCCAAGTGGCCTCTTAAGTTGCAAAAAATCATGCCTAAAATGAGAGGGGGAGGGCAGATTGTATGCTCTATAAGTACCCCCTTAAATACACAAAAATAGTAAAAAATTGACAAAAGTGGGGAGGTGCTGCCAAATTGGTTTCTTGTACTTGAAAGAGGATCTTAGTGAATGATTTTAAAGGAGGAATTACCAAGCTTTAGTCAAGAATTTACCAAGGTATGTTTGAGCTTTATTTTGGTTAAGATTCAGCTTGTTTTGGTTGGAAAATCAAGTGGTAAACTATGGCTAAATTTCTGCCCATTTTTGGTTTAAATGAGTATGTGTTAGGGAAGGATAGAAGCCTTAAAAATGATTTGGAATCATCATGTTTAAGTGGTGTTTGGATTGATTTTTAGAAGAAAACCAAGTTAGGGTTATTAAGGAGACAGTTCGGCCAACATGTGTTCTTGGGGTAGGAGTTTGTTTTTCTATGATTTGATGATTCCAATGAGTTTAAAATGTGTTTTTGTGTAGGGAAACTCCAAGGAAAAGTGTTTAAAATCATTGGAATCAAAAATAAAAATTTAGGAAAATATATACCCCTATTCGGCCAAGATAGAATGAAAAGGAAGGGGTGTGATTTTGATAAATCTGAATTGATATTTGGATTCTACATGAAAAATTGTGTAGAAATGATCCAAGAGATTAATTGGAACATGTTAGTGGCAGTCTCACCCAAGAGGGGGGTAAATTGGGTGAGTTATAAAAATTTACGAAATTAAAACAAAGAACTATCAGAAACAGAGAGTGTGAGTTTAGAATGATTTTACCGTAGAGAGGAAGACACAAGATTTATACTGGTTCGGTCTCAACCACTTGACCTACGTCCAGTCCTCAGAACACCTCTGAGTATTTCACTATGTTCCAAGATTGATCGGGCTCTTGGTGCCTCAGTACAGCAATTGAAACTCTCAATCACTCCCCCTTACCTCCCGTAAGGTTACAGACCCACTAAAGAGTCCACACCCTTGAGTATCACACAAACGTGATTAATGAATAGTAAGTAAACTCTCTTACATAGTGAATAAATGATAATCACTGACGCTCAGTGTTATGGAAGAACAGAGTATTGAATGCAATAGTAAAAATCAACAGAGGGTAGCTCGCGTATTCAATCTGTTCATTTAATGCTTCTTCGCACCTTTTATAGTTGAGGTCGTTTAGTAACCGTTAGACGGAAGAGCTTCTAGCCGTTGAGAGTCCGGTTGCGTGTTTTTCCAGTTGCAACGGTTTTTGCCATTAATGCTTCTGACAAGGTAGGTTACAGGCTACTTGGACAACCGTTGGAGTGCCATTGGAATTTCCTTCATAATCTGTAAAAATGCGTTAATTCAATAAGTTTTTCTCTGTAAAATAAGATCAAAAGTAGAACCGAACAAATGATAAGATGAATATTTAGTTTATGGTTAGAATCAATCAGTTGTTAGATGCGCTGGGTAATAACTTAATGTGCTTGATCGAAGTGATGTTCGATTATTACTTGATCGATCAGGTTATCGATTATTCTGAGTGAAAGCTTTTGAACCAAATAACTAAGATTATGGATCAAGTGATGGATCAACGGTTTATCGATCAGGTAATCGATAAAAGGAAATAGTGACATCATACTATGATGCATAGACAATGAAGATCAAGGTTGCTTTTGATTTTGAAACTCTTAAATAGTGAAATAAGACATTTATGAAGGCTGAGAAAAGCTCGAATGAAATATATGATAAATTTTGAGAAACATCGAGACTAGTTAAAATTTAAACTGAAATCGTCTCATGATCGAATAAGTGATCGAACACTTGTTGATCGATCAGGTTATCGATAAACAGAGTGTTATAGAAATAACTTTTGAAACACTAATTTTCGAACACTTTATCGATAAATAGATTATGGATAACCTTATCGATAAACAATAAGCAAAAGTATATTTAGTGAAAACACAGGCTATGAAAGTTGATCGAATAGGTGATTGATAAAATGTTTTTCGATAATGTTATCGATAAAGAGATCTATTCGTGTAAAACCAAAAAGCTGATTTATCGATCATGTTATGTGAAAACAAGGTAAACATGAAGTGTGATTATCGATAA